>NC_139705.1:21807645-22165145 GCF_964188405.1 Protomyctophum parallelum | reverse complement strand
TACATATCTTAAGTTTAGAAAAGCAATGTCCCGCCCAACATCAAGAGAAATATGACAATAGTCATATGGGACAACTAATACTGATCTAAAAATAACTTTATTTGACCACCCACTGACTCATGCAGTGTCTCGCGCACGTGGGAGTGATGAAGAGTTGTCATCATCATAATAAGTGACACTTATGATGCGGCACAGTGTATCATCAAAATAGCTGAGACTGAGTACAGCAGTCAACAAGAGGGCAGTGAATGTCCTCTCGCTGAGCGCTTCTCTTGATGTCGTGGCTTCAGTCCATAGTTGCTGATATAGCTCTGGCAAGAAACTGATGGCTGTACTCCAGAGAGAGCTCTCCCGAAACACATGTGAGAGGATCCACACAAAGTATGCAACGATTTAGTAGAATTGTACAAAGTAGATGCCAGTGCTTTGTTGCATCTTACTGTAATTAAGGTCTTAAATGACTCCAAATTAAGGCTGGGGCGTGGCCATGGAAAATAAACAGTTGTGAGCAAACCCTGTGTTGCTGTTTGACATCAAATGCATAGCCAGGAAACTTACAGTATACAAGCCTGAAAAATAGGTTTTGTGTAGTGTTTGAGAACACCTGCTGTGATACAAGGGTGTTGGCTGCATGTCTAATTAATCACAGCATAGTAGTGAAGCAACTTGCTGAACAAGCAGCATTAACTTGTAAAGTTACAGTAGATTTGATCTTGTAGTTTGCATAAAGACCAATGGGCCACTGGGGCCAGATTATTATTTGTATTATTCTTCGAACTTTGTGGTGGTAAATCAAACCATCTAGAAATGAAAGTCGAAAGTCCATAGTTCACCATGTTTGTTATATATCAACAAAGATCTTGATTTTGTAATCTCTGGTGTTGCATTCAAAAGTGTTTTCAGGTTTTTTGGCCCACTGACAGAGTATGAAAGAATCCTCTAGTCTTGAGTCTTGACACTACCATGTCCATGTGTTGACAAATGGGAAGAGTGGGTGATACTGTGTGAGTGTGTTGAGTATGTGCTCATTATTACAAAGCGCTCACACAACAACTCTAGGCTCCAGCCAGATCTTCTCGCTGAAAATAGCCGATGTACAAGCTCACAGCGCGTCGCTGAGACCAGCGTTGTGAGCTTGCAGATCGGCTAGTTCCAACGCGGTACTCCGCCCCACGACGAAGTATCAAGCACGCTCGTCTAGCTTGAAGTGAAGATGGTGAGAGCGGAGGAGAGGGGGTGGTACTCGTTTACAATTTCTCTCTCGGGTGTGGGAGTTTTGGGGGAATTCAGAAAATGTTGTTATCATCTTTGTTTTTTTCAAAGCCGGGTAAAAAAAAAAAAGACTTGGCACACAAGTAGACGAGGGATTCCATCATGCTTGAAATGTCATTTCTTTGGAGTTGGTTGGAATAATCGTAGGCTAATAGGCTATACTGCGCTCATGACTTCAGTCAAAAGCGCACAGTTGACTTTAGGGGAGACAAAAGAACCACAAGACAGGAGGAGGAGAGGGGTGAACAGCAGGAAAGACTTGGGGGTGGGACTGACTGCCACAGGTCGGCTCATTCAAAAACAGATTCAGATTCAAAAGTCAGATTCAACATTTAAGGCAAAATTGTGTACAATCAATGAATCAATGTCGTATTTATGAACTCAATCAATGTAGGCCAAATAACGGAACCATAAACTCCCATGTCAAATCACTGACAGCAGTTCGTTTGTAATGATGTGTGGTTAGAAACTTTTACAGTTTAAACGTCATAAACCCATAATTAGCATATATTACACCGTTTTGAACGACTCAAAACAATCAATCAATCAGGATGCACAATTATGCTAAAGTAGCCTACTTTGTTGATATACCACACTGACATAACGTTAGCACACATAAACCATATAGCCAGCCATACATGACAACATTTTGAGAACTTCAACTTACCAATACGATGGCAAATTTCTCCTCCAGCTCCGTGGGGTCAGGCATTGGCACTTTCAGTGGCATTATGTGATGCTTCATCGACTCCGAATGGCCGTCCACACTTTCAATATTCCCCATTTCCCCCCCAAAAGTACAAAGGTGCTATTCCAGTTACTCGAAATAAAGTTTGTAACCTTCTTTCTGTGGTATTCCGCACACACACACACACACACACAAAAAATATCATTCAGCAAGGGCTGAATGAGACTCAGGCGAGATTAAAAGCTGACAAAGCAGCAGTTTCATATTACTGTCAGAAAATGCCATGCACACTTGGTTACGTTTACAGTGTGTATCCAACTGTAGCCACTACTTTTACCCTTAGAAACTTACTTTCTCCCAAAGTAACAAAAAAGAGAGTTGCGCTTTGTTATTCCAAAAATGCGCTCGGGTGTACCTGGCCAATCCATAATATCTGAAAAATAACAGATAACTTCCTATCCTAGTCCTGACAAACAGTTGCTTCTTTTAGCTGCTTCAGAAGTTTGCTGGCTACGTTGTGTTTCCATTCATTATTGTTGTGTGATCCAGATTGGGGTTATTCGATGCTGCTGCCTCCACTCAGGGGGCAGTCTTTCAATTGATGCCCCACCCCCTTGCCAAGGAAGAAAGCTTCCCCATTGATGCAGCTGATTGTCTATCACTCCCACTGCTCTCTCTCTCTCTCTCTCTCTCTCTCTCTCTCTCTCTCTCTCTCTCTCTCTCTCTCTCTCTCTCTCTCTCTCTCTCTCTCTCCCCCCCCCCCCCCCCCCCCCCCACATATGTTGGCGGTGAGCTCTTTATACAGCTGGATGGATTGTTAAAACTCTGCGTCAGCACTTTATCGCGACCTGGTGGCGAGCCAACGACATTTCATTGATCAAAAAGCTACTTAATATAAATGTGTCTGAGTCAGGGTCCTTGTCAGAGAGTGTCCGTTGTTGTTGTGTACCCTTCTGTGTTCTGTCTGTGTCCCCTTTGTGCCCATACATGGAGATGTCCATATGAAGTCTGGAGATGACCCCTTAGGGCTTTATGTGTTCACCCTTTATCACCAGTGTATAATCACTGTACCATTTGCAAACTGTTAATAAAGTATTCAATCAATCAAAACACATTTCTGTCTGTCCAGTATTTTGTGCATAGTGGTCAGATCTGTGGCTCTAGACAACCGGATATATGACTATAAATATGCTTATATGGGCATTAGCCATATGAGGTTTGTTTGGTTGGTTATGTCTGAATCATCGTGATATATGTCTGTGTATGGGGTTTGTTTATGGTTAATTATGTCCGCTGTCCCATCAGCCAATTTTAGTATAGGATCGATAGTGTCTCTTGCTCTGCACCAGGCAAGAATATTGTATATAAGGTGTTTTAACCCACAAAAAGAAGACGCATTAAGAACAGTGGGTGACTCAGAATGCAGAGTTTATTCAACAATGTCAGAGCAGGCACATGATGAGGTTTACAAGTTATGTCAAAGCACAGCAGTTTCTAAAATTGTTTACCTCTATTTTCCTTGTTTCCATTACCACAAGCTAATTCTTTTGAGCGTAAGCAGTGAGGTGGAGGTGGAGCGACAATAACTTATTTTTGCCACTTAATTGCATGCTTATCTCAATATAATGGCTAAGAATTCTATAGCTGCTATGTTTGAAAACGGCTCATAAACACGACTCAATGGCATTCAGCATTATGTATCCTGTTGGATTTGGCACTATAGTACGATCACGTACAAGCACAATCAGTGGTGGGAACTACTTTCACTTTACTTGAGTATTTCCAATTTCGCCTGAGTGAGGGGTATGATGTTGCGAGACCCGAAACCCTGTTGACCTCAGGATACATCACTGAGGATACGTCCCAGGTGCATCCATGCGATGTTTTTTGTTATAGTTCTTCTATTTATAGTGACTCATAGGAATGGTTAGACTATGTGACAACCAGGTATAGTCTGGTGACCACCGGAGAGACGGGTGACAGCCGGAATGTAGACGGCAACCGGGTGAGCAGTATGGGTTAGCGCCCCAGCCTGTGTCCTCCGTGAGGAGGAAGCCCAACAACCCTCGGTGAGGCCTTTAGGAGGGCCATGCAAGCAGCAAGCGGAACCGCAGTACCATGACCCTGCGGAACCATTGCCCACCACTCCTGAATGAACTGTCTGGTGCTGGGACTCTGGTGCAACGCACAGGTCCTCGCTCTGGTGAGAGCAGGAGTGGACCTGGTGAGACGTAGGAGGGGCCCGGACAGGAGACAACCCACAGAGCCTAGTCCCTCCATGTGCCAGAAGTGTACCTCCAAGCCCTGGCAGAGTAGTTCTGGAGTAGTTCCAACGGATTGTGTGCCCCTGGTTTTTCCCTAATGGGACTGATTGAGGGTAGCTACTGGGACGTAAGTCGGGACTTGATCACTCCCGGGCCCGGCTGGGTCGCCTGAGTGAGGGGTATGATGTTGCGAGACCCGAAACCCCGTTGACCTCAGGATACATCACCGAGGATACGTCCCAGGTGCATCCATGCAATGTTTTTTGTTTGTTATACTGATACTGAAAAAAATTAGAACTATTTCCACCACTGAGCACAATGAATCCTGGGACTAAGAACACTGGGTGATATGTCTCTAATGTTGACTAAGAACACTGGGTGATATGTCTCTAATGTTGACTAAGAACACTGAGTGATATGTCTCTAATGTTGTGAAAATATATCTCTTCAAAGCACAGTGATTTAGACTTATTCGCTTACAGTATCTCGCATCTTATTTTTAGTGGCACGTGTGACGGTCCTTAATACTTGAATACCTGAATTAGAAAAAACAACCATCAGATGCATCTACGTATTTAAAACATATAAAACCCCTTCATTCGGAACATAAACATTTCTTTTAAAAATTGTGCACAGTTGAGTAATACATAAGGCAAATATATATATATAAACACATATAGACAAAGGAATTTGAGGGAATTGTTTCAAGTGCATAGAAAATAAATTTAAAAGGATTCATTTTCAGTTTCATAGTCATGGTTAAACCTTGGAATATTGTCGCTGTCAGGCGGAAACCTTGTCCAAATCCGTTTCCTATTTTTTCAGGGAATGGAAAAAAAGAACCTGTGTTCCAAATGGTCCAAACAAAGTATAGTCACAAGCACTTATTAATACTTTCATTGGTTAAATATTATATAATTAAAAAAGGTTAGTCTGGTGCTGAGAGAAAAACGCTCGCACACGGTTGGACTCCAGTTTACATCAATTAATTTAACATGCACGACGCTTTCGAGCTGAAGCTCTTCATCAAACGAGTAGCCTACAGTATATAGTTATAAATATTTATAAAACCTACAGACACATCCTCCTATTTTCTGGCATGTCATTATAGGCGAAAGTCTTAAAAAAAAAAACAAGAATTGTAAAAAAAGGAAAAAGAAAAAAGAATAAAATAGCACAAATAGCAGATCTACAGTCCCACAAACGTGTCACATTGACTTGTTGATGAGATTGTAGAGTGGATATTTTCACTACATTTGCACAACAATGTCATAAAACAAAGTATCAAATAATAGGGCAAAAATGGTGTATGAATAAAATTAAATAAATTAAGATACAAGGTTCATGACCGACAGTGAGGATATCCAGGTATACATCAGCACGATCACAGCACAGGCCCTTTGTGCGAATAACATTTGAAGAACTTTAAAAGTGCTTTATCACACACATTATCTTTGTAACGTTTGCAACACGGTTGCATTATTTAATATCTATACAGCCAAAATATTCTACCGAAAACTTGGTCCTTAAATGGCGCGAGTTCTGCACGCCTACACCTAACACTGTATGAATGGTAAGCTACGTGACCTTCATGAATACTGTTGTTTTGGGGATGAGGAGCCATCATATTAATAATGTTTCTTCAGTAATGGTCCCATTGCACATAAGCTGTATAAACAAACAAACACGTGCACAAACACACACGCGCACGCACAAACACGGTACACAGAAGCAACACTTAAGGTAACGTTGTACTGAAGATCGAGCATGAATTCTTCTAGTTGATTTCTGCCACCAAATCAAACCTGAATAAAGAGAAAAACACATGAATCATAAACGGACGCCTCCATTATTCAAACCGCTGTGAAATTGAGATACTATGGGTAAAAAAAAGATTAGGCAGGTGCTGAGGAAAAGTCGGTCTCCAGGATATTACATCAATGAATTTAATATGCACCCACAAAGTGCGTATTATTTCGAGCTAAATCCGGAGTAAATATTTGGTATTGTGTAGAACACTGGTTCTCAACATGGGGCCTGGGGACACCCAGGGTTCCTTGGGGCGATCCCAGGGTTCCCAGGCAGCTATTGATTGATAGTTAGAATACAAATGGAACCTTTGTCCATTCTCTAGTCGATTGGTCCTCAGCATGGGGTCCATGAGAGGGTTTTAGGGGTCCCCGGCTAATGATTGAGAGTTAGGGAACCAAATGGACCCTAGATTCATCTGTACACTCAGAGTTATATGTACAGGGTTAGGGTTCGCATAGATGTACATCTCTGAGACCCTTTGGATAAAAGCGCTATATAAAATGCACAATTTACATCATCCTAATGCGTATTAAACTTTGCATTCCTTGACATTAAAAAGTTTGGAAATCAGTGCTATAGAAGACTGCCTGCTAGGTTATGAAGTATCTTGTTTACCATTGTGTGACACCACTCTTCAGGTCAAGCTGATCCAGATCCAGCTGTAACTGTGGAAAACAAGAGAAGAACCAGAGGTGATTCCGAGTCCTTCCATACTGTACCTCTGTAACACACAGTTTCTCAAACCCTTTCAGCTTGTTGTGACCAAAAGAGAACTTACAAAGCTAAAAAAAAGAAATACAGTAGGCCTAATTAATTAACCACTTCATCCTTATTTCAAAAATATTTGTTAAAAAATAAAGTAAAAGGGGTATCTTAAAATAACAAAGAAAGGGACCTGCACACTGAAACACCAGAAACTTGCAAAAAATGTTGCTCTTTATTAAATCAACGCTTCGGTCGTTAGACCTTGATCAGGAGGGACAATTGAGTCTTTGTGTCTTATACACATAAAGACACAATTGTGTCTGAGGTACATAAAGACACAATTGTGTCTGAGGTAGCTGCAGAGAGACAGGAAACCAGGGGCAGAGAGAGCGGAGGAACATGCAAGCACTCACTAGGAGCATAATGTTCTGTGAACTGCATCTGTTTTACCTTGCCAATAAGCTCCCTCTCCCTGCTCATGAAAGAGACACTGTTTTTCACGGACAGTTCCAGTCTTCTCTGAGAGGACTCTTCCAGAGAGAAGTCAAAGTCAAACCTGCACAATCACACAAAGAAACAAAGAAACGGATGACAAATATGTAATCAATCAAAATGTAGCGTATGTTAAATAAGGAATATCTGTTATTTCACGCTTAGAGGTTTGCAGCACCATCGTCTGTACCACTTCCATTTTCCCACGCTGTCAAAATCCCTTCATTCACGAATCTAAGTGTGAGCACTACGAGACCCAATCTGCAGCCAGGAAAATCAGCGATTGGGCTCAGTTCTATTAAATATCACTGCCTCTAAAGGTTTAGAGGCAGTCATCATTCTCTTTTGAGTCAGTGACTGAGCCAACCACCTCCATCCCCAGCTCCACCTCGTTAAGTCCTGGAGCTGAAAGGACAGGTGCTTCATCTGCACTGGCACCACCAGCGTCTAGACTCCAAGGCGGGTTCTCTCTCCTATCTATGATCTAGTATGCACTTTATAATGCTCATGAAATTAATCTTATTTTACCCCCCTTTGAAGTTGTTTATTAATCATTTCTGTGAACATAACCATGTGATCCCTTTCTTTGTATCTTAGTATCTTATCTTACTCAACCTATTGGTTTTATACCTGTATATGTTGTGTGTATCTTAGTTATGTACTCAACCTATTGGTTTTATACCTGTACATGTATGTATGTTGTTTGTATGTCTGGCCTCGTGGGGAAAGATGGTGGGTGGGTGTGGAGGATTGGGAAAGGAGTTGTGGTCGTATTCTCTTTCTGTGGAACTTGCATATGTCATACTCTTTGAATAAAATGTATTAAAAATAAATAAATAATGCTCATGAAGTCTAATCGTCCAAATCGTCACTTTATCTAATAAACGCTTTGCTTGTATCAAATTGGCGTTGATCTCTCCTTTATTGAAAACCTGACTCTTTTACGCCTGTTAAACTTCCTGCCGCACCTCTCGTTGAATTCGGGGTTTAGGTCTCTCTTCTTGGTGGCGGTTTTCCTCTTTGTGGCGCCCTTCTTGTCAGGAAGGAGCGTGAAGGTAACGTAAGGATCGGCACTCTCCTTGGAACACGCTGCGAGGGCCCTGCGGATTCACAGAGAGCACACACAGTACGGTACACAGCTTAGGGTGGTGCCACCAACTTCCTGAGGACAAGCAAAACAATGCACAGATTCTATAAGGAACACAACACAGTAGGTCTTTGTTGCTGCAGGAAAACAGCAGCGAGCTGAACAGTGGTTGGTATTGAGACAGTGTGTTGCATGCATAAAGACCTGCAGGAATAGACGGTGATGTAAAGCCTGCTCTCCTCTATGGAGTAGCCAATGGACAGCTTCACCTGGCCAGCTCCAACGTTCTCAGCAGCACCTCTGGAAAGACAAGCATGGACAATGGGGTTAGTGGGGTTAGTTCATTCATTCACATTAGCAGCAATCTGAGAATCCCATCGTCAAATATTCGGGTCTTGAGAGACTACATTAGCAGTGGTTCTCAGCCTTTTCTAGATCAGGGCCCCTGTTTGGTCTACTCTACACTGGACCTTGGTATGGCTGGAAATGGGTGTTTTTATTTATTTCATGTTCTATTTATCTATTTATTTGTGTTTTTTGTTAACATATGTTTTCAGTGAGATACTATACCTAATACCTAGTAAAATCATGTTAAAATCATATGAATCACGATTGCTAGCTACTGTACAGTAGAGACAAACAATAAGCAGGACAATGGACGCATTGACGCAAGTGTGTGTGTGTGTGTGTGTGTGTGTGTGTGTGTGTGTGTGTGTGTGTGTGTGTGTGTGTGTGTGTGTGTGTGTGTGTGTGTGCGTGCGTGCGTGCGTGCGTGCGTGCGTGCATGCGTGCACAGAAATAGCAGGACGATGATGTACAGTAACACTTCATGTGATGAGATGGGATGTGCTATGTGAGATGTGTGCGTGCCTCAGAAATTAAATCCGAACAATGATTTGTTATTTCTATATTAAAATGTTCATATTCCCCATATACGAGGAATATTCAAAAAATCTAACATTATTTGACAAGCCATAGTGTGCGTGCGTGCGCTAGAGACTCACACAGCGAGGCTTCCCCTGTGTCTGAGGTCTAGATGGGATGGATCCCATTTGGGAATGACCACCTCCTCCACGTTGACATCAGACTCGTCCCCTTTACGACCCACTGCCAGCTGAGTGTCCAAGACCTGCAAGTCACACGCTAGTTAGTCTCTGGATATTAAGCATCTGTGTGGTTTTAGATTGAAGTTATATAATCTTCATAAGTTCTTCAGATGTAGAACAGTGTGGTGAGGTTGCCTGCATCACGATACAGTGGCCACGATACAATCTACCGTATATATCTATATAAGATACTATGTATACGTTAATTCCAAATAATTACCATGTATTTATTACAAGAGCTCTTCTGTATTATTCTGTAGCAAAGGCAAAGCCTTTAAGTATTGCACAAATACAATAAAACACTTTCAGGCCCACAGAGATCTTTATAAATTATATTGTGTTTTTTTATATTGTGTATTTTTATTGTGTTTATATTGATACTGTATATTGCCATTTCGATAAATTTAACCCACCACTTCAGTGGCTTAGAACAGTGGTTTTCAGAAATAGCAGATGTACAGTACAAGCTGCACAGCGCTGTAAGCTTGTACATCGGCTATTTCTGAACATTTAAAATAAATCTGTGTTAACAGAAATCAACACTTCCGCAAAAACAGCAGATCTACAAGCCTCAAATGCAGAGAGACAGTGTCCTAGTGCCTCAGTAAACTAGGAGGATCACAAACCTAGCATCAATTTAAAAAATATAGTGTCAAAATAATAATGTATACATTGAAACTGTATATCAGGAAACAATGAACCTAGGATCTGTCAAATCTTTAACATCACGGTTGGATGGTATGAAGCAGCAACACAGCACGTCCCAGTCGGGACACAGAAACCCCTTTTGAACCCGGGTTGAACTGGTTGGGTTCTTTTTTCCTGCCTAATATTGAACCAGTTCAGAGTGTTTCCACTGAAAATGAATTGGTTCAGAACCCTAAAAGTTGGTCCAGAACTGTAACAAAAATATTGGCCGCCAGTTCCGTGAAAGCACCTAGGTACCACGAATCTAGAACGGAACCAGTTCTAGAACCAAAGGTTTTGGTGGAAAAGGGGCCTGAGAGAAGAACAGTGGCTAGTCAGTCAGTACCTTGAGCGTGGCCCTCAGTAAGACCTGGCTCTAGTCAGTCAGTACCTTGAGCGTGGCCCTCAGTAAGACCTGGCTCTAGTCAGTCAGTACCTTGAGCGTGGCCCTCAGTAAGACCTGGCTCTCTGGCAGAGCTCCGTCCAGACTGAGCCAACGGTCCAGAACCAAGCCCTGCTCGGTCAGCACCTCTCTGAGAGGGAGTGTCACAGAGCCCAGGGCCTGACCCCAGCTGTGGGAAAGCTGCACGCACGCACGCACGCACGCACGCACGCACGCACGCACACACGCACGCACACACACACATACACACACACACACACACACAATGAATTGAGTTAAATTGAAAAGTTAAATAGGCCCAAATAATACAAATTCAACAACACACACACACACATGCAGACACACCCACAATGAATTGAGTTAAATTGAAGAGTAGAATAGGCCCAAATAATAATACAAATTCAACAGGTGACCTTGTCTCTCACCTTGACCGTAAGGACGTCTTCTCTGGGGTCACGAACCAGGAACTGAAAGGCTTCGTCCCACCGAGGGGACGTGGACCTGTCACACACCTTGGAGAAAACCACAAATGGTAATAATGTCGGCCATTATAACGAAACACAGTTTTTTGGCTTACAGAATTTCAACTAGGGGTTAATGATGATTGAATATACCTTGGTTTTGTAGGAAGTGCTTTTGAGGATAATCTCTGCCCCAACTTTCGGCTCCTTTCCACTCTTCTTCAACTGAGAACGTATTAAAAAAGAATAATGTTCACCACCCACCAGAGAGATCAGCAGCATGAGTTGAGACTCAAGAGACATGACATCACCAGTGATTTCATATAAGAATGAAGGAATATACACCTACAATTGTATTCTATGGTGCTCTAAGTCAAACAACACAACAGTGAGCGTATACGCTCAGGGGCATGATGGAAATCCCCGTCACCATAAACAAACAGTACCCGTGGGAAGCATAACTATGAGCTCACCGGCAGGCCGTGGGCACGCTCCACATACACAAACAGCACAGCTGCCGAGGCCACCACCTTGTTCTGGTACGACTGCTGGGAGTGGTACTGTAAAACCTGGAGAGAAAGAAAGGCAACACCATCTCATCAGCCTGGACTAGACCAAAGATTCGCAAAGGAGACTGAATCGTAGGGCTGTCACCACCATTACAGTTGACGATTATTTGTCACACAAATAATTTGCGATTAACGATTTAATTTGTTTGCGTTGAACATTGGAACGTTACAGTTTGTATTTCCGTTTGCCTTTTAGGCTTGGTAATCACAAATCACTCAGGGCAGATATATAAAATAACTTAGCATACAAGGAAATCACAATTAATATTAAAGACACATTTAATAATTTTGAATACGTTTTTCTTTCCCAAAACTTTACAAAATAGCCAAAATAGCTATTTCTGCTATTTTTGAAAAATACTTCAACATGGAATCGATTGACCATTATTCAACAATTATGTAATAATTGTGACAGGCCTACGGAATTGTTATAATTTGATATTCACATTAAGCGCCTTTTATAAAGTCAAAAGCACTGCCTAAAGCATGTTTTCTGCCGAAAATGAGAAAGGGACAAAAAAGAAAGGGGGGGGGGGAGTACAGAATATTGACAACAGCGTTTTAAACCAGTAGGTGTAGACGTGAAATGAATGAAGACTCGGCAACTGCATGGCATATTTCTCGCCCGTCAAAAATGTATGAATCTTTTATAGAGAAGCTGTCAGGTTGAACACCAACTTGTCTGTGTCTGTCCTCGCCAGCTGTCACCTCTCTGCTCCCGGCAGGCATTGATGCTGCCTATCACGACACAGAGCAGTGCAGCTGACGCTGCTGATTGACGATATAGCGGAGTGGTTCCCAAAGTGGGGTTCCAGGGGGTCCCCAGCTAAATGATAGTTTGGAACCAAATGGACCCTTATGGGTCTGTAACTCAGAGTGTACAAAGGGAACCAAATGGACTCTTATGGGTCTGTAACTCAGAGACTGTACAAATGGAACCAAATGGACCCTTATGGGTCTGTAACTCAGAGAGTGTACAAATGGACCCTAACGGGTCCATTTGCTTCCATACACTCTCAGAGTTAAATTAACATTGATTTTACAATATAAATTGAGGGTCTCAGAGATAGAAATGCCATTAAATGGGGGTCTGTAGCCTAACGCATGTCAAGCTGGGGGTCCTTGAAATGAAAACGGTTTTAAAGTGACTGCTAGAGCCGTACAAATGGGGGTCCGCAGGCTAATAGATGTCAATTTGGGGGTCCTTTACATGAAAGTGTTTGTGAACCACTGATATAGCGGATATTATGTATTAGGTAATAATAGGTTTAATATAGGATACTGTTTTTGTTAGGCAGAAGATGAGGAGGGATACAGACAGAAAAAGCGTTACTGTAACTTTTTGGTCATTACATTTTTTATTTCCCTTAGGGTTTAATGTAAGAAGGTGGATCCATGTTCTTTTGAAGGTGCCTAGTGTGAACCAAGCTCGATAACTGCCAATCTACAAGCTGCGTGTAGAGCACTATGGTTTGTCGTACAACAAACCATACATTTCACATTGTGGAGCAGCAGTTTTAATTACCGTATAGCTCTAGAGCAAAAGAGAGGGAAGGAAAACGAAGCGAAAAAGAGGTAAGGAGGAAGAAAAGGAGAGAGAGAGAGAGAGACATTAAGGATGAAAGTAAGTAATCAAGTAAGTCAGTAAGTGATTAAATAAGTACGCTTGAGGAATAACTAACCTGCTCCAGCCTGGGTAAGTCTGTGATTTTGGGCAGCCATTCCATTACCAGATGCACTCGGCCTGACTTCACGTCGCTCAGAGTATACCACTGTATCAACACACATAGTGCAGGGCCATGATGTAAAACTGTATGTTGTGTGTGTGTGTGTGTGTGTGTGTGTGTGTGTGTGTGTGTGTGTGTGTGTGTGTGTGTGTGTGTGTGTGTGCGTGTGTGTGCGTACACTTGTGAGAGCCAATGTCCCCACAAATATGGTAGACTTTGAGAAATAGACACTTGTGGGGACAATTTCCCCAGTCCTCACAAGATACACTGTTGTTTTATGGTTAAAACAGATTTGGGAAGTTAGCCTGCTTTCAACTAAAGTCAGGCATTAGGGTTAGGAGAAAAGGTACAAATATATAATTGCCGCCCTAAAATGTTTATGTCCTCACAACTAGTAATAACAATCTGTTTCTAGGCTACATACAACAGATTGAGAAAGTCTTATCATATAACAGAAATGTGTCACACACCGTATCCAGGAACTGCGCGCTGATGATGTCTCGTAGGTTCAACTTGAACCTGAGAAAACAAGGCCAGGTCAATCCTTAAGGTAGCTCTCCACCAAATAGACTACTACTTAATACTTATCACTACATGAAGTCAGGGGATCAGTCGGTTGGAAGGTGTGAAAGAAAGTTACTGAATGCACCTGAGAGTCGACACCGACAGGCAGCTACAGTACTATATAGTGGCTTGATGTATTTTTGATGTCTTTTTCAACAACAAGTCCGCTGCTATCCGACGGTCGGAAGCCGACCGCGCGACACTTCCCTACAACATGCGACCCGACGCGACAGTGTACGCACCGCCCATTCAATGACAGATTTAACAGTGTACCCACCGCTCATTCAACAGCAGATTTAACAGTGTGCCCACCGCTCATTCAACAGCAGATTTAACAGTGTGTCCACCGCTCATTCAACAGCAGATTTAACAGTGTACCCACCGCCCATTCAACAGCAGATTTAACAGTGTACCCACTGCCCATTCAACAACCGATTTAACAGTGTACCCACTGCCCATTCAACAACAGATTTAACAGTGTACCCACCGCCCATTCAACAGCAGATTGAACAGTGTTCCCACCGCTCATTCAACAGCAGATTTAACAGTGTACCCACTGCCCATTCAACAGAAGATTTAACAGTGTACCCACCGCCCATTCAACAACAGATTTAACAGTGTACCCACCGCCCATTCAACAACAGATTTAACAGTGTACCCACCGCCCATTCAACAACAGATTTAACAGTGTACCCACCGCTCATTCAACAGCAGATTTAACAGTGTGCCCACCGCTCATTCAACAGCAGATTTAACAGTGTGCCCACCGCTCATTCAACAGCAGATTTAACAGTGTGCCCACCGCCCAATCAACAACAGATGTTCGGCAAGAGTGTTTTTAACACTTACCTCCACCGATGTCTGTGCGGTAAAGAGCTACCTTTACCCTTTTCTCCATTTCTCCATTTCTGTTTATGGGTTTTATACCTCAATTCACCATATTCACACATTGGCCATTTTGCAATTAAGTGCCGCCCGGGGTGGCATTTCATCCCAACACACAAATATGACAAGAGAGCAAAATGTGTGAATATAGTCAATTAGAGGCCCCTTAGTTGCTTGTTGTCTTGAATGTTTAAAGTAAAGGACGCGGCACACTGTACCTTCCCAGGAAGTCATCCTGATCGATGTCCTTGTCAAACAAATCAAACTGGATCTCCTGACCAGGCAGATGGGTCAATATCACCTGGAGATAGGATACAGGGAGAAATATATATGCTTCAAGTCTAAACACATTCGGTGTGCGTGCGTGCATACGTGTGTGTATGTGTGTGTGTGTGTGTGTGTGTGTGTGTGTGTGTGTGTGTGTGTGTGTGTGTGTGTGTGTGTGTGTGTGTGTGTGTGTGTGTGTGTGTGTGTGTGTGTGTGTGTGTGTGCGTGCGTGCGCGCCATGCGTTGAACTGCCTATACAAGCACCTTTTCTGTAGTATCTGCAAGTTGATTTTCATACTTAACTTAACAGGTCCTTTGCTTTGTAAAATGGTATGGTCCTTTTAATGCAGTTATACCTCATACAGTTCATTCAAATGGTATGGTCCTTTTAATGCAGTGATACCTCATACAGTTCATTCAAATGGTATGGTCCTTTTAATGCAGTGATACCTCATACAGTTCATTCCAGATTGGGTTCAGGTTCTCATTAATGGTGCGGCTGCGGAATGTGATGCCAGCCACCCGGATCTTCACGTAGGGGTCGCTCTTTCCTTTCACCATGCCCCCCATGAAGTTGTCCTTGGCTATCAGGTTGTGGGCCTCCACCAGATGCATACGCAGCACTCCCTGTGGACAGAGAGAGAGAGAGAGACAGACAGACAGACAGTTAATCTAGTGTGTCTAGTGCGTGCGTGCGTGCGTGTGTGCGTGCGTGTGTGCGTACAACAGTGTTGACAGTGTTTACAGATGTTATGAGAGACACAAGCAGTCAGGTCTATGAAAACAAGCCCAAAATAAGCCAATACTCAGTCAAACTTTACTGTCTAATATAGTTTTACAGCAATATGGTTCTCATGAAAATGAAATGTATTTGGCCACAGAAGCCAATCTGAAAATATTTTGTGCCAGGGAGGACCCCATATAAGATTTGTGTTGTAAGATTTTCAAAAGATATTCCAGATTTATCACATTTATTTCAAGATTCTTTGGAAATAGCAGATCTACACGCAAATATGCATTATATAGGGCTAAAGTGGTTAAACTGAAACATGCGTGTGTGTGTGTGTGTATGTATGTGTGTGCGCGCGTGCGTGCATCCATGTACATCCTTCCGTGTGTGCTCTTACTTGAGTTGCAAACTCTGGGTCAGGGGTGGTGAACTGCGGGCGTGAGCATGGTTTGGTAGCCACAGGGCCGGGCTCTGATGTCCATCCCGACCTCCTCAGAAGGGAACCGACGCGAGAGGGACGAGGTGACGGAGTTGTAGGAGTGAGGTCTTCATTGAGCCACAACACCTAGGAAACACAGTGACAGGACGAGAGTGGTTTATGGGTATACCGGTAGTTAGCAAATGTCATAGTTGCTGACTGTATGTGAGTTCAGGTGTGCGTGTGCGTGCGTGCGTGCGTGCGTGAATGACTGTGTGTGCGCACGTGTCGCCGTGTCGGACTGGTTTCACTTTCACACTGCCTCTGATATCCTGTTTGTTGTCTGAACCAGGACATCACATGAGCAACACTATCTTATGACCAGGCATGATATGTAGAGGAAAGTTTGTTTTATTGCAACATACTGCATGTCAGATGATTTCCTTAAAGTCAAGAAACCCCCTATCGCCATTAAACAAATAGAAATATTCAAACCGTAATTTTACATTGTGTGCCTCTTTCATTTGTGTTACTTACGGTATATTTATTTATTTAGTTTTATCTTTTTTACATTTCTATTTATGCCTTATGTAAAGCACTTTGAATTGCCTTTGTGTATGGAAATGTGCCATACAACAATACATACATAATAAAGTACCTTGACTTGCATGCACAGTTGCACACTGTCACTGATGCATTCCAGCCTGCATGTCTACGGCTATTAACACCCACCCTCAGAATAGCCTTGATGTAGATTCTGCTAGCAGAACCAGAATCCTCCAGTTGGAACCACTGATCCATGGTCAGTTCAGGGCTGTCGAGCAGACGGTCCATCGGGATGGTCAGACTGCCCAGAGACACAGTGCGGTCATCGTCCTTCACCTAAAGGAAACAGTGGAACAGATAGCCCAAATGTTAGGCTGATAAAACGGCAAGAGCAGCTGTGCACTAAACATCATCATACAATACATCATCACATTCTGGCCAATCACCTTTGGCGTCCTCACTTTTCTGTCCTCACGTTTTATCCTCACTTTTTAAGCCCTCAGCCAATCAAATCATCGCTATGGGGTACATGCGCACACACAAAGCTGGGCATAGGAGGGGCTAGCGGCCCTCAAACACATAATGATAAACGTTATAAGGACATTACCCCGGCGTGTGTACATAAAAACAGGTCTGATCAGGTGGATGTGGGGAGGAGGTGGGTGGGTCACACACAGAGCAGCAGTGGGCGGGGCAGACAGACAGCAGGATCACACGCTAGTAGCGTGTAGACTAGTACCTGACTGTCATGTAGTTTGCCGTTTAGTCCAGGTGAATGTGAAAGGTGATTGGTCGGTTTCAGAATGTGTACCTCACAACACGTCGTGTGGCAAAGCATTGTGGGCTTGTCGATTGGCCGTGTTCGGTTCGGTGGCAATTGGTGTAAGGGGGGAAAAGGAGGGGACCTAGCATAGACCCCTGGTGGACTCCGGTCAGTACATATAGGGTTTAACTGGATATGCTAAGCTGAGGCTAACTAGAGTCAAGGGCACATTTCTCAGTAATTTATATGGAAATTTATGCTGTACAGATAATGAGTAGAGAGAAAGTCCACATAGAGCACAGGGAAAATCAATAAGCTTAAGAAACAGTCAGCACTCGCAGAAGTTTTAATTGACCACAGCAGCAGTCTCGCGGTAAATGACAAACGCTAAACCTTCTTTGTGGGCGCGGACTGCTTCTTAAGACTGTTAAGACCCCTCTGTTCGCTGTGCGTCTGCACCCGTCCTTCCTGGAGTTCTTAAAACTACTGTCAATATTATTAGAGTATGCTCAGCTCGGGCCTTGAGTTCTGTAGTACGGAAATTAAAAGTCAATAAGCTCCCTGGTGTCGTAATCACCTTGTAATCACCTTGATAGGGAGCAGTTGTATGTTCTAGTTTTACAGCTAGATGAAGTGCCTACAGTGTGTAAGTTTAATTACTCTTACAATGACTTACTTCAATGTGAATGTCTTGTTTGCACGGATCTTGGATGAAGAAGGTGAAAGCGTCCTCCCACACAGGATTGGTGGTTCCATAACAGGTCTAGGAAGAAAGAAATAGAGTAAAACACTCATGTTAATGCTATTAGCAGTGCTGGGCAATTAAATCAATACAGTATTATTGTGATGTAAGACTAGATCTACTGGGATTCTGGATATTGTAAAATCATGCTATGACATACGGTGACTTTTCCTGGTTTTAATCACCTAAGCCGTATTGTATACGTATAGGCCTACGTACTTTCAAAACATAAAAGTGTTCGTTTTTTTAAATAGCAGAAATGTCAGATCTATAAGCTTCAGTCTGCTATTTTTGTTATTTAAAACAATAAATGTTTGGGGGAATAAATGGCACTATCATCACAATACAATATTATCGTCTCGATATCGAGGCAATTGGTCAAAAATAAAGCGGTGATATTATTATTTTTTTGCCCAGCCCTTGTTGAGGTGCGAGCTACAGTGAACGTGTGATTGTTACCTTGCTCTCTTTGGTTGTATCCTGAAGGGACAGTAGTACCACAGGGCTGGGATCCTTGCCTTTCTTCAGCTGAAAACATACATCCAACACACCAACAATGCTAATGAGAGAGGGAAATTCAACACAAACCTTTGCCAGCCATTAAACTCTCACATCATGGTACAATTCTTACCGGTATGTGTTCAGCCTGGTCCAGGTATACCACTAGGATCGCAGCAGACGGGGGATCGGCTGACTTACTGGTCAAATTCTGGTTCCTCTGAATCACCTGGTGAAAGGTGTGGAACAGAGGAATGAGCAATAAGCATGTAAAGAATATGATCTACCACGGTGGTTCACAAACAAAACGACCCACCATTATTCTGAGAGCATACAAACAGAACCAAATGGGCCCGTAGGGATCCATTTGTTTGTGTGTATGGTAGTACCCTATAGAAGAGCATGCGCTGAGACCCACCTCACTGAGTCGGGCAGCAGAGGGCAGCAGAGAGAGCCACTCTAGCTTGAGGTGAACGCTACCCGTTTCAACATCCTTCAGAGCAAACCACTGTCAGGGGAAACAGAGGGGTGATTAAATATACATCGATCTCGTCTGGATAATTCCGCTGAGGAAGGCTGACTTGACGACGGTGAGATCACAAGAGGAGGGCATGTGATGTGTGCATGCCACATACTGTACAAACAAAGCATCTCCCAACAGTCTTGGGAGAATGTTCAGGGTCTTTTGCAACAGTATTGGAGCACTGGCTACAGCAGAAGGGGGGTAAAATATATGTTGTCCTGGTTTAGCACAAGAAACACTGAATTTTTTCACTGAAAGCTCACTGCATTGTGAGCTTACTGATCGGGGAAAAGGGAGGGGCCCTTGTATAGACCCCTGGGCCCTAGGGGACACCAGTCATTAAAGTATATAGGGTTTAAGTGGTTAAACATGGGCATTACTACTCACATCATCCACAAGTCTGGCCTTCTTTACAATATCAAGATCCACCTTGACCCTAAGAGATAGGGAGAGAGAGAAAGAGAGAGAGAGAGAGAGAGAGAGAGAGAGAGAGAGAGAAAGAAAGAGTGAAGGAAATGAGAAAGACACAGTTACTGTAATAACTATAGAAAGGTCGCAATTTTTCAAAATTGCAAAGTGTGGTTGCCACAGTCGCTTAGGCCCCTCCCACTAATATTGCCAGCCAATTACAATGTCACCCCTGTGATCATGTGTAAGTAATTCGGAGGGTATTTATGCCCCCAAAAACTGTATCTGTAATGTAACAAACGGTTATGAAACGGATGAAAATGGAATTGCTTTTGGCTTTTGGTTGATTAAACCACCCGCGATATCTGATTCAAATTTGGGGTGGGTTGGACATTTGGTTTGGGATTTGTGGCGTTTTTTGTAAAATAGGCCCCTCCCACTAACTTCGGAAGCCGATTACAGCCGAACGATACGCACTATCAATATTCCGTCTGTGCTGTTTTCAACGGAAAGGTCCAGAGATCATGTGTACCGATTTTTGTGAGTTTGTAGGAGGAGGAGCAAAAAGTGTGTTTGAGAAAATTAAAAATGGCGGAAAATATATCATGACGCAAATGGGCGTGGCCTATATGGGGAGATGCGTCATGACCAGGGGGGCAGTCAGACAGAGATTTTGTGAAGCCATTAAGGAAATCGGGACATCCTGAAAGTTCATATAATGGCCTGTTGTGGCGCTGTCATTGGGCCCAAAAAAAACCATAGAGCCATAGAGGTCCATGTATTTGGGCCCAACTTCACCTAGACTGTATTACCTTAAACATGGTCATGAATACTTTCTGCTTCCAGTCACTAGTTTAAAGTCTCATTTCTCATGTCATAATATTCTTTTTGGAAAATTATGGTCCCATTTATTCAAGAAATGACCATAAAGTCACGTATGTTCTGAGGGGCGTGGCTACCGTTACAGTCTATGATCGGGAGCCACCCCCAGTTCAAGTCAAAATAAAAAACAACGAAGAAGAAGGGGGGAAGTCCCGCCTCGTTGTCTGGGCCAGCCAATGGCCAGCTGGGCCCAAACGGATCTAGAAAGATGGCGATTTATAATTCAAGGACTGATTGGCTTCATCTTACGTCCATATCAGACCCGGCGAACGCTTTGTCCATATTTCTTTACAGTCTATGGTCATGACCCAAGGAATACAGGAACAAAATATTTTTTTACGGTTCAAGAGTTATAAGCCAAAACGTAAAGTGGACTGTTATAATAATAATAATAATAATAAAACTTTATTTGTATAGCACCTTTCATGACATGAAATGCAGCTCAAAGTGCTTTACAGAACAATGGAGAATAAAAGAAAAGCAAGGCAACAACATTAAAAAACAAGCAGTAATGCAATACAGTGAGGAACAAAATATAAAAAACCATGAGGCCAACAGATGTAATTATATGATAATTAATTTTCGTAATTATTATGAAGCTCCCTGCCAAGTCTATATATAACTATAGCTGTTATGGTGTCAGAGAAAAAAATACTTGAGTTGGACTTTTAGATCTTCCCATGTTAAAGGACAACTTTAGTTTTTTTCAACCAAGGTTCATGTTTTAGGTTGTTATTAGAGAAAGGAAAAGATGAGTGTTAATTTTCTTTCATTTGTTGCTTTCTTTCATTTTAGGGATTTTAGCTGTTTTTGACAGGGGACATTCGAGCATGGGGCTAAATATGTATTTCTTTACAACCTTTTTTTTTTTTTGAACCTTGGTTGAAAAAAATTAAAGTTGTCCTTTAAGTGAATGGGGAAAATTAATTCACTAATTCATTAATATCAATTAAACTATACAACATTTCTCTTAGCAATGAGCAAGCACAATTTTAACACCAAGCCCTGGTGTGAGATATGATCTGGACAACAGATGTCAATATGAAGTTGAGGATAGCATTGACCTGCACTTCATTGACCTGCACCTGTGTCTTAGTCATACTTCTCTCTCCTTTCTTTCGTAATCTTTTTTGTCATCAGACGGACAGCTTGGTCATATACTTCTCTCTTTGTTGACGTTTTGTTAACTCATCCTCCTGCCGTTAACCTTAGAGTATATATTTCAACTCTATGCCGTTAACCCAGTGGTGGAAAGTAACTAAGTACATTTACTCAAATACTGTACTTAAGTAAAATGTTGAGGTATTTGTACTATATGTGGAAATGCATCATGACCCAAGGAATCCATGGAAAAAGAAATTTTTATTTTACGACTTACAATTCCCGATGAAGCCGGTCAATTTGACATATGGCAAAGTATCCTCATTTACAATAACAATAGTCTGGTAACCACACTAACTATGAGACAAAGAGAAGAGGGCAATAATAATAATTACACTATGGTTATGAATATGGTTATTCATTATATGGTTATGAATATTATTGTCAAGTATAGTATATATTGGACTAGTATAGACTCCGGTCAGTGAAGTATATATATTAGAGTCAAGGGCACATTTCTCAGTGATTTATATGGAAATGTATGCTGTGGATATGCTGACAGAGAGAAGAGGAGAATAATAAAAATCGTGCTACATCATCATGGCCCATGATGGAGATGACATGTGAAGCACATAGAGACACACAATGAATGAGTGAATGAATGAATGAATGCGTGAGTGAGTGAGTGGGTGAATGAGTGAGTGAGTGAGTGAGTGAGTGAGTGAGTGAGTGAATGAATGAATGAATGAATGAATGAATGAATGAGGTACAGTACCTCCCCAGGAAGTCATCCTGGTTTGGGTCTTTGTCAAACACCTCCACCTCCAGCTCCTGACCAGGTACTTCATGGACGAGAACCTGACACACACAACCGCACGCACACACGCATGCACATGCACGCACACACACACACACACACACACACACACACACACACACACACACACACACACACACACACACACACACACACACACACACACACACACACACACACACACACACACACACACACACACACACACACAAACACACACGGACAGACAAATACACACAACAAAATATAAATATATACAGATCGCACAATAACACACAGACATACAGTATATATATATACAGTATATCTTAAGGAATTGCCAGTAAAGCCTAACTTTTGTGCTGGTTCAGCTGTAAATACAAATAATTCTATTTCAATACATAATTTGCCTGAACTCATATTCTGCATTTTGAGCATATACAGCAGGACCAAGAGATAAACAAACTACATATCAGCATTCAGCTGATATGTCTTGCCTATCTCGGAAAACAGTGTCTTGTTTTCTGCAGAACAGAGAAAAATCTACCCACAACTGATAACAACAAAGGTTTCCGTGACAATTTTACAAGCCGATACTTAGTGCATGAAGGGCACAGTGACATTCACAGCCATCTGGAGCTATGAAACGTACAAACGCAGCGGCTGCTGCTACACTCGCAATCCAAGGCCAAATCAAAAGGAAACAGTCTATCGTTAAGTCTTTTAGTTCAGTCAGGACTCTCAGGAGGGTATTATTGTGCCTCTCTGGCTTGCCTCATACATCTCCCTCCACTGGGGGTTCAGGTTGCTGTCAACGTGATGAGAGGTAAAGGTCTGGGTTCCCACGCGCAGCACGGCGAACGGGTCCGACTTCCCGTCGATTAGACCCTTGATGACCGTATCCTTGGCCGTCAAATCCTCGGCCTCCAGAAGGTGGATGCGTACGACTCCCTAACGCACGCACACACAACGCACGCACACACAACACACGTACACGCACACATGCATGCACACACACACACACACACACACACACACACACACACACACACACACACAGAGGCAAACATACGTCTTAGTCATGGAGCTTTTGCGCAGTGTGGACTTTCTGTGTCTTTTTGGCTATGCAGTGGTGGAAGTTACTTGAGTAAAAGTATTAGTTGAATAACTTCAGTAAGTAGCATGTATAAATACTTGAAAATTGGAAACACTCCAGTAAAGTAAAAAATAATAATAATACAAAATGTCACTTAAGCACAGTACTTTCCACCACTGTAGCTGCTGTGTATACAGCAGTGGTTTTCAACCCTTTTCACATCAAGGTCCATTATTTATTCAACATTTGAGCCACGGACCACCAATTGATGACATTTAGCCTCTCATTCCATGCTGTGTTGCAGATGTTTAACAATAATGTAACTCTTGAGAGTGTAAAATGAAACCAATTAATTTTACACTCTCAAGAGTTAAAGGTCTAATAAGGGTCCATTTGGTTACCAACTCTTCATCATTTAGCTATAGGGACCACCTGGAACCCCCTCAAGGACCACTGGTTGAAAACCACTGGTAGTATGCTGTTGGGATGTGCTTCATTCAGCCAGTGAGTCAGTGAGTCAGTGAGTCAGTGAGTCAGTGAGTGTGTGTGTGTGTGTGTGTGTGTGTGTGTGTGTGTGTGTGTGTGTGTGTGTGTGTGTGTGCGTGAGTGAGTGCGTGCGTGCGTGCGTGCGTGCGTGCGTGCGTGCGTGCGTGCGTGAGTGCGTGCGTGCGTGCGTGCGTGCGTGCGTGCGGTTCAGTGTCTCTCTCTCCAGGCCATTCATTGTTCAGACTGTCTCTGTACTGTTACCCTTGGGAGAGGGGAGCGAAGCTGCGCAACGTGCAGGTCGGCCACCAGGGGGATAGTGAGACGGTTGGGGAGCACCAGGTAGGAGGCTATTGCATCCATTATCATAGTGTCCGACATGGCACTGCAAATGAATGCAAGGGTGGTGTTGATGACACATGGGGTGGGGTGGGGGGGGACAGACAGACAGACAAACAGAACAGATAGAGACACACTAGAAACTGGCTGAAGACCAACATGAACATACATACAGTGGTGGAAAGTTTACTTAAGTATTGTACTTTTTTATATATATATTTTTATTTTTTATTTTTTTGGGGGGGGGGCTTTATGCCTTTTTATTGAATATATACAGTAAAAGTTGACAGGAAACAAGGCAGCAAACTCATGCACGAAGCAAAGTTCGTCGGGATCGGGACTCGAACACGCAGCACGCTATCAGAACACCTAGGATTACCAGCCTAGGTGCTCGGACCGGACCGCTAGACCGGCCCGGGCCAAAGTACGTACAATTTTGAGGTACTTTTACTTTAGTATTTCCAATTTTCAGTACGTTCACTTGTAGGCTACTGAAAATCTCAGAGGAAAATATTGTGCTTTTACTCCACTACAATTATTTGAAAACTTTAGTTAAGTTACTTTGTAGATTTTGATTATTATTACAGAACACACTAATCACTTCCGCCCTATATATATTTCATCCATTTGAAAATAACAGATCTACAAGCACAATAAATACTTTTACTTTTGGTTCTATAAGTACCATAAGATACCAATACTTGTAGACCTACTTTAACCAAATTGTATTTCTTTTTAATTCTGGACTTTTACTTGTAACACAGTATTTCTACATTTCTACAGTACTTTTTACACCACTGCATGCATACATAAAAAACATGATCCAGATTCTCAACAAGGATGGCCCCAATCGGGAGTATATATACTATATAGCCATAGGCTAAAGATGAAGACATTTACCTGTGAGATCATGTTTAACGTCATCCAAACGAGGAATACAATTAAAAAATGAATGACAAATCTGTCATTAAAAGCATTGCCAGGAGCATTTGATATAGGTTGACAAGATGCATCTGACAATGCTTTAATTGTATTTTCAAAAAAATGACCTATATAAATGTGTGGATTCTTAAAGGACCACTTTGCTAATTTTCAACATATCTTCACTAATGCTCATAATAACATGGTACTGGTAGCCTACCATTTTTGTCTTCTCAGTCTGTGTCTCAGAGGAGGGCTGTTAACCAGACTCCGCCAGATTGCGGCAGTATTGCCTCCTCCTGCTGGTCTCTCTCAAGCAGAACCGATGAACCCGAATTTTGAGTCGTAGTCTTGTTAGGTTGTGTTTACATGTGCGCTGTGGCACAGCTTCAATAAGTCATCAGTCTCGCGTTGATCCGACGTTGATCCCACCTCTATAGCGGCTGCATATCGCTCCGATCAGCGCTGGCTCGGAGTACATCGACTCTGCCCGAGAGAGACCAGATGGAAGCAGGAGGAGGAACTCACTACTGCCACCATCTGGCGGAGTCAGGTTAGAGGGCTGTGGGCACTGGGCAGTTCAGAAACCTGCTTACCAGTGACATCATCATCATCATCGGTAGGGCGGTTTGGTCCTTTTTAATTAATGTGAGAATAATGGATACTACTACTATATCACACAAACTTTCCAGGAATAAAAATCCTGCGGTTTCTATTAGCTTGGATTCCCCATCGATGATGCCTGGGGTCTCTGAACTGTCCACGGCCCTCCTTTGAGACCAACACCGAGTAGACAACAATGGTACCGTATTATAAAAAGCATTAGTGAGGACCAATTAAATAGATAGGTTGAAAATGGGTGAAGTCATCCTTTAAATTACAATGCAATACATATACAGAACGCCAGCAGCATAATTATGTTATATTAGTTAATAGGATTATTATTACTACTCCTCCATATTGATAATGAATGATAATTATGTTATTGGCTAATAAAGGTGTTGGTGCAGTTGGAACTCACTTCAGCCCAGGGATGTCCAGAAGGTTGGTCAGCCCAGTCCAATTAATGTCCAGCTTCTACGATGGCAGATGGAATTAAAAACATTTGTACAGTCTTCTACCAGTACCACATCACATCTAATGTAACTTCTACTATACAAATACATAGCAGAGCCCACCGGTGGTGCTGCATTGGGTGGCGGTGGGAGCAAACAGTGCATAACAACACCAGGAACGCGTTACACAGAGGAAGGAACGCAAGAAGAATCCAGACGTAGGTGAGCTTAAATACCCAATTGGTCAGCTGATTGCCACGTTAGCGAATGACATGTGTCTTGCATAACACTGAATGAGCCCCTCGAGTATATCTGACTGAACTAACTCCGCAAGCTACGTCGCTATCATTAATAATAATGGACTGCTTGCTTATTGTAAATCATCTTTTCTCATGGGTAGAAATGTCGTCTTGTCCAAAATTGTAGATCAGCTATTTCCGCTATTGTTACATGTTTAACATGTAACATCATTAAATATGTCAGATATTTCTTTGTATATTTAAGTTATTTGTCATGCCTGCCCTGTGCAATTTCTAATTGGGAAGCCTAAAAGGCAAACAGAAATTAAATTTGTGTTCATATTTTCTAAAGTTCACAATTAAGTCGTTAATCGCAATTATTTGTGTGACAATTAATCGTCAACTTAAATTTGTAATTGTGACAGCCCTAGCTTTTGTGTGACGCTAGATGGTGTGATGATGTATAGGGCGTTAATTTACGGAGCAAAAATAGTTTAAACATGGAGATAATAGGTTTCTGCAAACCAGATGAAACCAGAGGCAGGTGAATTAGTGTCACACTCACAGAGCGACAGAATGGAACCAGAGGCAGGTCAATTAGTGTCACACTCACAGAGTGACAGAATGGAACCAGAGGCAGGTGAATTAGTGCCACACTCACAGAGCGACAGAATGAAACCAGAGGCAGGTGAATTAGTGCCACACTCACAGAGTGACAGAATGGAACCAGAGGCAGGTGAATTAGTGCCACACTCACAGAGCGACAGAATGGAACCAGAGGCAGGTGAATTAGTGCCACACTCACAGAGCGACAGAATGAAACCAGAGGCAGGTGAATTAGTGCCACACTCACAGAGCGACAGAATGAAACCAGAGGCAGGTGAATTAGTGTCACACTCACAGAGCGACAGAATGGAACCAGAGGCAGGTGAATTAGTGCCACACTCACAGAGCGACAGAATGGAACCAGAGGCAGGTGAATTAGTGCCACACTCACAGAGCGACAGAATGAAACCAGAGGCAGGTGAATTAGTGCCACACTCACAGAGCGACAGAATGAAACCAGAGGCAGGTGAATTAGTGTCACACTCACAGAGCGACAGAATGGAACCAGAGGCAGGTGAATTAGTGCCACACTCACAGAGCGACAGAATGAAACCAGAGGCAGGTGAATTAGTGCCACACTCACAGAGCGACAGAATGAAACCAGAGGCAGGTGAATTAGTGTCACACTCACAGAGCGACAGAATGAAACCAGAGGCAGGTGAATTAGTGCCACACTCACAGAGTGACAGAATGGAACCAGAGGCAGGTGAATTAGTGTCACACTCACAGAGCGACAGAATGGAACCAGAGGCAGGTGAATTAGTGCCACACTCACAGAGTGACAGAATGAAACCAGAGGCAGGTGAATTAGTGCCACACTCACAGAGCGACAGAATGGAACCAGAGGCAGGTCAATTAGTGCCACACTCACAGAGCGACAGAATGCAACCAGAGACAGGATAATTAGTGCCACACTCACAGGTCTGCGGATGAAGAACATGGTGATGGCTCCGACCAGAGGCACGTCTCCAATGAGGGGCTCCAGGATGACACGCAGCTTCCCATGGAGCTAAGAGTGGAGGAGGTTGAACACTGCATGAGTCAATGACACAACTACAACTCTTCCCATGGAGGCTGCGGCCCTCAACATTTTATTTTATTTTATTTACTTATTTGAACTGGGGACCCACCAAAATAATCATATTTGAGTTGAGGCATTACGTTTAGTTTGACTCAGTTCCACAGATAGATATTGTGAAAACAGTCGATCTACAAGCTCACAACGCCTGAGGTATTGTGAGCTTGTAGATCAGCTATTTACAATTATTATTATTTTTTACCTTTTTGCCTTATATTATTAGAAATTTTGGCCAATGTTTGACCAGTTTTTATATAGTATACTGTAGTTTGTTGGTTACTATACTTTTCATTTCATTTATTTTCTGTTTAAGGTATTAAAAGGGTCTTAAACATTTTACTCGGTTTACTGTCATTTGGGGACCTCTGGGGACCAAAATCACCGACACACAGGTTGACAACCACTGATCTAACGGAATGACGTTAGAATCTGTTAACGATAGCTCTTGAACTGTAATTACCTGGATTCCTTTCACTCCGGCTTTGCAGTAGTATTTACTGATTTCCACATTGATCTCAACATCACCAGCGTAGCTGCGGGACGAGACAGGGAGGGAGAGCTCAATCGCTTGTCCAATGTCAAAAAATATGACATGACAGAGACGGTAATCAATCATACTTTACCTCACAAACAAATCCAGCAGCACTTGACTCTTATCGTGTTCCGTGTGGGCCTTTATCCCAACCACCTTTATTGCCTGTTAAACATAACAGCTGATATTAATCACACAAACTCTGGTGTCCCTTTTTTGGGTGTCATGCGATTTTAGTCGACTAAAACTAAGACAAAAAATGTTCGTCGACTACCTTTTTTCACTGACGAAAACTAAATGTAAACTAAAATGAAAACTAAGCTATGATGACTAAAAACTATGACTAAATATACTGACAATTTTGTCAACAAATTACAAAAAAAGCCGATCTACAAGCTCACAATGTGTCGCGCTGCGACGCGTTGTGAGCTTGTAGATCGGATATTTTCAGCCAGTGTAAAAACGGTCATTATGACGGCATCAAGGCCCACCAGAATACATTTTAGTCGACTAAATCAACTGTAGATTTAGTCGACTAAAATCTTATGATATTTAGTCAACTAAAACTAGACTAACACTAAAACATTCCAGGTGACTAAAATGTGACTGAAACTAAATGAAAACTATTGAAGAGACTTGCTGCCATAAACAACACTGGTGTCATGTCATTATACTGCAGGTTGACCTGCAAATAATCGGATATCGATTCTGTCATAATTTCAATACTGTGCATCTCTAAAAATAACATCATCGAATCACAACTAAACCAAGATCAGAGCAATTCATACTAGTGTACTAATAGAACTACACCCCCATGTCAAAAAGAAGAGACGCTCCAGGTCAAACAGCTACCGTACCTTGTCTCCCAGGTTGACCTTGGTGAAGCTGAGGGTCTTCAGATAAGGGTTAGAGTTCTGGATGGCAGGAGCAATGGTTTTGACCAGCAGCTTCTCCAGATACTGGCCGACAAACGGCCATGCCTGTTGCAGTATCTACAGAACAGGAAATCCAGTCATTTGTTGTTGTTTTTGTGCATAAATGAATCAGAAAGCAGAACTTTCAAAAAGACAATATGAGGAAATGTACAAAATACAAGAGGATGATACAATATTTTCTTGGGGGAAATGTTTAAATGCCAATATTACTTAATTGTATGCATTTCTGTGGGTAACAATTAATTCAGTTTAAACTGTATTGGACTGATCTGCTCCACAGCAGGGGGTCATAAACTCCTGCTGCTGTCATGGCCTTGGAGACCAGCCATCAGCTGTTGTACAAGGACTGCTCTACATGCCGCCTATTCTCGTCTTAACCTGGCAGCTTAATCATTGATGTTAAGACAAGAGTTTCTATAATAGTAGCATACCTACATACCGCATATTTCCAAATGGTAGCCAAGGGGTTTAATACGCAAAATCGTTTCGGACCCTGGGCATTTAAAATGAACCTATTCCTTTTAATCCTAAATAGCTGTTTTATTTATATTTGCACCGGCCTGCACCCGGCCATTATTTTGTTACAGTTCCAGATAGGCTGAAGAAACTTCAAATAATAGCCCCGGTCGGACCCAGATTTGGCTAAAGAAACTGCAAATAATAGCCCTCTGTTTGTACGGACTGGGGCGTTTATTTGGAACAGGGCGTTTAATATGCAAAATGGTGTCAGACCCCGGATGTTTAAAAGCAACCAGGCGGCTATTTTCAGTAGGGCTACTATTTGGAGATACACGGTATACAATATGGCCAAGCTATGCAAGGGCCTGTCCACCTCTCATCTTTCTATACTCCTCCGCACTCTCAAGAAATGTATTGTTAGCTGTAAAATGTATTTGGGAGACTTTGTTCACTTTTCATGCTGATCACGTGGCTAGGAGCTCCTAACAAATAAAAGAATGACTCCTCACATTCTGGTCTCACCTTTGTGGAAATTGTTATCAAGATATCTATGAGATGCCTAGATTATGGGGTGCATACTTAGTTTAGACTAGTCATTGGTTAGACGTCAATTATTTTTATGTCGAATTTATAGTTCTTGTTTTAAATAATTACAAAATTATAGAAGCACCTTCAGTCCCAAAATAATTTCTCAATCACTAAACATTTACATGAAACATTAGTTACCGTTGATTTATGCGTATGGTTGATAATCTAGGGGTGCAGTACCAAAGTCAGACTCAGCTCTTAAAACCGTTTTGCCGCCAGCATTAATTATCTATCGTGCATTGCCATGGTTATATCGCGCGTAAGCCTAATTTTTAAGAGCCAAATATCCATAACCAGATGTTACAATGACAAAATGCGTGGTGTCTTGACCGGTTGTTGTTCTCTCGGTCGGTGTTGGAAAAACCCGACCGCGAGTATCGCAGCGCCTGCTGTCGGCCGTTGAAAACGGGCCATTAATGCTTCTTTGGGAATTGGACATTTCTTATACAACACCCTCCAGTAATGTTCACTCTGGGAGGCTAATTAATTGTTGGCATGGATAAATAATGAGAAAATTATAAAGCTAATTTAGAACATTAGGTTTAAAATTAGAACATTTAGAACATTAGGTTTGACATTTCACTTTATAACTGAACTAACAGTCAACTTAAGATATTTTCACATCCTGCAGTGCAAGGCCTCTTTTGCAGTTTGCACACATATCTCCTCTTACAGGAACTATAATGCAATGCCAAACCAACCACAATTTCTTTCCTGTTGCGCAGAAAACCATGCATCTCCATATTCTACTTTTGCAACGGTTTGCATCGGTTTTGGACAAACAAGGTTTCTGCCCGACAGCAGCAATATACCGTTGGCACTAGAGTGCAACCGCTCTTCACGACGTGTGATGTTATAGGCTCAGCATCCGTGTGAGAGGTCTGAGAGAAAGGTGCTAAACGTCCTCCTCATAATCTACACGTCAGCCCTCTCACGTCCAGCTCAAAGAAAGACGACGCTGGCAACAGACCTGAATTCTTTGTGGCTTCGAGCTACAGTGGACTCATATGCATGCACAGTGGTGGAAAAAGTACTCAATTGTAGTAAAGTAAAAGTATCAATACTGCAATGTACGTAGAACTATTCTATTCCGTTATATTGCGCTACAAGTCAAATAAAGTACTTTCTATGCAGAATGCAGGGCTTGACATTAAGACAAGTGCATTAAAAATGTACTTGTCCATTGGACAAGTGACTCTTGGTTTCACTTTTTCTGTGACGCTCCTAGCAGCCAACAATATTGTCTGGCATTATTGTCTGGCTTTCCTAATCATAACCTTTCCAATATTGTTAATAGAATGCCTGTAATCTTACATACATTTCATGTATTCCAAATACCAAATACACAGCCATATATCAGTCCTATCAGAGCAGTTAGCAGACTGACCACATCAGCATGTAAACTTGGGCGGGCAGACTCCGACTTTTAAAGTGAACGCGTATGCTGGATTTTTCCAGATTTTTAGCTGCGTTTTTCCGTCGGTTTTCCAAAAAACGCGTCCAGTGTGCAACCAACTTCACTCCCAATTGTCTGCTTTAGTCTGAAAACTCCCCTCTTTAAACTCCACCTTAGCACGTACTGGCCGTAGCACTTGCCCTCACCTCGATGACCTTGCCTGCAGGCTTATGCAAAGGCTAAAATATGTCATTTAGATAGCATGTTATGTAGACAGATGCCAGGTCATTATTGATCTATAGCATTCTATAGTGTTTATAGTGGCAATGTACGGATATTCTACTGTTAGACGGAGAATAGGTTCTTAGTTTACTTATGATCCTAGATTACTATTTCTATGCACTTGATCAAATGCATAGAAATAGTGATCTAGGAAATAGTGATCTTGCTTATTGTAAATCGCTCTGGATTAAGAGTGTCTGCTAAATGCCTACTTTTCAAGAAATGGAAAAACCTGTGTTCTTTTAGTTATTGCTACTTTTGCGCTGCTACTTTATACACTGTCATAAAGATTGTCATAAAATAGGGCATTCACGTATGAAAGAAATCCCCATAAAAAAGATGAATAGATTTCTAGCCAACAGTGACAATACGGGACATTACCCCCATGCGGTTCACAGTGACGCAGTGCTGCAGCCTATGAAAAGCAAAACATCACATGATGATTCTGACTACACATCAGTGCATTCAATCCACACATACAGTACCAGTATGCATTAATTTGTCGAATACAATAGGTTATGTTACGGTAATAATGATATGCAGGGATACCTGGGAGTGAGATACAGTATATATATAGTCTTTCTTTAGCCCGCCAGGCGTGGGTGTTTGCAATTTGACCACACGTATAGGCGAAGTAAAGGGGCCGTGAAAGACGACCCTCCGCAGACCACCCTCCTACAATAGGGGCTTTTGTCATTACATTTTCCCTTCCAGAAGGGTGTCCTGTTCACATGAATGCCAGTCCGGCGGTGCTGATGCTGTGCTTTTCCTGTAGCGGGAGAGAGACAAGCTGCAGTCCATTTACAGAATGGCTGAGATATGATCTGAGCCCCACTCTCTGGCTCTTAATCACAGCTAGATAATCTACTCTAAACTGGCGCTGCAGGGAAACCAGGCCACAACATAAGAGCATCTGGGTCATGCACGCACACACACCCACACACACACTGGAGGAGCGTACACACACATACAGTCTCACACGCATGCACGCACACAGTTGGAGAAAACGTACCTTATTAAGCCACTCGACCTTTTCCACATCGGGGAAGTGGACCTGTAGAGGAACAAACAGTGACATGATGAAACTATCAGAGCTGACACTGAAATAGCTACAAGTCTTTATAGATGTAAGCCTATAGCGACAGCAATAAGACATCTTGCATAAACATGAGACTTATCTTGATCATGTCATGTCAAGTATTTTAGTGTCAAGTCTTTATAGATGTTAAGCCTAGTGACAGCAATGACAGCATTATTATTAAACCTGACAGTTTAGATAATTTATGAATTGCGCTATGGCTTTGATATGAGCTACAAAGAAAAAAGAAACATCCCCATAACATACAGTAGGTGAGTAGGGAGTAGGCCATCAATTTGTCTACTTCCACAAGATGTTTTGATTGTTTTAAAACGAAAATCATCTTCATCCAGCAACAGTTGTAAGCGCCTTGTCAGACATAATCTCCTTCTGTACATCCCTCTAAACGCATATCACATGACCGTACACTGGGAATGTGTGTGCCCGACTGCCCGGTACATCACATTTGACATTTGACATGCAAAGAATGTTACGCTTTTCTGTTGATGCAGTCGGCGGGTTTAGCCAGGGCAGGGGAGTTCAACTCATTTTAGGTCACAATAGTTTTTTAGCGAGAAAAGTGAGAAAAGTGAGTGCAGCATTTTAGAATATAACATTGTAGTTAATTTATGCCATAAGGGGAATGTTGGTTTTAAGGATTTGTTATTCCTGCACTCAAGTACAGTTCAATATTTATAAACCTGCACCAAAAATGTGGATAATTTGAGTGCTCGGATCATTTTTAAGTCTACAGTACATCCTAGAAGCACCTTCAATATACTTTTAAGACATTTCTTATCTCCTTTGAGCACCCAGTTGGCCTCTGTGTTTTTTGGTACAGTAATATGTACATGAGGTTACAGGTTAGACATAACGGAGCATAAGGTTAGACACAAAGGAGGGAGCACATCGGGAAGGTCCACATTGCAGCACGTATATGTACATGAGATTACACATTAATGCAAAGAGTGTCAGTCAGCGCATCGTACAGGAGATATGAAGTGCAAAAAGAGGTATCAAATGTATTTGTTCAGATTCAACCACAAATCCACAAGGTAAACTCCATCATGGTAGATTCACAGGAAAAGTAAAGTCTAGGTCCAACCTGGTGACAGGCTCACACAGAGCTGTAACTTCTGCTGGCAAATCCACAACAAACGTATAGCCTGACAGGTGGTGGTCACGCCTGGTTCAACAGTCTGATCAGCGACGGCTCCAGAAAATTGTGCAACTGAGCATTAGTCAGGCTTACTGTAGGCCTACATATATGATGAAGGTTGAAAATAGGTGACGTGTTCCTTAAATTATAGGGTCTGTAATTGCACTAGCTGTGCGCTATAATGGATTTAACTAACCATGAAGAGGAGGAAACTTTAGATTTAGGGAATCTATGGGTTCTTCGGGAAACAAGCCAAGAAAGAAGCTGTGGTTTATTTTAGAATAACTAAGCGGTGGGGTGCCCTCTGGCCTATAGCCCAGGCACATACCACATATAGGCACATGGGTGTCACAGATCTGAATCCCGACGACCTTTGCTGCATGTCATTCCCAGTCTCTCTCTCTCTTTCTCTCTCTCTCTCTCTTCTTGAGTCCTGTCTATCTCCACTGTGTCATATCAATAAAGGCCTGAATGAAATGAGGGTGTTATTAGAACTAGAACCCCTTAGCTTTTCTAAAAAAAAAGCATTCTACGAAATGTTTTGAAATGCTACCAAATATGACAACATGTAAATCAAATCACATTTCACTCAAAACAGTTTTTATTTTATTTTTAATAATAATAAAGAATACAAGAATAAATGCATAGAAAGTAAGGCAAGGGAAGGGAAAAAAAGTCCATCCAAACATTTATGATTTTTAAATAAGGTGCAGGAGCATAGCAGGGGATCCGCAGTCCACAGGGACAGGGTTGAAATGGGGCGAGTCGGACCAATAATGAGCCGTCGGAACAATGACGCTGACCTGCATAGCAGCTGGTATCTGTTCCTAGATCACTATTCTTCCAGAATATATTGTGCCAGTGGGCTCATTGTCACACCTCTACGAACACAACTAGAGCCTGAGCAACCATGGAAACCAGCCCTTAGGGCTTTTTGTGTTATCCTTTTTAGCATCATTGCATAATGGTACCACTGGTACTATTTGCAAACTGTTAATAATGTATTCAATCAATCAATCAATAAATGATGATGAGTGTTCGGGGCGAGCTCTAGGGGTTAACCGTGCGTCTTGCTGAGGAACACTTTGACACATTGACAGGTGTCAAACCGGTGACCTGACCTTATGTTTACTAGATGGACCCTCTACCCACTAAGCAAAGCCCGCCCTCAAGTTAGTATACTCACACAACCATGAGAATGCTTGGTTGATAAATAGATTCTCTCAATGGGCCTCATTCACGAAGCTCTTCCAATTCTAAATCTTACACAATTGGGAAAGACCAATTCATTTTCTTACTAGAATCCTCTGCCCCCCACTGCCCCACGCCCAGTCCTCCTTTCTCTGTAACCTTATTATGTGTCACTAAAGACTGAGCTTCAGTTGTCAAAACAAACTGATTGGACCACTCCTTGGCCTTGGGCCCAAGATGACCCACCTATTTCACATTTTGCTGAACGGCTCAGGTTAGAGCGTTAAGCAATTACAAATGGGATTGACTTTCAATATAGTCAAAGGGGCTCTGCCCTCAATACCCTCATACCTGACTAAACTACCGGTACCTCAAACACGTGAGTGACATCCTTTTATTTATTTTTTACAAAATGGAGAGAGAGAGTGCACCACACACTATATGCCACACACAATATGCTTTAATTAAGGGGCTGTTTAAAATAACAAGCAAGTTGATAATTCAATATATGTTTGGAGTGGAGCTGCAGGAGCAGCTCTGTTAATCCCTGTGATAATGATATAGAATAGAAGCAATAGATGATATATAGATTATAGAACCTCCCCACTGCAATGTCACGGTGCCTTCGTAATCTGTGAATTAATCGCAGTTTGTTGACTAAAATGCAGAGTGGCTTATTTTATTTGCTCTGTTTACTGATCAGTACTGCGAGCTGATAAAAAGAGATAGAGACAGAGAGAAAGCAAGATTGTCAAGATATGAGTGTTCGATCCAAGTGGAAGGATGACGAAGAGGTTAGAGTCATCCAAATGCAAGGGGATTTCAATATGACAAAATGAACCAGGGAACACCAAGAAAATAAACCAGGAGAAGCACTAGGACGTTATACTGAAAAACGACAAAAACAAACATATAATGCAGAATGACAGACTGTGAAAAACAAACACAGGGGTGTTTAAATACTTAGACAGGGCAAACAGGGTACAGGCGAGCACTAAGACAAAACTGCAACTACGAAACAAAGAATACAATATTGCTTCATAAAATAACTGAATATAGACTGAATATTAACACTATTAACTATAACTATGAAACAAGGAACACAATAAGACTAGGAAGACAGATGATGATGCAGATCCTGATGGAGATAGTAATGGAGAGGAAGCAGTGGGAGATAGCAATGGAGTGATAGAGAGAAAGTAGATAGAGATAGTGATGGAGTGATAGGGGAGAGGGGGAGATGGAGAGATACTGTATAAGGATGCATGGTTAACGGATTGGCTGATTAACTAGCTAGATGTCTGGTTGGTCTGGTTAACTAGCTATGGTTGATTGGTTCAATGTAAATTGTTAGCTGGTTGGTGGTTGTTTGACTGCTGTCTGGTTATGCGTTGCACCACTGTGTGTGTGACTGTGTGTGTGTGTGTGTGTGTGTGTGTGTGTGTGTGTGTGTGTGTGTGTGTGTGTGTGTGTGTGCGCGCACGTGCGTGTGTGTGCGTGTTTGTGGTACGATATCACACCTCCTCCACCTCATTAAGTATCGGTTCCTGTGTAAACCACCTGCGCCTGTAGTGTCAACATTTCTGAGTAAACAGTATAGCTAGCACATAGATACAGTAGATAGTATGCATACGTACACTTGTTGAGTGTGTGTGCAATGCATAACGTTTAAAAAAATGCATATACACATATCCAAATGATAAATGATCCAAATGTCAAAATACTACGATATAATTATTAATTAACCCCAAAAGGTGGTAATAATATCATAAATGTCCATGGAAGCATGATGCAGTGTGGAGACTGGACACTATTTTACTGGTTTCACAATATGCTTCTGTCCAGCACCAAGTATTTTATAATTTGGACGTGTGTGTGCCTCCTTGGAAACTTTATACACACTGCATCCGAGTCTGTGTGTGGTGTGTGTGTGTGTGTGTGTGTGTGTGTGTGTGTGTGTGTGTGTGTGTGTGTGTGTGTGTGTGTGTGTGTGTGTGTGTGAGTGTTTGTGTGGTGCATGCGTGCGTGTGTGCATGCTTATGCCTGTGTGGTGGTCATGACTAATACGACAAATAAGAAGAGATAATGGTTGTTTCCATGGCAATATGTAGCACTACTGATTAGTGGTGGGAAAATACTGTTTAAGTAAAGGTCCAGAAGTCAACATTTACTATTGAGTAAAAGTATTGGCATAAAAATGTATTTAGTAAAAGTAGTCATTATGCAGAGTGTCTCGTTTCAAAATTTCAAATTATATAATTATATTTTGAAAGTAGCAGATCTACAAGCTCACTGTGTCGCATCGTGACGCATTATGAGCTTGTAGATCGGCAATTTTCAAATGGCTGTGCTGAAGTGGTTATGTTCCATACTATACACGTTTTTCCCTGTTTTAATTATTTCTTAACTGTATGATTTATTGTTTTGCATAGAAGTGTATAATTGTATGTCTTTAAATGTTCTGATGAATTGAAAATGGAAGACCCTGATGTAAACAAGTCGTAGTGCTTTTTCGTAGTGGTTTCATCCTCGTAGCAGATTTTGTATTGGCCTGTAACTTCGTTGAACTGTACCCATTCTACAAACTGTTAATAAAAAAGTTCAATCGATCAATCAATCAATCAATCAATCAATCAATCAATCAATGTTTTGTAATAATAATCTAAATATACAAAGTAACTATACATCTACGGTAGTAACTAAAGTTTTCAATGAAATAGTGGTGGAGTAAAAGTACAATATTTCGAGTGGAGTAGAAGTAAAAGTATTGGAAATTGGAAATACTCAAGTAAAGTACAAATACCTCAAAATTGTAAGTAAAGTAAATGTACTTTCCACCACTGCCTGTGTGGTGGCCATGTCTAACAGATAGACAGAAAAGAAGAGACCATGGTTAGTTTCCATGGCAATATGTTGCACTATACTGACAGAGGTGATTCATCGTTCCCCCAGGTCAATGCTCAGCATCGATAGATTGAGGATGCTGCTGTGACTCCGCATTCCTCTGTCTCCTCTGACAGGGTTGTTCATGTTCACTCGTACTGCATGGGTTCCTATCCCACCGGGAAGTTGATTTCATTCCAGGATGAATGCAGCTGACAGATCCGAGGCCGATTCTACAAATCACACGCAGAGGCCTTATGTACGCTGTCAGTGCGTCTGAATCGAAAAGCACCAGAAGGACTACAAGTTCTCCGGATACCGTACTAATCAGGCAAGCAGTATAGCTGAAATATTGTCTATATTGGTGATTATGCTAATGACAAAATTATGCAAATCATGGAAATTGTCCAACATAAAATATGCAAGTCTGGCAGTTTCTAAAACCTTGCTTGACCCATGCTTGACCCATACTGCACATTTCTAATATAAAACGTACTCAACATTTTGACTACAATGGAATGGAACTACAATGGAATTTTTACATTCGCTGGGTTACATGACCCGTCATTTAATGCTGTGTATGTGAATAAATGTTTCAATGCACTCTCACTTCTGGCCTCTGGCCTGTATCTCTATTTACTTGCTGATAAGCTCACTGACTACACTGCACTACACCTACACTGACTGCTTGACAACTGATAAAACAAATGGTTTCATTTCCTAAACTCCAGTAATCTGTCACATGTTGCAACATCGTTACTGTCTCAACTCAACTCATGAGACATAGTCATGAGATATGGTTGAAATTAGGTTTAATTTGAGAGCTTTCAGTTGAACCTACGGAAACAGCGGGTGCAGTGGGTGGGGTGCTAAAAAGTGAAATGAAATGGTGAACCTGCTCAAACACAAACACACATGATGTGCATAATCTAAGTGCACAAAACTATTTTAAGGTCAGTCATCCGCTTGCAACTACTAATTCAACTCCTTGCAACTACTTGCAACTCCTTGCAACTACGTGTAACCACTAACCATTAACCACAATAGGCATCAGTCTGCAAGTTGTCAGTCCAGACTGCAATGGGGTCTAAAAAATTTTTGCTGCAAGGAGTTGCATTGGTGTGTCGTAGACTGCCCTTAAAACTGTTTTGGTTGCAAGGAGTTGCGACCAGTTGCATTGGTGTGGTCTGGCCTCCAAAATCAGGATGGGCATTGCAGCCAATAATCTGGCATTGATCGGGCTCTACACACTCTTCTCCTGATATGGTAGGCCTACTGATCCCCCACTGCTAAATGTTTATGAATTATCAGGCTTTGGAACACCAGATATGGTCAAAAAGCTGCAGCGCTACCGCTTGAACCATGCAGGAAAAGGAAGAACACATGTACACCTCGGAAGACTGTGGTGATGATGTAAGATATTTTGATAAATAAATGACACACTTGTTTACCTAATTAGTACACAAAATTTTGTCATTCTTCTGATTGGTTTGTACTGCCACGTTATTTTACGTCAAGTTCATTCACATTCCTCAGTTTGGCACTTGGTTTAGACTCGTCTACACTCATTCCTCAGGCACTGCACATTAGGAATGTCCAAATATAGGCCCTGCTACAGTAGTGCCAAGGGCAGATCACACTAGAAAACCACTGTGCTTGCCAGTGTGGAGAAAAACATAATGAACAAAAGGGACATTGACAATGTCTGTGCATGTTACCTTGGAGAAAGAGGCAGTTCTGGACTGCATGGTCTGTGTGTGGTAAATGGTGCATTCATATAGCGCCTTTATCCCAAGGCGCTTTACAGAGATTGTGCATTACATTCACCCATTCACACACACACACACACACACATTCATACACCGATGACAGTGGAAACCATACAAGGCACCAACCTGCACATTGAGAGCAATTACGGGTTCAGTGTCTTGCTCAAGGACACTTCGACACAACTCTGGGGGAGCTTGGGATCGAACTGGCCACTCTTCCCCTAAACCACGCCCCGTTATGTGTGTGTGTGTGTGTGTGTGTGTGTGTGTGTGTGTGTGTGTGTGTGTGTGTGTGTGTGTGTGTGTGTGTGTGTGTGTGTGACAGACAGACAGACAGACAGACAGACAGACAGACAGACAGACAGACAGACAGACAGACAGACAGACAGAGCCATTCAATGGGATATATTAGATATCAATATTTAGTATGAATTTATGTTCATACTTATTCACGTTCATATCGTGCTTTTACTTGTGGGCACCCCACCCCATGGAGACTAATTGCACTATTGCAGAATAGAATCGTAAACAACTGAGGCCATATAGTAGCCTATTGACATGTGCGTCAGAAACGCGCACGATATATTTTGAGAGTACATGCACATTAGGGTTAGGTTTGGCTTACCCATGAAGGCACGTCCCGTTTAGTTCTGTAGACCTTTTCCGCGATGAATTCCCCCTGGTTCTCCAAGAGGTACATTGCAGACTTGAGCCGCATCACTTTCTCCAGCCGACTGTGTTTCCATCCGATGTAGACCATCAGAACCAGCAGGACCAAAGTGATGCTGAAGCCAAAGTATCCGGCCAGGTACACTGGCAAAAGTGCGCCTAGGCATTTTGCAAAAGACCACAGAACACTGACTGCGCGTTCACCTGGTGGTCGTGGCGGCGGGATCGTCTCTGACGAGGCCGGTTCTGCAGACCCCTGTCCGCTACCCGCACTCGACCCCGCATCCGAGGATGACATCGCAAGCTCTAGCCTATATACTCTTCTTTCTCCTTTGAATTCACTATAGTTCCGTATGCTGCTGCTGCCCAGTGCCCACCCAAACGTCTCTCTCTGCTCCTGTGCTCCTGTGTCAGCGATCGAGGGCCGGATCAGAGAAAACTTGTTCTGAAAAGCGTTGACATTTAATCTAAGAAAACGGCGCCCGATCGATTAAAGCATTATCTATCACGGTTTCATTTGATAGCGCTCCCTAACCGCGCTACTGTTAATTGTTCGTGTTTCCCATGCAAATGAAATGCCAGATCAGCCTAGACCTGTGCGGGCGTGCTCAGCCAGAAGCGAAGCCCTCCTTCTTCTGCTTTGCAGGAAATCCAATAGAAACTAAACCCTAGAATTAACTTGCTCTTAGAATAGTTTTAGCGTCCGTGTCACGACGCACGGGCGGAGCGTAATATTTACGTCTCTGAAGTCTGAAATGATAGCAGCAGACTATAACGGAATAGGAGGGACATTGAGGAAATCAGCAGGGGTTATAAGATGCCATGCAGTGTGAAACGCATATCATAGGCTACTATCTATTCTATTCTATACCGTTTTCTTCCCTCTATTTTTTAACATATTGTCCGTTATGAAGCAGTGCGTAATCACGCACGCGCCCAACGCGCCTCCACTGCGGTAGCTTTTTTTTTTACACAACAAAGCCTGATAACAGCATTAGATATCCTACCAATTATGGACATTCATTCCTAACCTCAGACAGCAAAATGGTATGAATGGTTTCATGAATAGATATAGTGCTCCCATATCCAGCAGTCCACGTTTACTCCTGATAAGGGGCCAGCATCAATAATGCGTTGCAATGTTAAAGGACCACTTCACCACTTTATAAAACTTGTCTTCATATAATTGGTCCTAAATAATTAATGTTGACACCATCAGTCTGTCTTGTGGGAGGACGGGAGGGAGATTTTATTTTATTTTTTATATATATTTTTATTAGAATGAGAACGATGGCTTCCATTTTCGTATTACAACTTGTTTGAACTGCCCACAGCCCTCCCATGAGACACGGACTGAATAGAACAAAATGGTGGCATTTAATCATAAACATTCCTGAGGACCAATTATATGAAGGAAAGTTGAAAAGTGGTCCTTTAACGCACCACTAAATGCATGCGAATTACATAGTCTAATGATGTCCAGGGCCAGGCAGTCCGACTTAATTTGCCACATGCAGAATGCAGCCAGCTACAACAATCTGTAATCAGACTTTCTGGCCTTAGGGCATATCTCAGGTCAGCTGAGCTTCTTTTAGGAAACTAAGTAAAACCAGTTAGAGTATGCCTTGTTGGAACTAGGGGGAGCAGATACACAATTTCTATTAAATGAAATGGCACATTTGCTCCCACATACCCCCAAAGTCAAAGTGCAAGGAATTCAGTTTTCCCCAAACCCTGGAAACCCCAGTAAAGAGCATAATAATCGCACCCTCCACACCACACAGCGCTAGTCATAAACACCTTTATCACTCACATGCAATCTGTTTTTTAGTAATCATGTGGGGACAGGCGTTGGTGAGTTCCATTACTTCCCAACAAACAAGATAAACCAGCCACATACAAAAGTGGAATATGAAATTTGAATAAAGCCCCCAAAAACTGTTTTAAACCAATAATCTTATTTATTCTGAAAAATATATTAACAAAAAACAAATGTTTCAAAAAGTTAAAGAGCACAAACTCTTGACAGTCACAAAACGTCCCAAACAATAAAATGTCATCCAAATTGGTCTTGATGTAGCGCTCCAATCAATCCAGTTGCCTGGTTGAAAAGCACACTAGACATGAATAACACCATGTGCACCATCTGTGGTCCCTTCAACCTGGTCAGGTGTTCGGGCCTTGTTGTTGCGGTTGACACAGCCATGTTGGAGGGGGACAGTTTACTTGGACCTCTGCCTCATCCTTCTCCTTTTGCGCTTCAGCCTGCAATGCAAACGTAGTGGACACCGTCCACAGATAAGAGAAATCATTCTAAAATATATCAGCGACCAACATTTTACGATGGGGAATACATTAGCACTAGCAGTTGCGACTGAATCCCTTACCTGCGCATACGCTTCTTCTTCCACTGAAAGAGAAACAAGTCACATTATAAAACAAGTCTCATTACACCAGAAAAACGAATGCAATACTAGAGTAAATGCATGTGCATTTACTATCCTCTTTTTTGTTGTTGCTGGGAATGGCTAACTAGCTAGCATGTCTAACATGCGAGTACTACCGAGTCGATGCGATTTACTACATCATCCAGTAAAAAAAACACACAAACCTTGGCTCTCATCTCGAGGAGGGATGTCTGAAAGGAGAAAAATAAATGTCACGGAGGAGTTAGATGGCCATTAGAAACACGTTGATTTATTTGGATTCAACTCGAGTATCCGCGACCGCAGAAACAAAATATGTTGACAATACCGTGAAAGCGAAGTGTCCAGGAATGGCGTAAAAGCTCAAGCGATGTGATATTTATAGGCAGTCCTTGACTCCTGCGTCATCTCTTTAACGCACCACTAAATGCATGCAGGTGAATTAAATAGTCTAATGATGTCCAGGGCTATGGTCCAGGGCCAGGCAGTCCGACTCAATTTGCCACACAGAATGCATCCAACTACAACAATCTAACAATCTTTTTGGCAAACGACAGTTCGACACTGTATTTTGCCTGACAACTTTTCAATTTAGCTACCTACAGCCTTAATGGTTGATTGGGCAATGGACACACAAGCGGTGTGCCGATCGAGGCTCAATAAATTGCTGATCCACACACGGTGGCAATTGCATTGATTCATATTCTCAGTTGAATTATGTTTGTCACTTTACTACATAATTTATTATAGGACAGCCGACAGCGTGTTGCTTGACACCGTCGCACTATCTATCTTCAAGGCTCTAATAGCCTGAGATGTGATGTGACATGTCTGCTGTTCTGGCTCCAGGGCCAGGCTGAGAGTGGCATAGGTTCTCTGATTTTTCCTAAAAGTGTTCAATATCATAAGACGAGAAGACATAAGGCGTTTGCATTCTCAATTTTTGTCAGCGAGTACTCCCTAATGAGTAGTGCATGTGTGCATTTTGTCTGCCCACCAGCTATTTGCAGCACGCACGCCCCCCCCCCCCCCCCCCCCCCCCCCAGACAGAACCGTGTTGTTAAATTTTACACGAGGGCATCCTGCCCATATAATATGACTCTGCCTCTCCAAATCATCATGACGTTCACTTTGGTGTGGGTAGTAATTAAGTCATTTACAGTACGTGCCTTTAGACCGTAGCTAATCAAGATAGAGCTGGCCAGCCACTTGTTCATTTCCTGTTACAATTTTGAGTGTCAACCCTAACCAAACATCAGAACACTCAGTACACTGCCTTAGACAAGTTATCACCAACATTATTGAACCGTTGCAAGAAATAGAACTCTTTGCCGTTAAAAAAAACAATGACTGTCACTAGTCAGTCTCAGACAGTCCCAATGTATTTATAGCCGTTGAAAAGCTTCTGGTTCGCAAACGATCAAATTGAGTTCTCTAACGAAATATTTTTTTATATGCTATTTAATTTGAAGACGCTGTATTATTTTAAATGTCCAACATACGCTATAGAATAATTAACAGTAGCCCAAGTATTAACCCATGAAACTGGATGGGCCATGGCATCCGTTTCTGTAACGCGAGGACTGGAGTTGATGTAGCTTAGTACAAAATACAAATAGCCTACATCCACAGCCATGTGAAACACTCCCATGATATGCTGCAGGGAATACTCCTTACAAATGAGTTTGATTGTTAAAGATCTAGATAATTAGTTCAATGTAAAACGAACATCACCTCCCCCAATAGCACACAGTAAAGTCAGTGTTATGGGGAATTTGGATAGCTCTCAGGGTTTAACAGACTCTGGCCTTGGGCATATCTCAGGTCAGCTGAGCTTTTAGGAAACTAAGCAAAACCATTGTTCAGAGTATGCCTTGTTGGAACGGGGGAGCGTAAACACAATTTATATAGCACATCACCCCAGAAGTCAAAGTGCAAGGAATTCAGTTTTCCCCAAACCCTGGAAAACCCGGCAAGTAAAGGGCATAATAATCCCACCCGCCACACACAGCTAGTCATAAACACCTTTATCACTCAGGTCTCACATGCAATCCCCGGCTGTTATTTAGTTTAGTAATCTGTGGGGACAGGCGTTGGTGAATTCCATTACTTCACAACAATGAATTGAATTGAATAAAGCCTCCAAAAACAGTTTTAAAACAATAATCGTGTTTATTCTGAAAAAATTATTAACAAAAAACAAATGTTTCAAAAAGTTAAAGAGCACAAACTCGACAGATTCACAAAACGTCCCAAACAATAAAATGTCATCCAAATTGGTCTTGATGTAGCGCTCCAGTCAATCCAGTTGCCTGGTTGAAAAGCACACTAGACATGAATAACACCATGTGCTCCAGCTGTGGTCCCTTCAACCTGGTCAGGTGTCCAGGCCTCGTTGCAGTCAACAGCCATGGATAGTCGGGCCTTGTTGTTGCGGTTGACACAGCCATGTTGGAGGGGGACAGTTTACTTGGACCTCTGCCTCATCTTTCGCCTTTTGCGCTTCAGCCTGCAAAGCAAACGTAGTGGACACCACAGATAAGATAAATCATTCTAAAATATATCAGCGACCAAAATGTTACCGTAGGGAATACATTAGCACTAGCAGTTGCGACTGAATGCCTTCTTACCTGCGCATACGCTTCTTCCTCCACTGAAAAAGAGAAACAAGAGTCACGTTATAATTACACCAGAAAAACGAATGCAATACTAGAGTAAATGCAAATTTTACATGCATTTAGAATCCCGTTTTTTCGTTTAGCTGGGAATGGCCTACTAGCTAGTAGCTAGCATGTCTAACATGCGAGTAGCTAGCATGGCTAAGATGCAATTTACTACATCATGCAGTGAAAAAACACAAACCTTGGCTCTCATCTCGAGGAGGGATGACTGAAAGGAGAAAAATAAATGTCACGGGGGAGTTAGATGGCCATTAGAAACACGTTGATTTATTTGGATTCAACTGAGTATCCGCAGAAAGAAAATATGTTGACTTACCGTGAAAGCGAAGTGTCCAGGAATGTCGTAAAAGCTCAAGCGACGTGATATTTATAGGCAGTCTTGCGTCATCTTTACGCGCCGGCGGAAGTACGCAGCTTTTCTTTTTTTCGCCTTTTTTAACACCTCAGCGATTCTCCCATTGTCACTTGCCACTTATTTCTCCGATAATAATAAACATCTGTATAAATGAATAAACATCTACTTCATTTTATTACATTGTATTACAATTACTTACAAGTGCAAGTAAAAAAGACTATGCTTGAGTGAGGTAATCGATACAAAAATGTAAAATGTGCTTGTACCAAATCAAGTTTAATGTAAAATGGTGCATTTATAATATAGATCCTTTATCCAAGGCGCTTAGTTCACAGTGCATTACAATCACCCATACATTGATACACCGATTGCGGTGGAACTGGAAGCCATGCAATGTAGGCTACCATCCATGATCCAGCACATCGGGAGCAATTTGTGGTTCAGTGTCTTGCCCAAGGACACTTAGACATGTAGACAGGAGGAGCCGAGATTCGAACCGCCGACCCATGGATCATTGGGTGACCTGCTCTACCTACTAAGCCACAGTCGCAATGTGTTCAGTCACTATCGTTTCCAAATCCCCACTGTAGTCGGTTTCTGCCGTTTAACTTTTGTACTATCAACCTACTCAATAATGCATATTGTGCAAAATACCTGATGTAGGCCTACCCTACATGTGTATGATAGTGAGAATTACATTGTTTCCCCAACCATTCATTTAAAATGATCCAATGTCAGAGACCACAAAGAGCTAAAGGCAAATTCCCATAGAAAGGTTTTCACTGTAACATTTTCCTTTCTTCTTTGTACATATTGTGTTGACATGTATTAGTAGCCTACTGTTTATAACTCTATGGGATAGACATTATAAATGGCCCGGTAGTACTATTTTAGACCCTCTGGGCCAGCAGAATGCACCTTCCACTTGCCCATTTACCACTTGGGCCAGTAAAATGAATGCCTTAAAAAAAAGTTGACATCATTTCTCTGTGGTACTGGTGTTTTGTAATGATATTGTAAAATTGCCTGGGTACATCATAGCGTTCTGTGAGCACATCCCATATGAGGGTCAATTCTTGACTGTTATTTTCCGATTCAAAAGTAATGTTCCTGGACCAGTAGCTACAATAGTAGGGACAGTGATTTTGAAGTCACTAGCCCAGAGGACCAGTGGCAAATTTCCCTTAATGTTGATTAATTGAATACATAGGACCACAATGGAAACAAGTCACCAGGACCTTTTTGTTATACATTCGCAGATGACTCAGCACTGCTGGTCTCGGACAGGAACAAACTGCAGGTTGAAAAGACCCTCAGCTCTGAACTCGGTAGAATCTACACCTGGCTCGCTGATAACAAACTATCCTTACACCTGGGAAAAACTGAATCCATTCTCTTCGGATCAAATAGTAATCTCAGCAAGGCAGATGGCTTCTTGGTTAGAGTGGGTGACAATATTATCACACGAAAAATTACCTAAATTACCTACCTAGGTTCCATCCTGGAGGCTAATCTTTCCGGTGATAAAATGGCCACCAACGTAATCAAAAAAGTCGATCAAAGAACAAGATTCCTTTACAGGATCTCCTCACTGGTCAACAAAAACACCTTGAAGACCTTAACAGGAGCCCTCGTACAAGGTTTCTTTGACTATGCATGCACCTCTTGGTACCACAGCACCTCAAAGGCCCTAAAAACAAGGCTCCAGCCCTCCCAAAACAAACTGGTCAGGCTCCTACTTGGCCTCACCCCCCGAACCCACCTCACCCCTGCCAACTTTGACAGGCTGGAATGGCTTAGGGTCGACGACAGAGTACAGCATCTTGCAATGGGTCTGGTCCACAAGATTCGATTAATTTCGATACACCACCAAGATACCCATGTACCTGTCTAAATACTTCCTTAATGTTAACGAAGTCCACACCCACAACACCAGAGGGAGTGCAACAAACCATGTACAACCCAGATTCGGCACAAGGGACTAAATTATTTTCACTCCTATGCCACCAAAATGTGGAACGCCCTACCAACAGTCATTAGGACGTGTGAATCCCTTGACTTCTTCAAAACCGCTCTCAAAGGGCACCTACGGACGGCTGCAATTCGAAACTGGCCCCCGTAAAATCTGAATCCCCCCCCTTTTCCCCTCACTGTATGTTTCTTTTCCCGTTTTGCTTCCTTTATGAATTCCTGTTCTGTTCCTTGACTATATGGAAGTGTCTATTTGTACGTCTCTAAATGTTTTGATGAATTGAACATTGAACCTTATTGAACCTCTTGTAAACAAGTGTAACGCTTAATTGGGTCGTCCACTCACAGTTAAGTCTTTGTATTGAGTTTGTGCTGGAAATGTACTGTAATTCTGCAAACTGTTAATAAATCAATCAATCAAAACAAACTGAGCTTTATACAAATCATGTCCCGGCCAAGCTACACAAGGTGGATCTTTCAAATGTATCAATTAGGGATGCTCCAATCATGTTTTTAGGGAGCATGTTTTTCTCATGATGGGCCGAAATGTTGCAAATTTTAATATTTCCAAAATGATATGTCAAAACCCACGTCAAAACTGTTCCTGTGTGTGGAGTTAGGAGAGAATGTTTAGGACTGTCACAAAAATGGAAAATTATGTTATACTATATATCTGATTGACATTTATACCACTTAAATGGTGTAAAACAGTGGTTCTTAAAAATGTACCCTTATGTGTCTGTAACTTTGAGTGTACAAATGGAACCAATGGGTCCATTTGTACACTCAGTTAAATTACACACAATTAATTTTACCAAATTAATTGTGTGTTCCAGACATAGAAATGCCATTAAATGGGGGGTCTGTAGACTAATGCATGAGTCGTAAACTCTTCTTATGGGGGTCCCTGGAATATCTTTTCAAATGGGTCCACAAGCTAATTAGTGTCAATTTGGGGGTCCTTGACATGAAAAAGTTTGGGAACCACTGGTGTAAAAGATCAGTTTCTCCAGACAGGATGAATTGCCGATCAGATAGGGTAAATGCCGATTACCGATCAGTGAATGTCGGCCGATATAGCCGATATCGCTGGCCGATGATCGGAGCATCTCTAGTATCAATACTACTTAATTTCTAAAATACTTTTCTAAATCATAGAAATTACAAATGAAATCTACAAAAGAAAGAAAATAGACAATTGATGTCAGGTGGCTTTTTAATGTTTCCAAAAATAGTCTCTGAAACTGGGATTCGTTTTACAAAAGCATCCATATCTTATGGAACTATGGAATTCTTATGTAAACACAGACTGTGAAACTCCTTGACAACAGTAAGTTGTGGCACCAGAAGACCGAATGAAAGCCCAAACACTTGTCTTGATTTAAATCATTATGTCAACCACAACTTAAGAGAAATACGGTTAAGTACATTTGGAGTTGTCCAAGTTCTCAGCTAGTAGAATCAGACTTCAAAATTTACCCTATAAGCTGTTAGTCGAGGAGCCTAAAGGCCTACACGTATACAAACTGTGCTATATTGACAAAAGCAAGAGCAGTCTCATGAATACGTACCAACTGTGCTTGATCTCAGCAGTCAAGGTGACTCATGAGTTTATGCTCTTTAGCGGTTATGAATGTCATAGGACTTTAGGGTTCAAATTAGGTGTTAAGAATTCTATCACCCCCCCCCAACAGGTAAACATTCATTTAAAAAAGGCATGGCTTCAGGTTCACAACCTCAGACAGGTTAATCTTTATGCCACACAATCACATTGGCACAACGTTGTGCATTCACACGCCAGTCCACGATGCTGCCAAACTTCATTCATTATGATGACTTGCATTACAGTTGGGGGGTTGGGGGATTAAAGTTGGACAATAACGTCTTCAATTGAGACAACTGAGAAAATGCCCTTGCACTCAAGATCCTCTCTTGGAGGGGAATCGTGCTTATTATTCTGTGTGGAGACCTGTCTCAAGGACGGGAAGATTTAAAAGGGGTGAGGGGTGGGTATGACAGTTAGAAATTTGGAGCAGCAACATCCCAGTCTGACATCAGTTAGATTTGGAGGTATTCACAACGGCTAAGCCCGCAAGCGCCTCGACAGCTGGGATGGAAAAGATTCTCGACGTCTGTTCTTTGGGTCGTCAGATGTCCGTCAGTATTTCTTGGAGACAAAAAAAGCTGAGACGAAGATCTATTCTGCAGCTTCGGTCTCTTCCATTGGCTGGCCTGTTGCGCTCTCAACGGTCTTTGAGGCCTTTGACAAGGACAAAGTGGAAATTAAAGGTTAGACCACAAGGAAATTAGCTTCCATATCATATGCCAATATTAGATTGTCCAACATCTTACCTTCTTTTTCTTTTTCTTCTGGGTCTTGCGGCTGGCTGAGCTTTGAAGCAAAGCCTAACATAAAAAAGGATAGCATTTAGAGTACAACACAAAAACAAACAATTAGCCATTTTCACACTCAATACTTAGTAAACCTGACCTGGCTTATTTGGTCCGCTCTATTTTTCCCTAATCTGGTTTACTTGGTCCACCTTTTTCTATATACACAAAACCTCTTTGCAGAAAATAGCCAATCTACAAACTCACAACATGATGCAACGTGTTGAGCTTGTTGATCTGGTATTCGCGGCAGGGTGCCGTCGAGAATAGGGATGCTATGCATTTGAAAATGCCAACTCAGCGAGTCGCATGCCACAGTTGTCTCATTAGGCTCATCCCACTCTCCAGGGCAAAAGAAGCAGTTGACTTTTTGGCATTTTACCTTGAGTTCTGCGTCCTCTACTTCGTGCTCAGTCTTGTAGAGATCTGGATCAAACAGGCTGTTTGTGATTCGCAGCGGTCCATTCGCCATGAGCAGCACGGTGAACTTGAACTGGGCTACGAACTCGCCTAGGTTCAAATGGGAACAAAGTACCATCAGCCACACAAATGTACAAACACTTTCCAATGCCTTTCAATGTAATGTCCCTTAATGTCAACAGGCTCAAAATCAATAGATTAGGATAATATTACACAGCTATCAAAGCGCAATATGAAAGTCATGGTTAATTTGTGATGGAATTGAAGTTAAATCACACATTCAAGGCACATTTTACACTCCTTGTTATCTCCATACGATGACAGACAAAAATCCTACATGCTATTATTTACCATGGCATATAAAGAGGTCGCATGGAAAAACTTTCTAAAACACATTTTACTTTTAACAAATCGACAACCATGACAACATTTTCTTACAGCCTACACATTTTAAGGCAATGCATTTTTTTAATGTTTTAACTATATAGGAATTTCAATACAAAAATCCATGTACAATCTGTTAATATTCTGCACAATGACCGGAATACAAATGTCTCACCCTCTTTCTCATGCAGCACATTGAAGGGCTGCAACAGTTCATGCTTGGCACACTCCACCACACCCAGTCTTGCCTTTCCCTCATCCTGCATTGCTCTGAGAGGAGACAAAGGAGACATGAGCCATAAATCCACAAGACATTAACATAAAATGGAAAATAAAATAAAAATAAGATAAAGTACAAGCCACAGGTGGGACTACATCTATGAAAGAAGAAAGGCCTAGATAAAAACTCGCGACCTATTTTCAATTCAAATTGTTGATTCATACCATTATAAGCGGTATATTATAAGCAGTGCAATCATTACCGATCAAAACAAAGCCTTATAAGAGGGTCTTTGATGATCCAAACAGAGGTGGTGGAATTAAACAATACAAACTACTGTTTTTCACCCAATGCCAGTGAATTTCCATTTGGCATTACCTTTTAAGTCACCACAGAATATTTATGTCCACAACGATCGATCCCCCGAACATTGATAATTAAAGTGCCGTTCGCTCAGTGCTCACGGAAAACCGGCCGTGCCATTCCTTTGTTATGCTCCATTGAAAATCCCATAATGACAGAATAAGAAGAGGAATGATACAGACTGGAGATAATTGCATGAGGAAAATAATCCTCTGAATGGGAGTGGATGCAAGCTGTTTTTAGCGGAAAACACGAGATTTCCTTGTTCCTGGAACACTCACATATTGGGCAAGGGTGCCATCTATCATAAACCACTGAAGGAAAAACATTAATTAAATCTTGCACCCAAGTATGAGATTTTCTTTTTTTTTTTTCCAAGGCTCTGAGTGTCAGATACGTACCTACAATACCTACATATTAAACGTTAAATATGATACATAAAGATTACATTTAATTTGTATTGCTATAATATATTATATAATATATATTATTTCTAGAATGGATTACATTTCCTTCATGGATTGTGCCCTGTGTGTGTGTCCGCACACGCACACACACCTGATATTATACTCAATAGTAGTTAGAGCAGATAGATACCTAATAAAATAACAGATCAATTCATAAGTGAGGACTCTCTGCGTTGTCTGCAAGTTGCTACCTGAGAGTGAAGGGCATGGCATCGAATCGTTTCTCCACATCACTGAAGAACATCCGAGACGTCTTCATCTTCAGTCCATACACTTTGTTGGGGTCTCGCTTATAAATGGTGGTCCTCTGTCCTCCATCCTTGGCCTTAAGGGTAGAGCACAACACATTGTAAAACCTGCAGTAAAATTAATGCCATAAAAAAGTTCACATTATTTTCCTGTGGTACTGGTGTTTTGTAAAATGGTCTGGTTAATTACAACATAGCATTTTGTGAGCCCATCATTGAGGGGCAATTCTTGACTGTTATTTTTTGATTCAAGAGTAATGTTCCGGGGCCAGTAGCTATAATTGTAGGGCCAGTGATTTTGAAGTCACTGGCCCAGAGGACCAGTGGCAAATTTCCCTTATTGTCTACCCCTGAACCCGACATAGGAACAGGAGCTGCAAGAATGAATGAATGATCTTACCTTTCCCTCTCCGGTGCTGATCAGCACATCCACTGCATACACTTCATGCACCTCAAATTCTGCTTTCTCATGGTCCTTTCTGAGAAAAACCAACGGACAAGACAATCACTGGTTAAACGAAATGTAAATGTGGGAAGGTCATACACGTGTCACGTACCCATCCACTTCCTACCTCATGGCACATAAGGCCTTCACAGAGAGCATCCACTTTCAGCTCCTGTAGTCCTCACTTCAGACCATGATTTCTATATCACTTCTTTTCATTCTTTCTCAACCGTAGCCTTTGGTCTAGTCTACCGTTTCCCCTTCTGGTGCTTACATGGTTTACAGCTAAATGGAATCTCATGACTGTGTGTCTCCTAAACAATTAGCACAATATGTAGAATTGTGATGTTTTGTTCTACATTCCAGTTGAAGAAATAGCCAATTGGAGGCTTACTTGCTTTGAAATATCTGAGCCCATTAGTATTTTATGGAAGATGCTTCTGAACGTGTCCTCTAGAGCTAGTTTGACCAATTAAATACAAACACTCTTTTTAATAGATTCTATTGCTAGTTCTAACACTATTTCTCTCAGTTTAATCTTAAAATAACTAATAACCGAAAATAGCAGATCTACAAGCTTGTAGATCGGCTATTTTCGGTGCATGACATGATTCCATAAAAAGACTTGTGTAGAATGAAAATGACTGAAATCAGTCATCAGGCGTCTGAGGACTTTACTAGGCATGTTGCAGTCGTCGTTTTGGTATGTAGTACTAGTATGCGTACATAGTATGTCATTTTCCATCTCCAAGAGTTCACTTCCTCATTCAATGGCTTCATCTCAGCCGTCTAGCAGCTCTTCAGTACCGACATGATCTTGCCAATGTATATGGAGTCGGTTATACTGAAAACTACCTGAACTCACCTCTGCTGGTCCGTGGGGTTTTGAATGATGGTCTTCTCCCCATCAATAACGTGTTGTTTCAACTGATGTGATAGCATGCCTGCATATATTAAAAAAATATATGCCGAGTTTGTAGCAAATGGATTGAATATATTGGATCAATATATACAGTGGAAAGCGCTAGCACACATGCCATATACTGATGTTCAGGAAATGTGATCTGAAAACACTCACCCTCAATGGGGGAACACTTGAATGACTTGGCAATCTTGTTCCAGGCCTCCGTCACCTGTGAGTTCTGAGGGATAGAAATGAAAGTTGATTAAGGTTAAGGTTACGGCTCCGTACCAGCTCGTTTTCAAACCATCTTCTACCTTATCATTCTGTTTTCCCATCATCATCTGCATTTGTTTGTTTTAGCTTTCCTTCTGTAAAATAAATGCTTACACCAATTGCTTTAAACCCCCGGGGCAATGCTTTTCCCCCCCTTTTAACATTGAGTGAACTTATCACGTGGGAACCATGTTCCTACATGGTGTAAACAACACTGAAGATAAAAATGGAGGAGAGGCAAGTGCCCAGAACAGACTTTAGTAAGACACAGTAGGTGCCTCAAAGCACTGGTTCTCATGAAAGGGAATACCATTGAGAGAGAGATGAATTGCCACGGCACTGTGGCTGAGCATCCCCTCCCATCACCCTTTTATAACATGAATGCAACCTTGAACTCAAACATTCTGGATGGAAAAGCTGCACGAACCTGGTTTCCAGGCTTGACAAGACGCAGGGCAGCTTCAGCACAGAGGTGGGCAGCTACGAGAACATCAGCCTTCTTACCGGTCAGCGGGGCGTCCTAGAGGGACATGGGAGACAAATCACACATAGTGAGAACTCGAGAAGCATCGTCGGGGAAATACCACAACTATTGGATGTCACCACAATCTGCTGTAATCATGTAAATGACATGCGCAGCCCATGACTGCTGTGTGAATGTTCAATCAATGGGTGCCGCAGCCCAGGTGAAAGTTGTCTTTAACAGTGATGGTATATACCTTGGTCACTCCAACAACAAAGCTGTGAGCCACGTTTGAGATGAAGCCATCGACATGCACACCCAGATCACTGCACTCGTAGAGAACAGGCAAACATGAGGCAAAGAAAAAGAGTACACATTACAAAAAGAGTCTGTCCATACCCGCATGACAGTGCATACTTCATCAAATGCAAATGAGGCAAATGCTGTGTTGTTGGTGCTTGCTTACATTTTGACTACGTCCCCATCCTTTAGAACAACCTCAGGGTCACTCCTCAGAGGAGAGTAGTGGCATACACAGTTGTTAACAGACACGCTGGTGGGAAAGGCAATACCTGAGAAGAACAGATAAGGCCATTTAAAAACAGCACATTAACCATTTAAACCCCAGCAGCACCCGTTTGTGATCGGTTCACTGAACGGAAATAGGAAGCTTACAACTTCCTATTTCGCCATTTAATATTCTATACAAAACATGCAAAAATATTAAATAAAACATTACCTTTCTTCATGTCCTTCTCCTTCCTGAAGATCTTCCCAGTTTCTTGCATGATAAAGGCATCTCCCTTTTCACAGAGGCTGAGCACCGAGACACCTGTTGTTGCTGCCTCCACCACAGACTTGAGGGCCTCTGAGGGACGGGGAGAGAAGAAGCAGCCATGGGCGACTCAAACGAACGCCTGTTGTCACACAATGGATAAGGTGACAGGTGCATCTCGGCCACAAATGGGTGACTGACTAAAATAAAAACTCAGCCATAGTTAGTTGTGTGTTGGTGTTGTGTCAGAATAATAATAGAAAATAGATATACAAGCTCAAAACAGCGTTGTGAGCTTGTATATCTGCTATCTAGTATGGCTTGCAACAACCTGGGTGCAACCAGCTATAATTGATTGCTGTATTAATAGTATGCTGTATTAACAGATGGTAGAATGGGTACAGGTAGAATGGGTACAGGTCCAAGCTCCAAGGAAGGTACAGGTCAATACAAAAAGTGCTAAGAGGATAAAACCAGAAAAAGCACTAAGAGTGGTTTACATCAGGGTCCTCCATTTCCAATTCATCAAAACTGAGGCTTTACTCAGCCACACAATTCACAAGATGTTCTTACACACACACACACACACGCGCGCACACACTGACCTGTATACTTCTAGTACGTGCTTTGCTTTTTTGCGTTTGACTAAACACAGACAACAGAACGTTAACACTGGTTGTAGACATGCCGAAAGTTCCATCCGACAGCTGTGTAGCTTCGATCGACAGCACGCAACACAGCGGTCAATATCGTCTATAAAAACGAACAAACAGCTTACAAACGGGACACCTTTGAGACCCGAGCCTAGCCTAGGTGGATGAAGGCTAGAGCAGATGACATAAGCTAACGCGCTGCCTACCTACGTACGTTGCACGCTAGCATATGCTGCTAGCAGCGAGCTAACTAGCTAGCTAGCTAGCTAGCCAGCCAGCCAGCCAGCCATTGTTGGTTGCACCATGCTAAAGCTAACCGATCAAGCTAGCCCACACATAGGCTAATATGTCAACCGACATGTTTAATTTCAGACCGTGTCCTCATGAACGGGATCATGATGATGGGGACAACATGTCCCGTTTCTCAACTCTAAATTTTACAGACGAGCTCGGACCGTGCCGATAAGCGCTCCATCGTGGCTAACGCTGCCTGCGGCACATGGCCACATTATGAGGAGCAGACATTATGCTAGCGAGGCGAATTCTGATACTTGTGGAACTGCCTGTGAACGTCTTCGATGAAATAAAAACCCCAGTACCACGTTTTTTTCCCCCTTACTACTTACGGTTGGCGATCTCAGCCCCCATCTTGAACTTGGTGACCACGAGGTCATCGGCGATGGTCTGGTCCTGGGAGTCATCATCTCCGGACATGTTTGCGAATGTGTTTTAGTTCGCACGCAAAGTAACTTTTTTCCCACTCTGCTATCTCTCTCCCGGCGGCGGGTGTGTGCCACTGAAATGTACCACGCTCGAACGACGTGTGGTTTCTCCTCCTCCTCCACACACACGCACACAGCAAAGCCCACACACACACTCCTCCGTTACGCGCGCCCGCGAGTCCGCGCCAACAGCAGCCGCCCACGAGCACGAGATCCGTTTACATCCAATCCACGCCGAGCATGAAATTAGCGCGCGTGAGCGCGTCACAGATCATCTCCACTCACATCATCATCCCCATGGCCATCATATTAAAATATTAAATACCGGTATGTGAAAATAGTGTTAAGTAATGAAAAGTATACATGATGTTAACATGCAGGGTACATCATTATCAGACATCATTATCAAGTTCAACTTCTTTTTTATGCCCCCAAATGACTGGATATACCGGGTTTGTAGCAATAATTTGTAGCAATTGTAGAAATATTAGACAAATGTTTAAGCATAATTCTATAATCATGTGTACTTTACATTACTTAAAAACCTTTCCCAAATATTTATTTTTTCAACATTTGGGGAAAAGAAATGCCAATTAATTAAACACCTAGGTGCCCACTCTTCCTTGGTGCCCACCTACTATCCAGTTACCTCATCACATGCCTTCTTCTCTATACACTATGCTCTGTGCCTCCTCCTCGCTACCCCCCCCCCCCCCCCCCACACACACACACACACGGTGACACAAACACACACACACACATGCACGCACGCACGCACGCACGCACGCACGCACGCACGCACGCACACACACACACACACACACACACACACACACACAACACAACAAATGTGTATTGTATTGTTTTATTGTATATATAATTCACAATGTAATAAAAATACAAAAAAGATTGATCTTGTATAAAACAATATGGATACTTCATAGCAATGCCACATATTACACAATATGGTTTAAGGTAGGCAGTGTAATGCTTACGGTAAACATGAGCTTAAAAGAATGGAGCCTTATCGCAGCTGACATTTTAATTTTAATGGGTGAACACAGCTCTTTGTGGTATTCATTTAGGCGTTACCAGTGGTGGAAAATGTTTTTACTTAGTAAAGGTATCAATACTGCAATGTGCAAATACTTTGTTACAAGTAAAAGTCCAGCTAATGTCATGCTTTCGCACAGAAACAACTAAATGAAACACCCACAATTCCTGTAAATGGCTGCTGGGAAAAAAGGTCACGCCATGACCAACTGCAAACAGAATAACAATAATTCTGTGATGTGCCATGCAGTCTGTATTGGACGAAGAAGAGTACAAATTATTTTGGTGTTAGTATTTAAAAACGGTGCACCTACAATTGACACCTTTAATATAACATCATACCCACGCTGAGGTTTGAAACTGTATCGATTTAAAATGTAAAGCTTCCTTGAGGCTGTTCCTTTTTCCGCAATAATGTTCAGAAAACAGCAATGGCAAACGTAGCAGAAAAACTGGAATAGCTGATAAAGCTAGACAGTGTTTGTGTCCCAGTCCACATTATTAGGTGCGCACAGCATCTGGTTTAAGGAACAGTCTGCTGTTCCAATAGTCTGGGTTGTCAAACGATGTGTTGCTGCTTGGCTCTCCTACGCCCGCACACGCCTTGATGTATCCCCCAACACCTCTGCACCTGCTGCTGCCCACATCGTCAGCGACAGCCTGTCCCCTCACCGGGAGGTTCTGGTACTCTGCCTTCTCCCACCCGCGGGACACGCCTCCAACGCAGGCCATCTCCTCGTATTCTCCCCGCTGGCCCGCCACAGCTGTGGCCACATCTGTCCTGAGCACAGCGGCAATGCTCAAGCTCCCATTCGGTCTCGGTTGTTTATCTATGTATTCGCGCTCCCCTTCGTTATCCTCCTCCTCTTTCTCCTCCTCCGTCTCCTTTGCTTGAACTTGCTTTGGGAGGTTCTGGTACTCTGCCTCCTCTGACTCATGGGACGCCCCTCCAACGCTGGCCATCTCCTCATATTCTTCCACTTGGCCTGCACCAGCTGCGAGCACATCTGTCTCTTTTGGTCTATGCTGTTTATTTGTGTGGTTGCACTCCCTTTCAACCTCCACTTCCTGCTCTGCCCTACTCGTTTTCCGCTCCGTTTTCACCCCCTCCCCTATTTGGCTAGCTTTGGTAATTTCAGTCTCCTCTGTTCCTGCATTTTTCTGTACGGAATTTTGACTCTCTCGTCTCTCCCACACTGGCCTCTCTCTGTCCCCAGATGTTTGACTCTCCCGTCTCTCCCATAGTGGCCTCTCTCTGTCCCCAGAATTGGAGCTCTGAAGGTTCATGTATTCCTGTTCCCCAGTCCCCAGGTCAGTCTCCCCATGCGCAGCGATGGCCTTTGTCACACTTTCTGGGTGCTCAACGAGCTGGCGATCCTCTGTGGAGGCCAGTGGCTCCACCACACCTCCATCGCAATGGTCACTCTGCGTTTCCCTATGCACGGTTTCTTCTTCCACTAATGACGAAGCAGGAGTTATAAGGGAAGGTGCTTTGAAAGTGGGAGAGGGTAGTGGTGAGGGTTTCTTCCATGATACACCTGTGGCAGCATCGCATCGCACAGAGATGCTTCCGGGTGAGAGAGGAGGAGGAGGAGGACCAGGCTGTTGGATCATGAGTTCATACTCCTGGGTAGGGTCAGAGGCGATCACCAAGTAAGCCGGCTTATTCCTGGAAGATGTCGGTTTCCTTCCAATGGGATGAGTAGTTCTAGGCATGTCTGTGAAAAAGATGACAAAGGAAGTCATGACACTGCTCCGGAAAACTCTCATTCTGCAACACAACAGTCGTGACGTGATGATATCGGAGAAGTTCCGCATGCTGTTATCCAGAATCCAGAATTCTTAGACGTCTGATAGTTACCTCTCTGCGGGGTGCCAGCTAAGCCAGGAAGAACATATCCATCGCCATCCTCTTCCTCCTCCAGCTTCGTCTTATGGGCAGACGACTCTGAGGCGGTGGATCGTTTCCTGTGCAGGTTGCTGGGCGTGCGGGAAGTGCCGCGCTCCGTGGCACGCCTGGGCCTGCGAAGGCTGCCCGGTAGTGAGACGGCCTCAGGAAGCTCTACCTCCCGGCCACTCCTCCTGATGCTCTCGGACCACTCAGACATTGTCCGCGCAGAGCTCCGACGAGCCTTCTGAGACCACAGCTGAAAAAGGCAAAACCACTAACTTAGAGAACTGCAGCAGGCCAGAGAGAAAAATCCTATCATTTCTGGGTGGCACATTTTTTATATAGTGTATAGGCCTATGTCTCACTTCCTGCATGAATGATTTTTTTTGGCAGTGTAATTATAATACTGATTAAAGTGCTTGTGTTCACTGCTAGTTTGTGTGTGTGTGTGTGTGTGTGTGTGTGTGTGTGTGTGTGTGTGTGTGTGTGTGTGTGTGTGTGTGTGTGTGTGTGTGGGCGCCGTTGCGCATGTGTGTGGGGCAAACCTGGCGGGCACTGTCCCCTGGGCTAGGTGTCATGGGCAGATACCCTACTTGTCCAGCCTGAGAGGTGACACTCTATATGATAACAGTGAAGTAAAGAAGGAAAGAGATGAATCAGATTATGCACTAGTTCCAATTTCATTTGCAGGGGTCTATAAACGATAAGGCAGGAAGCAGTACCCTGTAAGAACTCATCCTCAGACGAGAAGATGGTGAGAGGTAGAGAGGAGATGTGGCCAAACCCTCCTCCAGTCCCTCGTCGTCTGGGCCTTCCAGTTCTGCCTCAAGAAGGTCCAGTTCTGTTTCTCTTTGGTGGGAGTCTTCCGAAGCCACTTCCCCGCCAGCCAACTAAAGGACAGCATCATAATTTAAGACCTCAAAGTGTAGTAATTAATAGGGCCATTCCACACTTTTTATTGCCAGCAGGTATGTTTTGTACATATGAGGAATTTGTCCCGGTGAGGTTGGTCCAATATACACTGAAGCAACAGTATCATCATACTATAAATCTAACAATGTCTGAGTGTGTGTGTGTCTGTGTGTCTGTGTGTCACTGTGACTGCCGTAGCTCCTATACAATAATTCTAACAATGTCTGAGTGTGTGTGTGTCTGTGTGTCACTGTGTCTGCCGTAGCTCCTTACTGCCTGCACCAATCACCCCCACTTTTCACACAGGCATTGACCATATGAAGGGCGATTTGACACATTAATGATTATTAATGAATTTATTAGTCAATTACAAACACACCCGGGCGCAGTACCCCCCACGGCCACAAGGGGGGGGGGGGGCAAATATCTCACAACGGGTAAGGGCTAGTAGAAACAATTCAATGATTTACAACAATTTTAGTCAGAACACATAGATAAGTAGAAATAGCAAAGATATAATATGCAATCAATGTACACTATAGACTGAAGAGGCTGGTATAGCAATGTTGGTAGAGAAATAAATCCATATGAATTACTGCACATATTGAAAGTGTTCACAGATGGTAGTAATATTATGCATTATTGTGCGTGTACATGAAGTGTACTCAGAGAGTACAGCATGTACTGGTTCTCTCACCTTGATGACTAGGTACCTAGGTGGGTCCCTTGCCATGCGTGTAAAGTCATTGGCCAGCTCCTTGAAGGTTGGGCGAATGCTTTCATCAATCATCCAGCCTGCAGACGGAAAACAAAGGACAGTCTAAAAACGTTGCTATCACCTTCCATGGATGTTACTTGTGTGTGCAACTGCATACTGTACATCAATGTATATCAGTATATGCGATCCTTTTGTATGCATTTGTGTGTTAAGTTATGGCTGCAACTATCAATAATTCAACTAGCCAATTCTTCTATCGATTAGACGATTACTGTTTTGATTAATTGAATAATCAAGAAATATGTTTGTTTTTATTTAATAAATGTATACTGCATACCAACGAATCGATGCGAAAATGTTAAATCTATTACATTTTCTTTAAATAATCAATTAAATCAAACCACTATTTTATACATTGTGGTCCAGAAATAGTGAAAATAGCAATGCATTGAGAGCTTTAATTCTTGCTATTTTTACTATATATATAACAATTACAAAAAGATTTAGAATATATATATATATATATATATATATATTCTAAATTTCCTATTCAGTCTGGTGTCAGTCTATGGCATTCCAGTGATGGGGACAAAATGACGTAATTTTCCCTTCATTGGCAATGGCGTGTTTAATGTTTGTTTAAGGAAAAACAAACATTAAACCTGTATATAAAAATCATAGATTATTTATAAATCGACACAACGTAAAATGCATGTTACTCACACTTGACCATAACCATGTAGACATCTATGGTACAGATGTGAGGCTGAGAGAGACGTTCGCCCTTCTCCAGAAGGCTGGGCACTTCCGGGGGCTGTACAGATGCATAAGGCTGTGCTCCGAAAGACATCATCTCCCAGATTGTCACTCCTGTGTGAGTCATATGCACAATAAACAGTATTACAGTTAGACAGATGGAGACCTTTAGAATTCTGTATTTGAATTTGCCAATCAAACTGAACGTTAAAAGTAAAAAAAAAAAGACCACTGAACACAAATGCTCACAAACACACAAACAGACACACTCGTACTGCTATATCTCAGAGTCCTCACCATAACTCCAAACATCACTTTGATGAGTGTATCTTCGGAACAAGATACTTTCCAACGCCATCCATTTTATGGGACTCTGGTGGGAGAGACAAATCACACAGCAGCTATATTAAAACTTAACCTATGATTCTATGCATCATTAATGCATGATTTCAATACAAACTAACTAGTAACTCAAGATCCCCCAAAATGTTGTGGAGTAAAAACTCTGAGATGTAGTGGGGTAGAAGTAAAAATATTGAAAATTGGAAATACTCAATACCTCAAAATTGCACTAAAGTAAAGTACTTAATTACTTTCCACCACTGACTAAAGGTGTATGTAGATTTGAACGTGTCATGGTTACCTTGGAATCACTGTACACATATTTGTTGTCATCAGGATAGAGGAGATCGGCCACACCGTAGTCAGAGATCTGGACCTGGTAGTCGTTCTTCAGCAGAACGTTGCGGGCAGCCAGGTTCCTGTGGACCATGCAGTGTTCCTCCAGGTAGTACATACCCTGAGGCCAAAACAGTTGCCATGACAATCTGTGCATCACTCATGCTACTGTATCCTATTCATAAATAGTGTTGTACAGTCTGAGCTCACATTTCCAGTGCTTTCTGTCCCATAGCGGTCTGAAGAAAATGCAGAAAATGTAGTGTGTGTGTGTGTGTGTGTGTGTGTGTGTGCGTGCGTGCGTGCCTGTCTGTCTGTCTGTCTGTCTGTCTGTCTGTCTGTCTGTCTGTCTGTCTGTCTGTCTGTCTGTCTGTCTGTCTGTCCGTCCGTCTACTCTGACAGGTAGTTACCCCCCCCCCAGAGAGGACGTATAGGGCCTTAGTCCTACTCCTCCTCCCAGCCAACACTCCCTCCACTCCCCACTGACAGGTAGTTACCCCCCCTCTTGATTTACATCAAAAGGGCATGTGAGCTCAAACCCACAATTCAACATTTTGGTTTTAAGATGTTGATATTCATTTTGTATTCATCCTTAGGACCCCAGTATTAGGATGTATTAGGATGTTGATATTCACTCATCAGCCAACACTCCCCCCCCCCCCCCAAGGGAGGACATATAGGGCCTTAAGGGCAGTCCATACTGTCTCCGACCATCAAACTTTTCGTCTGAAAGCTCCGGTACAACTACAACATGACGTCACTCGCAACTTCTAAAACGCATTCCTCCGAATCTTTGTTCTGAAAGCTGCACTCCCTGATGTTGAGACTCGCCGAAGTCTACTTCGGAGAAAACATTTAAGTCTGCTCTTTCAGATGAAAGGTTCGGTGGTCGGAGACAGTATGGACTGCCCTTTAGTCCTACTCCTCCTCCCAGCAACACTCCCCACTGAGAGGTAGTTACCCCAAATCACACCTTGGAATATGAGTGTCTATTTCAAACAAAGTGTTTTTTTGACTGGAGGGTCATATATATATTTTTTTTAATACTGTTTTTATTAGGCATTTTTTGTATATGACAACTTCAGAATATCCTTGACAATGATAATGAGTTATTCAGTTATATAAAATGAAAGATAATGACAGGTAATGTAAATTCCACATACAATACATAATAAAAAAGATATATAAATGTGATAAACAAAAAACAGTTAAACAATGACAAATGTGAACAGACAAAAAAAAAAAACAGGACAGACACTCTTGCTCTCAAACTTTCCCAACACGTTGTTGTAAATTAACTGAATTACAGACATTTCTTTTTAAATGAGAAAAAATTTAATAAAGAAAAAATACTCAGTTCCTTTTTTTTCTTTTCTTTCCAAATTTCTAATATGTTATCTATTGTGTAGGAGGGGTTAGCGTGCACCTATTGAAATGGTCAATGAAGGGTTGCCATGTCTGGTAAAATCTATCTTCACTCCCTCTCAATTCAAACTTTATCTTTTCCAAAGGGGGGTCATATTTTGACAGCAGGAATTGCCTGTCATAATTCGACCCCTCAGTATTAGGATGTATTAGGATGTTGACAATCATTCATCAGCCAACACTCCCCACGGACAGGTAGTACCCCCCCCCCCCCCCTTTTGATTTACATCAAAAGGGCATGTGAGCTCAAACCCACAATTCAACATTTTGGTTTTAAGATGTTGATATTCATTTTGTATTCATCCTTAGGACCCCAAATCACACCTTGGAAAGCATGAGTGTCTATTTCAAACAAAGTGTTTTTTGACTGGGGGGTCATATTTTCTGAGTTCTGAGTGATGTCATAGACATAGACTGTCCTCCAAGTACTAACAAAACATCAATTAATAATACGAAGCTTGCGAGGCAGTTCAGTCAGTCAACCTCAAGGGAGTTCATGCCATGCTCAAAGGTGCATACTATACTCAAAGGGTTAACATGCTGCATTACTATGTGGGCGTCTAAGTCTCACACGTCATTCGCCGATGCGGCAGTCAGCTGACCAATCGGGCAGGCTACTTAAGCTCACTAGACTCCATGCTCTTCCTGCCTTCCTCTGCTCATGGTTCCCGGTTGTATGTGATGTTTTCTGTTCCTCGTGGTTGTTGCTGCTGCTTTTGCTGTCTGCGTGTGCAGCTACTGCTGCTTAAATTATGCTTCTCAGCTACTGTCCATGCTGTGATAAGGGCCTTGTTGTATGCAAAATATTGAGTTTGATATGATTCTGCTAATACTGCTGAGTTATATCATGTGGCTTCAACAAGCTTCATAATAGCCTGTTCTGGTAATTAAGCAGACAGCAGACAGTGCTGCAGCTTCTATTGTAATGTGGTATGTGTCTACAGTCAAAGCCACGTTTTAATTTTGCTGATGTTTTGCCAAGTCAGCTCAGGTGCAGTGTTTGTCCCCTCCAGCTATGGGTCCTCAACTCATGTGCAATGGTTGCCACATGCACTTTTATAAGCAACGTTGGGCTTGTTTTCCGTAGTCAATCGTTTGTTCTGGTGTTCTGTCATGGATCCAAATGTCCTTGTCCAATGAAATGTATTGTTTCAAGTCATCATAGTCATTAGGGTGTGTATATATATTGTAAGTTAAGATTGCAAATTGCATTTGCAGTAATCTCATATCAAGTGACATAGCCTTCTGTCTAGTTTATTTACTTCTGTAGATTTGTTTCTAGCTGTTTATTTTGGATGTATTTCTCAATGGGCATCATTTAATTAATGCTTCCTTGTCGTGGTAACATGTCTCGAGCTTCTCCATCCGGGTTGAGCTGTCTTGGAGAAGAGTTAAAAGCCTTATCAAACTGCTGCCTCCGTCCGCCCCTCACCTCAAGCCTATCTAGCTGCCGGTCTAGTCACTCTAGTCTAGTGTATACCCTCCTCACTCTCTTTGAGGTCAGACGTTCAGATCAATATATACGTATACGTATATAGCGTCTTGTCACCATGCGTCCCATTGCCCATCTGTCACCTTTAATGTTTCAGATTCATATTGTATGTTCTGTTGATCAGTCCTTGAGTAGGATTAGGTAATGGCAGTTGCTTCGTGGGACTGAAGATGTTTCAGAAGGTGGTAGGCTAGCAGCTTGCTGTGTTGCTTCATTTCTGCACAGCTAACATCCACTGCCAGGAGCTCTAAATTGAAACTCCTAAACATTAATTCATCAATTATCTGCGAGAGGATCTGGGAGGAAGGAAGGCAGCCATAGACTTATGTCTATGTTCGCAGCAAGCTTGGCTTCTGTGTCGCAGTGCTTGTGCAACCTATTGGTTGTGGTTTCCCCGGTGCAGTCTGGGAAATGTACTCTGCCAGTTGTATTCAGATCAGTAATTGATTTGATGTCGCTCAGTTGAGTAACAGCAAATATCACAGTGATTACGTTTAACGTCTATTTAATTCTGATCTAATCTAATCGGAAGAGCTTTCAGTTGTTTATTCAGGATGTAATGAGTGCAAGTGCTGTATTCGATCAGGAATGGTAATCTTATTTCCTTGCATATACGGTGGTCGCTGGGGGCAGTTCAATTGGTGGCATGTCACAAGCTAATGTTAATAATGGTTCGTTGATGTTCGTTGGTTCGGCCAATGGCGTTTCCTCATACTGGCGTAGAGGACGTCGGCATAACAGCAGGCCAATGGCGTTTCCTCATACTGGCGTAGAGGACGTCGGCATACCGGTGAGCAGGCTGATGGCGTTTCCTCATACTGGCGTAGAGGACGTCGGCATACCGGTGAGCAGGCCGATGGCGTTTCCTCATACTGGCGTAGAGGACGTCGGCATACCGGTGAGCAGGCCGATGGCGTTTCCTCATACTGGCGTAGAGGACGTCGGCATAACGGTGAGCATGGCGATGGCGTTTCCTCATACTGGCGTAGAGGACGTCGGCATAACGGTGAGCATGCCGATGGCGTTTCCTCATACTGGCGTAGAGGACGTCGGCATACCGGTAAGCAGGCCGATGGCGTTTCCTCATACTGGCGTAGAGGACGTCAGCATACCGGTGAATGGTTGCACTACACGTAAGCCCTGCGAAAGCAGCTGTAGAATATTCCTCTATAGTGGCAATAGAGGAATGGCCTATCGGCGAGCGCAGCCACGCAAGGCCTTTTTCAATTTAAGCTTAAAGTTAGTATGCCCCATCGGGGCCCCAAATGGCTTTGAGTTCGTCCTTCACCCCACACATTATTTTTCTCAGATAAGCCTCACGGCTTGCAGTAATGGCTACACATAGCTCACGTAAAGTTAAAATATCCGTGCAGAATCCAGAAATGCATAGCTGTCGCATTTCGTCATCTATCGATTGGGACATCTGCCCGGATTGTATCGGTTGAGTCCTCCCGTAGGGCGTTCTCGGTTCTGCTTGTTGTTAGCATATCCGTGCAGGTTCCAGAAATGCATATTTTTATATTTGCATTTCGTCACTGTGCATTCATAGTGGGTCACCTGCCCGGATCGACGGTGAGAGTTCACCGACGGCATGTGTGTTGGGGGGTTATTGTATATCTATCTCCCTGCTCTTTATGTTTTATGTTGTTGCTTAATCGTGCCGAGCAGGGAGAAATCCAGCAGAGCCGAACGCCAAGTCAAATATCATATGCACACTTGTTACTCATTCTTGCAATAAATATTGGTCAATCTATTCGTGAGTTGTCTGACTGAACTCAATTTATCCAAAACCCACAGCTCTGTAGTGAGAACTCATGATGGGCATAACTTCTGGGTTGGCCTACAAAAATACATCAACCCTGTAGCACTCTATGGAGAATCTGTTTTGAAGCCAAAAATAAATAAAAACGAATGAATGAAACAAACACCAATATTCAACACTATATCTACATACACGTTCATTCATATTCATTACCCTTGTAGGCCTATGCAGATCTGCTTACCTTGGCAATTTGCACACACCAGTTGAGCAAGCGCTGGGGGTCAATGCGATGCTTGTGGCGCCTGATGTGCTCCAGCAAGGAACCATGGGAGCTGAGACGTGTGACCAACTGCAGACTGGCACCTGGGCAGATGCCCAGGAGCCTAATGATGTACGGGTGGTCCAGGCTGCCCATGGCCAACATGTGCTGCACAACAAGCAAGAGCAAAACGTGTAAAGACAATGGTACTAAGCATTTAAAGTATGAGGTATAAAGTACAGCAGCCTTGTGTTCATACAACAGAAAGATTGGGTATTGGGTAAGACTGACGTTATGTATCGTTCAGGACCTTTCACTGCTTCGTCTCAACCATTACTCTATGGCTCTGGTCTCAGCCACCGCAATGTATTTTTTGACATTCCGTATTTCTCCAAAGTTGAATGTTGCCACTACTTTTGGAGCAGCCATAAACTACACAGGTTCATCCCGGTGTTCTGGGAATCTTTGTAAAGTTGGTGTTAGTAAAAAGCAGGTAAAAGAGTAACGTTTGAGCAGACTAACATCAGTCACTCTACCATTCAATGTAGTAGAAGACCTGCGAGTTTACACCGCAGATATGCCGTCTACGCCTACAGGAAATACGTTTGCTGTGACCAGGGGACCCGTTTCTGAATTGGTCTACTCGATAGCTATGATCATCAAGACACCATCTTGTTCAATCTCATGTTACCATTTAGGAAATATTAGGTTATTAAAGTGTGAGAGTACAGTATGAGTGTTAGACTCACATCAGTGATTTCAGTGAAGGTCTGGCATCCTGAGCTGTCCTGTATTGTCTTAATGGCCACCGGGATCTTAACTGTCTCTCCCTCTGGAATCCAAAAGCCCTAAACAAGACACAAATTCATTCATTAAAATGATACTCTCAGACCGCACGGGTCTCTTGTAGAAGAACACTAGATTAACTTCTACAATCCTATTACTAAATGGTAAATGGTGCATTTAAATATACATATATTTATCCAAAGCGCTTTGCATAGATTGTGCATTACATTCACCCATTCACACACACATTCATACACCGATGGTAGAGGAAACCATGCAAGGCACCAACCTGCACATCAGGAGCAATTAGGGGTTCAGCGTCTTGTTCAAGGACACTTTGACACCAACTCTGGGGGACTATAACCGACTATCTCGAAAATGAAAGGTTTCCCCACCTTGTGCAGTGTGCCAAACACCCCAGAGCCCAGGACTTTGATCTTCTTCAGCTCTGGGGCCCTCATGATGCGAGTGTGAACCTTCACCTCCTTCTCCCCCGGACCCATTGGATCAAAGCACTGCACAAACAAACATAACAGAATATTTTATCATGTTCAGCTGATTCCATTTTCCAATACTGCCGATACTGTAATACTGTGTGACTATAGGATACAGTGTTAATTTTGACAGCAACTTTTGATTTAGTTTAGTCATAGTCTTTTGAATACAATTTCATTTAGTTTTTAGTCACATTTTAGACATCTGAAATGTTTTAGTTTTAGTCTAGTTTTAGTTGACTAAATATCATGAGAATTTAGTCAACTAAATCTACAGTTGATTTTGTCAACAAAAATGTATTTTGGCGGGCCTTGATGGCGTCGTAATGCCTGATTTTACACTTGGTTGCATGCTGACATTTTTCAGAGGGCAACACCTGAGTGCAATCAAACATTCTACTGGATCTTTTCTCCACTAGTCCCTGTCCCTCCCTAACAATGTAGTCTTTTTTTATTTGTCGACGACATTGTCACTACATTTAGCCTTAGTTTTAATCATCATAGCTCGTCTATATTTTGTTTTTGTCAATGAAAAAAGTCGGACATTTTTTGTCATAGTTTTAGTTGACGAAATGAACACTGGTAACTATTAATTAAAAAAAAAAAAATGTATTTAGCTGGCATAGCAACACCTCACCTCTCCACTCTCCAGGTACCTCCTCATGTATCTCTTGCGGCGAATGGCGAGGCCCCTGTGGTACAGCAGGCCCAGGATGAACAGCACCAGGCAGACTATCAGGCCAACGGGGACACCTAAAGCTATGCCCGTGATCTGACCACTGGAGGACGAGGGAAGAATGGCCCGTTTGTCAAGTTATATGGATATAACTGTAGTGCTTTATATCAACCAACAGGGGGAGGCAGGCACTTACCTACTAATCGCCATCTGAGCTGTCTCTAAACAGTCACTCAACCCTGGCCCTGAACATCTGTAAAATACATATATAACATGTTATGTACAGTATGTGGAATTATTGTGCTAAATCTGCACAGGATTATGCATGTGCATGCATTAGCATAGCCTCCATTCATGTATCTCTTTATAAATATCAATGGACTCCATTGATATCTATGAAGAGATACACCCTGTACAATACAGCATGTATAGTCTACCGAAGTCCTGATGTCACTCGCTCATCCCCTAGTTTGCAGAAGTAATTTCTCTAGGGAGAATAACATTGTGTCATCTTAAAATCGTCTCATATAAGCATTGTGGTCCAAAATGTCTCTAGGATATTGTATCGTCAGTCAGCCACTCATATTTGATACAATTTGTTTCGTTCTTTATTTTTGGAACACAATTCTTATTGACTTATTTGATTTTAAAAAAGGATATGAGAATTCAGAATTGGTGGGGAAAAAAAACACAAACCGTGGAGGATATGAAATTACACTAGACTTCGGCACTCGCAGTGGTTCCCAAACATTTCAGCCCGTGACCCAAAACAGAAATTAGATATTCGCCTGGGACCCAAACTAAATATTATATCTTAAATATTTGTTATAATTTATGAGATGTCTTCGATATTTATTTTATTTCTTCATGACATTACTATAATAATCATCGGATTTTGTTATTAATTCATGAAAGGTTTTGCTTTTTTGGGAATGCTTTTAGAAAATGTTTTGAAATAATAATAATTAAAAACCAAATGTAGGTAACAAAAACTACGGGGACCATACAGTATATAACAATGTGTCCGCGACCCACAAATGGGACCCGAGCCAGTGTTTGTGAACCAGTGCTCTATACTATGGTCTCACCCTTGTGTGCAGTTATGGTGGCATGGTTCACAGTGCCCCTCCTTACTGGGGTACTTGAAGATGAGCCCCCTGTGCCCATCGTTCACACCACTGGGACACCAGGACACGCAGTAAGGGCCGTCCCTTAGATTGGCACACGCCACACACTCATCTGAGCCCTTGCAGAAAGAAAGAGGGTGAGAGAAAGAGAAGCGACAGATGACAAAAGTGTAATGTTTATTGGAATGAGCGGTCATCCTAATGACAGAGAAGAGGGCATTTTCACCATCAAAGTGATGAAGGGGGAATGAATGCAAGGCTTTTATGCTAATTCTCCATTTCCATGCCAGGATGACTGAGACCCTAGATGACAGCTATGTTATTTTGGAAGTTTTATTACAGTCAGTGGTGGAAAACGTACTCACATGTTTTACTTAAGTAAAAGTATCAATACTGCAATGTAGAAATACTCCATTACAAGTAAAAGTCTGGAATTCAAAATGTCCAAACGTATTGGCATCAAAATCTACTTAAAGTACCAAAAGTAAAAGTACTCATTATGCAGAATGTCCCATTTCAAGTTAATTTCAAATTTCATTTGAAAATAGGAGATCTACAAGCTCACAGATGCGACGCATTTGATCGGCCATTTTCGAATGGCTGAAATTTATATAGGTTAATGTGGTTAATGTATGGTTAGTAATAATAATCCAAATCCAAATGTAGCTACTATAGATAAAGTTTTTAAATAAATGTAGTGGAGTAAAAGTACAATATTTGCATCTGAGATGTACTGGAGTAATAAGTAAAAGTATTGGGAATTAGAAATAGTTACTAGTTACTTTCCCAGTTCCCACCACTGATGTGATTACAGTATACAGCATTGTTCCACAATTTCTTTGTAATATTTAATAGAAGTGATTACCAGTCCGGTGCAAGTGGCCCTGCCGTCCTGCGGTTGACACTCTGGGTGACAAGCTATGCATTGTCTCTGCGCTCCTGCAAACTCCCTCGCCACTCTGGGGACACAGAATTGGCCATATGCATACACGCCATTTTGGAAAGAACGCCCCTACTTCCTTCACAAGTGTTACTGATGATACTAATGAAGGCTCTGTTCCATTCTGCTATTGTGCGTGTTGGCTCACTGGAAACACTCTGCTACACCAGCGGGTCTCAAAGTGTCCTTGAAAGGGTTCCAAATGGCCCCGTACGGGTGTGTAACTCTGAGAGTTATGGAGGTCCTTGAAATAAATAAATAAAGTTTGAGAACCACTGCACACTAAATCTAACAGAGCCTTAATTAGTATCCTCACTATCCTGTGAAGTGGACAATAAAGTTGACCCTCCAGCTGGTCTGTTAAAGTTAATTTTTATATTTTAATGCGCACGCACGCACGCACGCACGCACGCACGCACGCACGCACACGCACACACACACACACACACACACACACACACACACACACACACACACACACACACACACACACACACACACACACACACACACACACGCTTAGAGGCAAACCCTTAGAATATATGTGTTTGACTCTATTTATAGTTTAGAATAGTTACCCAGTGTAGAAGTTGCAGCTGGCCACACATGTGCCGTCTCGGCTGTAGTTCCTGCAAGAGAGGCACTGGTCGGGCCCCGGGCCCCAGCACCCTGAGTCTGAGCACAGCGGGTCACACACGCGGCCCTCCGCCTCTGATGCAACATCAACAAATAGGTATCATTAGTGCTTTTTGTAAGAATATCAATTCAGGGATTTTTTAAAATAAAAATCGACCCAGTGCAATAGACGATCGACAAGCTCACAATCAAGCTTGGAGTCTGACTCTATGCAGACGTCAGAATGATGTCAGAACAGTTCTTTGTCAGGCATGCCCAAATATGGAGTCTGGCCCGGGCAGAGGCCTTTTGTTGCCCGGCAGAGGCCTTTTGTGGTGGTTCTGGACAACCGTGGGTCTCGACACCGGGCACTGCACTCCCCGTGGGGGTGTGGAACACATGTGTCGAAGGCGGTGGGGCAAACGGTTCTCGAGTTACGTGGATTACAGACGTACAGACATACAGAGACTTGGTGCATTTATAGTTATATTTTGATGCCAATACTTAAAAAAATACAAAATGTACAAAATGTGAGTACTTTTTCCCACCCACTGCGTGACTCACCACACTCAGCCAATGGTCTGTTTCTCTTGATGTCATTGTTCCGGCGGGCCCTGAACAGCCGGGTCCAGTTGACGGTGTGATGGTAACAGAGGTTGTTGTTCAGACTGAGGTAGACGCTGCCATCGCTGATCTCCTTGAGGGAGCGTAGGCCCAGAGAGGTGATGGTGGCCACGCGCATCACAAGCAGGGAGAACCGCCTGAGGAGGAGGACACACAGGAGCGTATTATTTACATCCGGTTCACGTCTTGGGTCCCAGTGGGCCTTCAAAATAAGGGTTTCACTGGAAAAACACTGGCGGTTTTGGAAGAATTCATTGATTAATACCTGGCAGTGAATGTGTTTTAATGTATGACTATGGTCAATGGTCAGTGTGTGGTCTCAAGACAGTTAGTGGGTCAGACACATTGCAGGTCATACCTCTTTACATTGCTGGAGGACATCAGGACAAGGAGGGTGGGAGGAGGGAGTGACACAAACAGAACTATTACAAATGGACAGCATGCATGGACAGCTATACTGTAGGGGCCTCGCCTGCATGAGCTGTTCACACAAAAACAGCTTCACGTGTTAAGCATACACAAAAGCAATGACATACTGGGTTATTATGCAACAGTTAACATGTACGTACAGGTACAGTATATGGGTGGATTTTCAACTAAGCAACTTTACACACTCAATTAACATATATATTTTGTTATGACATGCACATGTCACGTGCTCACCGCTCACAGACACACACAGACACGCACACACGCGCGCGCGCACGCACGCACGGACACACACACACACACACACACACACACACACACACACACACACACACACACACACACACACACACACACACACACACACACAGCCTTACGCAGGAAGGGACCTCCCCTGTATCGTAGTGAGACCAGAGAAAACAGACAGATCGTTCAGTTCTTTGGGCCAGGATTGAATGTTCAGGATATCTGTTGATCAAAGACGTAACATTAATCTAAAATACAGCATTATAAACCATCACATTGTGTGTGTTCATTACGAACGAACATCTATTACCTGTTATCTCCCTGACGGTGCGGAAGACCTCCAACTTCTTGGGATCCAGGGGAGGGATTTTCTTGAATTCATCTCTGAGAAACACAAGTTATGAAGAAGATGAAGCTGAATTTACTTGTACTGAATTATTATAATTTATTTTCTGTACATCCACTTACCCCAGAATGCCTGTAACCAGGAAGTGCAGGCTGCCCTGGATCTTGGTGCAGTTGATGAAGCTGTCAATGTTACTGGAGTCCACTGTCTGTCTGTGCTCTGCACCGGTTCCTTCACAGGCTATAAATTATAATCTTTATTGTCCCCGAACTGGGATATTCGTCTTCACAAACAACAACAACACAACCATTAAGAACAAAACAACATAATACCAAGACAATAGAGGTTATGCGAGTGACATCCATCATCATACCCAGAAGTTATGCGGGAACGCCTACTGAGTGTAAAAAAGTCCTGTCTGCCTGTTCTGTATCTTTGCCCCGATGACATGAAGTCGAAGTAGCGATACAGGGGATGATCAGTGTAATTTGCCATTTAAAGTGCTAAATGTGTGATGGCCTTATTGCTTAGATCTGAAATTATGGGTATGGGATGTCCGATAATCTTGGAAGCTAATACTGAAAAGTTTGTTTCCAGCATGGACAGTATAATATGACTTGATGAATTGAATCCATCCATCCATCCATCGTCAACCGCTTATCCGTAGTCGGGTCGTGGGGGCAACAGCTCCACCAGAGTGTTCCAGACTTCCCTATCCAGAGCAACATTAGTGACTTCCTCCTGGGGGATCCCGAGACGTTCCAAGGCTAGTGAGTCTATGCGTTTCCTCCAACTTCGCCTTGGTCTCAGGACCACAAATGAAACAAGCTCGCAGGGCTTTTTGTGTATATCCTATTAGCATCATGTATACAACTGTACCTCCATAGTACAAATGGGGGGAAATACAGTAACGCTGAGTGAGGATTTTATTGTGCATCACATGGTGGTCTAGAGCAGACCAGTGGTTCCCAAACCTTTCCGCCCGTGACCCAAAAGAGAAATTAGATGTTTGCCCGGCACCCAAACTATACTATATTCACTACTACTTAAAAACATTTGTCTTCTAATTTATGGAATTTCTTAGATTTTTCATAATGTATTTACTCATTGGGAGAAATCATTGCATTTTGTTTTTCATTCATGACAAAAAATATTTCTTTGGTAATGTTTTTTTTTAATGTTTTGAAATAATAAAGGGACCCATAAAAATGGGTCTCACAAATGGCTCCCAACCCACTGATTGGGAACCAGTGGTGTAGAATAGATGAACTTCCACCAACCTTTAGGGCAGAGACCGCTGCAGAGCTCACACTGCTTCTGACCTGATCTTTGCACCTCCGTCTTATCTGGAGGACAGCCACTCACACAGGAGCTCCCATCCACCACAAAGTTAGCTACAAGGACGAGGAGGAGGAGGAGGAAGAGAGAGGAGGAAGAGTGAGGAGGAAGAGAGAGGAGGAGGAGGAGGAGAGAGGAGGAGGAAGAGAGAGGAGGAGGAGGAGGAGGGAGGAGGATGGAGGAGGAGAGAGGAGGAGGAGGAGGATGGAGGAGAGAGGAGGAGGAGGAAGAGGAAGAGAGAGGAGGAGGAGAGAGGAGGAGGAAGAGAGAGGAGGAGGAGGAGAGAGGAGGAGGAAGAGAGAGGAGGAGGAGATTTAGTCAATTGTAAAAATCATTTTTCACATTGATTGATTGCTTCTGGTAATCAATCAATGTCGCACGCACGCACACACACACACACACACACACACACACACACACACACACACACACACACACACAGTCACACACACACACACACACACACACACACACACACACACACACACACACACACACACACACACACACACACACACACACACACACACACACACACACACACACACACACACACACACACACACACACCCACAGGGTCCACTCACTGGGGCATTGTGACACACAGATGGATCCATACTGATATTTGGCATTGGGGTTGGTCTCCATCTGAAAGGTCTGCTTGTTGTAGATCAGGGGCTGGGGACACTGGGGCACACACGCCCCTGAGTCATTGAAGTGACGGCATGCCTACACACACATGCACACGCACACGCACACACACACACACACACACACACACACACACACACACACACACACACACACACACACACACACACACACACACACACACACACACAATTAGTTCTTCACAATGAATCATAAAACTTAACTCATTAAGAAATAAGGCCAATTAAAAAAAATGCCTTCTAAATGAGCAGTTCTCACACTTTTCTAGCAAACGCAAAACATCTAAAATGAATGAATTTAATGGGATAAACAAAAAAAAGGTATCAGTGAAATGTCTGCCCGTGGTTTGATCAACACGGTCTCCCACAGGGAGACGACGCAGACGAAATGATGCGACTCACAAAGCAGTCAGTGTCCAGCGGTCCTGTGCATCCCGCCGCACACTCTATGTGGCAGCAGTCCCTGGGGCTGGTCCCGAAACAGCGACCGTTACACTGCAGAGCACATACGCTCTTAGTCACTGAGACACAACAAAGGGAGAGACAGGGAGGTTGGGACATAGTTCATTCTTGTTGTTTGCGTGTCATGCGTAAGAGCGTGTACTCGCGTGGGCAAGACTGTTGCGTGTCTGTTCATGTGTCTGTTGTTTACACTCTCAGAGTTGGATTTCAGCTCCAGACTACACACTACAGTAGGGCACTCACACGTCTGACACTGGTATTCATTAGGTCCCCAGCAGTATTTACTACAGGATGGGTCACATGATCCTGTGTGTGACAGAGAGAGAGAGAGAGAGAGAGAGAGAGAGAGAGAGAGAGAGAGAGAGAGAGAGAGAGAGGGGGGGGGGGAGAGAGAGAGAGAGGGGGAGGGAGGGAGATACAGAGAGAGATACAGAGACAGACAGACAGACAGACAGACAGACAGACAGACAGACAGACAGACAGACAGACAGACAGACAGACAGACAGACAGACAGACAGACAGACAGACAGACAGACAGACAGACAGACAGACAGACAGCGACACACACACACACACACACACACACACACACACACACACACACACACACACACACACACACACACACACAGTTAGACACATTAAGATTACCATCTGCATGTGTTATATAATTCATGTGTACGTGTACTGGTATATATGAACACTGACCCTTCTTTCCATTGTTATGTATGTCAATGGCGGCGCTGCTATCTCTCACTATATCTTGCCAGTCAATCCCAGGGCCGTAGCTCAGATACTTGTTGTAGATGACCTGCACTCCTCCCTCCAGTATCTCTGTGAAGAAGGAGAGTTCAGGAAAGGGTGAAAATGTGGAGGAGAGGTAAGGGATGGCGAGAAAGAGAGGAAATGTCTGCTGGCAGGTGTTGCAGTTGTAATTGTCATGACTAGGGGGCGTGGGTGTGGTTCATACCAAGTGCGTAGCTCAGCACTGGAGAGAGGAAAAAAAGGGAGCACCGTTTGCATGCATTATCACTACGTGATAAGAGTAACATGGGAGAGCGACAGAGGAAGGAGCCGCTTGAGGGTGACACCGTGACAAAGCGGATGACTCACAACACGTCGGTTGGGTTGAGAACGACACAAAACAGGTAGACCCAGCTGAGTCCTAACAGGCCCATTGATAAAATATTACGCACTGCCTTTCGAAATGCCTCGAGGCCCCATGGAAGTTCAGTTCAGTTCAGTTAGTTCCCAGGGTTGGTTGGTGCCGTGACACAGTTTTAGTTAATCTATGTGCCATTAAACAACAGCTCCAACATGCTGCAGTGAAGCATGTTGGAAAAACCTGCTTTTCTCCTGGCAAACTCTCAAGTGATCCATTGATTTGATTTGACTTTGTCCTCTGCATTTAATCCAACCTAAGGAGCACTCTGGGACCAACTCCAGTTGTAATGCCAGTACCTTGGTCAAGGACACTGGCAGGAATAGGCTACTGTACTCAGGCCAGCATGCATGTCTGTTGATGTGGGAGGAAGCCAGAGTACCACTATACCCTAGCCTGGGCAGCATTCCATTTCGGGTTTATGATCCGGTCCGGAGCGGATGGTAACTTTCGTCATGTTGTAGTCATTGATTTGTAGTCATCTGGCAGGAAACCACAAGACGGAATCAGTACTATCTATGAATGGCGGAATTCTTATTCCGCCTTGTGGTTTCCTGCCTGATGACTACAAATCAGTGACTACAATGACGTACATTACCATCCGCTCCGTTCACACGGCGATTTTGGAACACAGACCAGGCTTTCCTCCGAGGTGGAAATCCTGGTGACGTGAGGTTACCACTACCATGTGGAAACCCAACGTAAACGTGCAGGACTGTGTGAACTCCACACAGAAACTCCACCTCTTCTTGCTGTGAGGCAACAGTGATAACCACCGTGGCACCCATTATCATATCATGCCACCCACATATCTACGCAAATATGCGTGTTATACTTCTTGGACATGTTTTTATTGTAGTTATGAGTAAGTCTTTATCCGTCGACCTTTACTAAGGGCACACCTTCCTGTTAGGGGGAAGGTCCTCAAACACATTTACAAACATCACTCAAGCATTTAATTGTGGTGGTTTTGGGCGATATTGTGCACATTCATTGCAATGTGTCAATCATACACAATGTTTTTTTTTTTTACTGGTATCCGATCTCACCAAGCCCTTTGGACCTCACCTATTTATCTGTCCCTTCAATACCAAGGGAGATCATCTCATGTACTTCTAACTGTATTGTGTATAAAAATTGTATATTATTCTAATCTGTTTCGTGACAAAATTTGGTTGGTATGAAAATCAAATATTGGTTAGAGAATTTCACTTTTAAAGCAATGATCAATAAAGTATTCAACTACAGTTCTTCTGCACGGACAACATTTCGACCAGTCAGTCAGCCAAGACAAAACATCTACTTGAGCAGGGAAGATATTGCATTTTAAGCTTCGTCTAATACTTTTCCTACCTCAAACAAACACAGGATCGAATAAATGTCTCAATAGAAAAGCACCGCATATGTGCTTATATTGACACACTCTACCATACAGATTGGTGCAAAAATATAATTGTATTCATTGAAAGTTCCAGACTGTAGCTTACTTTGTTTCCCTTTGTGTGCCACCTCGTCTTGCCCTTCTCTTTGTTTTATTTTTCTCACATTGCCCTCGAGTTCAAGCTCCCTAGTCACTACTAACCTGTCAGATTGGTGAGTCCGAGGTACCGCAGGCCATTGGAGCCGTCCTTGGGGTAGTTGAAGAAAACCGACAGTGCAAACTGCTTTTCGTACAGGTGGTTCCCTCTGATGATCCGCAGCTGGTCCAGAGGGAACTGTTGGAAGTTGTTCATGGCGATGAGGATGTAGCCGGTCACCTCACGGATCGTCTGGAGAGCAAACATCACCAATGTATTGTTACTAATCTAATATGATAAACATCACCAATGTATTGTAACTAATCTAATATGATTAATGAATTGACACATCCCCTCCCGTCACTATAGTAGGGATCGTGAGGCCTGCAGTGCCAGGCCAATGCGCTAAACACGCAGAAGAAAATACCACTTCCGCCCAACCGGAAGTGATAGCTCTCCATATTTGAGCCACATCCTCATCCTAGGCTGTGTAGCAACGACACAACCACATCCTCATCCTATAGGCTGTGTAGCAACGACACAACCACATCCTCATCCTATAGGCTGTGTAGCAACGACACAACCACATCCTCATCCTATAGGCTGTGTAGCAACGACACAACCACATCCTCATCCTATAGGCTGTGTAGCAACGACACAACCACATCCTCATCCTATAGGCTGTGTAGCAACGACACAACCACATCCTCATCCTATAGGCTGTGTAGCAACGACACAACCACATCCTCATCCTATAGGCTGTGTAGCAACGACACAACCACATCCTCATCCTATAGGCTGTGTAGCAACGACACAACCACATCCTCATCCTATAGGCTGTGTAGCAACGACACAACCACATCCTCATCCTATAGGCTGTGTAGCAACGACACAACCACATCCTCATCCTATAGGCTGTGTAGCACCGCTTAATTTAATTAGCGCGATCAAGGTTTAGAGCTTTATAAGGTCGCAAAGATCGCAGTTTGTCTCATTTTGTCTCGTGCATGTCGGATCGGGATGTAGGTGTTTCTACCATGTGACTGTGAGTACAACAAAATATATATATGTTTTTTAAATGCTGGATTAGAGCGTATTAATCAAATCTCATGGATGGCACAGCAGGGTACAGTAGCTATTCACCAGATTATCCCGTTCTGGCGTAGATTTGTAGATTTGTCCTGACAGACAGACAGACACACAGACGGACAGAAATTTCCTTTCGCACATTTATAGTAGGATTTCATATTCATATAAGTGGCATTTTCTACATTAAACAACACCATCTTGTAATGGTGATACAGTACATACTATCTTTCCATTTCTTTTTATTATTTCAGTTGACAATTGTGACTGTTCCTTTATTTGTCTTCAGCCCTTTCCTCTATAAACAACTAAGACTACACAGTAAAATCCAGAGTATCAATATTGTGAAAAATAATATTACTCATTTACCTCTGACAGTATAATAAAAATAGAGCTTGGCATAGATTTGTAAGTTTATAGCATAAAGGAATGTTCCATTACAGGGAAATAGAGAGCATGTCGAATGCTAAGCCCTGCTTTTGATGCAACTCTCATACAAACTTATGTGACCACTGTTTTTCTCAATAAGAGACAGCCGACAGTGGCAGTCGTTTTGAGATTTTTATTTATCTCTCCGGATATTACAAAAATAATATTGGCATAAATGACTGTGTGTAGACCATCTCCATCCTCACGTAACTATAAACTACTTGTTCCTGTTCGCAGATGACTCAGCACTGCTGGTCTAGGAACAAACTGCAGGTTGAAATGGCCCTCAGCTCTGAACTTGGTAGAATCTGCACCTGGCTATCCTTACACCTGGGAAAAACTGAATCCATTCTTTTTGGATCAAGCAGTAATCTCAGCAAGGCTTCTTGATTAGAGTGGGTGACAATATTATCACACGAAAATATGAAATTTCTTTCAACAGTTTAGGGTGTTTAAACTGTTCCTCATTTTGCTGGGGAGGAGACCCCCAGGACATCCGCACGGAGGACCCCTCATGGCGCGCTACGAGCTAGTAGGTCTGCTATTTTTGAAAAATCGTGAAAATGCGGCACAAATCTTTGAATATATATTCTTTCAGAACTAAAGTGGCCTAAATGGGGTTTAAGGAATCAATGCCTCCATATGACCCTAGCAGGAAACACATAAACTGTAAAGATATAACAAAACAAATAAAGCATTACCCCGAGGAAGGAGAAGTCCCAGTTCTTCTCGATGTGAGTGATCTCCAGGTTGCCCATGACGATCTCACAGCCCTTGTAGCGGTCCTTGATCATGTTGTACACCTGCACCTGGGAGCCGGTGAAGCTCAGACCGTTCTGGGTGCCGGAGCACACCACTGACACATGCACGCACACGCACACGCACACGCACACGCACACGCACACACACACACACACACACACACACACACACACACACAGGGTGTTAAAAATATATACTTATACAATAATATAATAATAAGTTGATCTACAAGCTTCAACACGTCACAAAGTAAAAGATAGGAATTACATTAATTACATTTAGCACAAGTACAACATGAACATCTGTCCACTAACAACAGGATCAATTAAGTGATTGATAAACGAATGTCAGAGACAGAGACACTAAGTAAAGGTGCTGGTGTTGGTGCTTTAATCCAGTGGTTCCCAAACCTTTTCATGTCAAGGACCCCCAAATTGACACAAATTAGCCTACGGACCCCCATTTGAAAATAATATGCCAGGGATCCCCATGAGAGAAGATATTTACGGCTCTAGCAGTGATTCTCAACCCGTTTAATTTCAAGGATCCCCAGTTTGACATTGGCATTTTTCTACGGACCCCCATTTAATGGCATTTATATCTCTGGGACCCCCAATTGATATTGTAAAATCAATGTTAATTTAACTCTGAGTGTACAAATGGGTCCATTTGGTTCCATTTGTACACTCTTAGAGTTACAGACTCATAAGGGTCCATTTGGTTCCAAACTATCATTTAGCTGGGGACCCCCTGGAACTCCCTCAAGGACCCCTGGGGGTCCCCGGACCCCACTTTGGGAACCACTGCTTTAATCCATAGGTGGACATGGACATTAAATTGTCATATCACAAGGGCAAGCTGTACCTTAAACAATAACTATCAGGCCTAAGAGAGACAGCTCCTGGCTCTTAAAACATGCAAAGTATCATATCATATCAATAGCGCACAAATATGAATAACATAAGATGAACACATAATGTACTGGAATAAAGGTTCGATGGAAACAACCCATACTAACAACAACAACAACAACACAATTCTTCCTCCCAAACCAACAACGGGGCAAGTGGGAAAGCAGTGCTAAGAAAAAAAAGTGTTACAAAGTAACTACTAGGATAGGTGGTGGACATAAACCAGTGGTTCTCAACCTTTTCAGGCAGCGAACCCCCCAAATAAATATATTTGTACTGGGGACCCCCACCCTGACAAGCACTCGGAATGTAGAAGTTGAGGCATTACATTTAGTTTTACTCGGTTCCACAGAATAGCTGATCTATAAGTTCACAACGAATCGTAAGTCGAAACATCTGTTGCATTGGGAGCTTGTAGAATGTAGATTGTCTATTTTCACAATTTTTGCCTCTTTCTTACATTATTTGACAATTTGGCCAACGTTTGACCAGTTTTCATAGTTACTTTTCTTTTTAGTTTTCTTTCTTTATATATACTATTAAATGGTCCTAAAGTCCTTAAAATCGTCACTTCACTGTCATCTAGGGACCCCCCCCAAAATCATGTGGTGAGTGGCGACCCCCCCTGGGGGGTCCCGACCCACAGTTTGAGAACCACTAATCTAAATGACATACTGAGCATCTGTGAAGAGACATGCAACATACATCAATCCACCTCTACATCTAACTGTATATCAACACAGGCGCAGGTGCATCCCACAGCTTGGGAGTCTCAGGAGGGAGAAGACGAGTCTATGTCACCTCGACATAGACTCGGAATGGAGGGACAGAGCTTGTAGAGCAACAGTCTCATTTCTCTTTTGGGTCTAGAGAGAAAACCACTGGCAACCACTGGTAATACTGCCACACACCGTGAGCTTCACCTGGTCTATTTTGAAGAGGGAACAAAGTAGTGGGCCTTGTATAGACGGTTCAGGGGCACTGGTCAACAAAGTACGATCTAGGTCTATAGGACATATACGCGTCTATTCGGCTGTGTCCTCTGTTGTGTCTGCTGTTGTGGCTGCTGTTACGTTTGATGCAGAGCAGGGGTGGGCAGGCCAGGCAGGGCCATAACCCCTTTACATGGAGTAGTGCAGGCCCGGGGCCGAAGGACCCAAATATGAGGACAAAGTATCGCATTGTGATGGCACTATAAATGTGGACAGTGTTCCAGTGAGTGAGCAGTGATGCAGTGTCAGACACTGCTGCTGCTGTGCGTGCATGCGTGTGTGTGTGTGTGTGTGTGTGTGTGTGTGTGTGTGTGTGTGTGTGTGTGTGTGTGTGTGTGTGTGTGTGTGTGTGTGTGTGTGTGCGTGTGCGCGTGTGCGTGTGCGTGTGTGTGTGTGTGTGTGTGTGTGTGTGTGTGCGCGCGCGTGCGTGCATGGGGTATGGGGTCTGCGATGCTGCTGAGATCATAAGGAACAATGGGACATGTGTGAGAAGTACATTCTGGCAGCGGGAAGGGAAATATCGTGAACGGAAGACACACATACTATCTCTTATTGAACAACATGGCAGTGGCATGCATGCACATACCCAGCATAGTCGCTTTATGCACCTGCAGTAGTCAGTGCACACGCTGTTCCTCCTCATAAGGGCTACTGGGGTTCAAAGGTTTTTTTTTTTAATCAAATCTCAAACTAAATGCCAACCGCTTATTGATTCTGAATCCTTTTTAATCTCTTAGCAAATCAGGGGTAAACAGTGACTTAATGGACAACAGAATACTATTTCTCTGTGCACTCGGGTGACAATACTCTTTCTTTCTAGAACAACTTGAACAACAAATTAATTAAGTTTCAACGTTAAGACATGTAGAGCAGACTTTTGATTTCGGGATTGAAGATTTGATAAGAGATTGTCTGACTCAGTATACTGAGAGAGTCTCCCATATGTGACCAATCGAAACTCCAACCCTACTCCTCATAACAAAGTGTCCCGCAATCGCCTTTGCAAATCATAAAGTTGAACTACTCTTGATTTTTTAACCCTTAGATCCTTCACTCAGGTAAACCAAAGGTATATAGCGCCGATCCCTGTCATATATGCGCTGAGCTCTTTAAAGATAAAAGAGCTCTTTAAGCGCACACACACAGTCACACACACACACACACACACACACACACACACACACACACACACACACACACACACACACACACACACACACACACACACACCACACAGACACACTGTACTGTACTGTACATAGTGTGTAATCCATATCTCAGTCCACTCATTCATTTACCCATGTTGTTCCTAAGCAAATATTGGCTCTGGTGTGGAGTGGAAGTTGTAAGGGAAACTCACAATGCCGCTTATCTGGGAGAGAACACTGTGATTCAGGCTCAAAAAGCCCTCAGTAAACACACAGTATGGGTGTGGACCAACTGCCAAGAAGCAAAGACCCCCAGAAGAATGTCTATACGGACAATTAAAAAGCAGCTATGCATGGCACACACACACGTGTACTACACACGCACATACATAATGAGTTCCACAGGTTTGTGAATGCCATGTCATCCAACATCGGTGGGTCTACAATCAATGTCAACGCTAATACACTGAAGTGCTTGTGTGTAAATCCATATCAAATTATAATGACAACAGCCTGCAGTAACTGCATGGCTCATGGTGCACTGTCGTCATTCAATACAATTGAAAGCTTCCGACATAATGGAACTTTGGACTGTAAGGTCAACAGTGAACAGGTGAGGTGAGTGACTGGCTGCGTGACACACCTGTTACAGGAAAAGAGCAGTAAAAAAATAATCCTGATAAGTCAACGCCACACCAGAGACTGTTGTATTTACAGTACATGTGTGTGTGTGTGTGTGTGTGTGTGTGTGTGTGTGTGTGTGTGTGTGTGTGTGTGTGTGTGTGTGTGTGTGTGTGTGTGTGTGTGTGTGTGTGTGTGTGTGTGTGTGTGAGAGAGAGAGAGATAGAGACAACAGAGTGATGGTGACTAACATGAAGACGACATGAATGAAAACTACTACTACCTATACTGCACGTGTACACACACACACACACACACACACACACACACACACACACACACTACAATATTATCATATAGCCTATAGACTATATAGCTATAGTATGGTCACTAAATTACTAAATGTTTCAATTAATTGAATACACAGGACACCAATGGAATTAACAAGCAGTGCTTTCTTCTTGGGTTCTATACTATATTTATATGAACTTCTTCTCCTTTTTGCAAACTGTTAATAAAGTATTCAATCAATAAATCAATCAATAAAGTCGTACCTCGGGAACCATTCATAGATTAGAATCACCTACCCTCGTGGGTCTGAGACGAGATGATCTCCAGGTGGCAGACAAGCAACAAACACAACAAGGTAATTCTCCGAGGGTCCATGTTGATGCCCATAACTGTCAGAGGCATATTATCATGATCTGTGTATGTATAGGCTATAATAGTTCAGAAACTCTGAACTTGGTTTTGAGAAATTAGCTCTCTCGTCAAATAATAGCCTATAGTCTATATATCAAGTGTGTAAGGTTATATTATCCCACTTCCCAGCCAGGGCTCTCGAAAAAAATAAATCACAATTATCCGGAGGAGGTAAAGCGAAGGTGAGATACAGTCCGTCCGTCAAATGTTTCCTCCAAACGGGTTTTAGTTTTAGAGGGAGGGTGCGTCTGTCTGTCTGTCTGTCTGTCTGTCTGTCTGGAGCTCAGCAACACATACACACATAACAAGTGGCACTAGTCTGGTTGACGCTGAGCTCGCTCCCAGGCGGCAACTCACTGCTGATTGGTCAGCATCGAGGAGTCCAATTAATTTACCAATTCAATGGTCGTTTGATTTCCTTTTCTTTCTGCGCAGTAAGATGTGATGTAGATCTGTGATAGGACCCCAAAGTTGGAAATACATTATAGACATGTTTTGTTGCCCTTCTAATATATATATATATATATATATATATATATATATATATATATATATATATATATATATATATATATATATATATAATTATAAATATATATATATATATATATATATATATATATATATATATATATATATATATATATATAATATATCCCCCCCCCCCCCCCAGAAAATAATAAATAAATACAAATATGCTGCATGCATGAATTAAAAAAGCCTAAAGAAATTGTGAAAATAGTATACAAGCTCATAACATGAATTGTGAGCTATTCACTATTAGACAGTCAGTGCTTTGGTTAATTAATAATGGATTAATATATGCTACCTCTTTCTACTGCATTATCACAGTGGTTCTCAAAGTGGGGTCTGGGGACCCACAGGGGTCCTTGAGGAAGTTCCATGGTGTCCCCAGATGTGGAATTAAATGTATGGCAGGTCTGAGAGGAACCAAATGGACCCTTACAGGCCTATTTGGTTCCATTTGTGCACTCTCAGAGTATGGGGGTCCATCCGTGGCCTTAACGGTTAACACATGACCATCTGGGGGTCCTTGAAATGAAAAAAGTTTGAGAACCACTATCAGAGATGTGATTTCCACTTGTTCGCGCGCAGAAAGTCTTTATTTATTATGTGCAGTTATTTTGGTTGTTTTCTGGTGCATGTGGAAGCAGTGCTACTGGCCTGCCAGTCATTGGCAGTGCTGAGTGGCTGCACTGTTCCCCTCTAAAGAGCAGTATTGTCCCCCCGGCCCTGTCAACTGGTTAATCACTTCTTTGATGCGTTTGGGGCAGCCCGTCACAATGGACACATTGTCGATCGGTCAAGTGACTTCTGATCCCAAACAAGAACATGCTTAATTCGACAAAATGGCCACAGAGCAATAAGCATTCCTACGCGTAGGCATGTAATTATACACATGAAAAGGGACATGTTACTAAAAGTCATCAGTTTGGGACAAGATTAACACTGCTTCTATAGTCTACTCTGTTATCACACTTTTGTAGAAACAGACTTTTCCTGATTGTTTTAAATAATATAAGACCCCAAATAAGACCCATGTAATACTATACCGGTATGTAACAAATTACCGTGATACATCTGTTTATGTTTGTTAATTCAATTAGGCTCAATTATTACTATCTTACTGTCTTCCTCTGAAAAAGCCTGCAACAGGCCAAAATTCTAAAAGTCAGTGCCACCAGTGCACAGTGACCAGTGCCACCAGGAGTGAATTTATTTTCCATTATTTTGTTGTGGTGGACATCCAAACATAATAGATTACTGCCACCTAGTGTGTTGGAGTGTATACAAGGCAAGACAAGCCTGTCTAGTCTATAAAACATTTTAACTTTAGGAACCTCGTGTCACTCATCTGTGTAACAATCATTCAGTTTATTCTAACACTACCTCAGTACAACTACTGTTGTTATCACATGTTCTCTAACACTACTTCAGTACAACTACTGTTGTTATCACATGTTCTACCTCAGTACAACTACTGTTGTTATCACATGTTCTCTTTATTCTAACACTACCTCAGTACAACTACTGTTGTTATCACATGTTCTCTTAACAGAATATCAAGGAGAGTGTAAACAGAGCATGGATGGAGACAGAAACTGGACAGGGAACAAAAAGAGCATTGTTCTTCTGTCCCACTCAAAAGCAACTGCCAGTCTGCCACTATATTTCTGGGTTTTATAACAGAATCTGGCATCCATCATTAGGGTGTCACCTAGTGGTTTTTAGTGTGCAGCAATGCTCATCTACAGTATATCAGTGGTTCTCAATCTTTTTTGTTTATAAGACCCTCGGTTTGGTGTGCATTACATTAGAGGGTACAGTGTACACTCTGACAGTGTACAAAGTTTAATGGAACCAGATGGACCCCTAGCGGGGGTCATTGGACCCCCAGGGGGTCATCCACTTTGAGACGCACTGATCTGGCGGCGGTGGCTCAGGGGTAGAGTGCCTGGATGGTAACCGTAAGGTTGCCAGTTCGAACCCGGGCTCCCCCAGAGTTACTGTCGAAGTGTCCTTGAGCAAGACACTGAACCCCTAATTGCTCCCGATGTGCTAGTTGGTGCCTTGCATGGTTTCCGCTGCCATCGGTGTATGAATGTGTGTGTGAATGGGTGAATGTAATGCACAATCTCTGTAAAGCGCCTTGGATAAAGGCGCTATATAAATGCACCATTTACATTTACATTTATCTGTATAGACCTATAATAGGCAATTATTTTTGTACCAATTTTTGCGCCTCCGTCCACAGTTCAATGTTGACCTCTCGGTGGTCGTCCGTGACATCATCAGACCCCCAAATTGACCCATTTGAAGAGATAATGCCAGGGGCCCCCATGAGAGAAAATGTTTACGGCTCTAGCAGTGATTCTCAACCTGTTTAATTCAAGGACCCCCAGTTTAAATGTATTTTTTAACCACTGCTCATCTGCTGTAAAAACTTAAGTGAGGTGCTGGAGTCACAAAGGGATAATGAAGAAAATATCTCTGAGATCCCAATTTATATTGAAAAATCAATGTTAATTTACACTCTCAGAGTTACAGACCCATAATGGTCCATTTTGTTCCTAACTATATCATTTAGCTGGGGACCCCTGGAAATCCCTCAAGGACCCCTAGGGGAACTTTGGGAACCACTAGTCCACAGGATTGTAGGCTATGTAGCTGATCAGTAGAGGGAGACAGAGCTGTAGGTTTGATATGAGAGCCCTCAGCCCTTCTTTGTTTGGAGTAAGTAGACCTATATGTCTTTTAGGTTTGATAATTATCAGGATAACCATAATTATTACGATGAAAATTATCCATCACCTCCAAGTGTAGCTACTTGGACTAGAACAATGAGACTTATCTTCACATGTAATTTGGGGAATAATCTTTCACACACTTAAAGCGTACACAGAATTTACCATCTTTAGATTTTTATGATAGCAAAAAACTGGAAACATTAGACAAATATATGTTTCTCCAGTTATTGAATGATCTCAAGGGCATACAGTAAAACCCCTCCATATGAATTCATCTGTTTGTAACTCAGAGAGTGCACAAGGTCCATTTGGTACATTTGTATACGCTCTCTGAGTCAAACGATCACTGAGGACTTTACCGTACATAATCTCATGGTGTCATGTCTCCATCTAATACTAATGACCACAGTTGACTCCCAGGTTCCTTTCGGAATGGCCTGGTCTAGGGTTCAGCCTCGGTGTCAGTCATCCCCGGTGGCCCAGGCAGAGCAGGCTGTGTTGTCCAAGGCGAGGTGTGGGGGCGAGTGCTGTGGCCTTTTGCGGTTGCCACTCCCTTCAGCAGATTGATGAATTGATTGTGGAGCCGCTGCCAGTGTGTCTGTGCCCTGGGCGAGGAGGAGGGGGGCGTCCCGGTTACGCCAGGGAATCCCAGCTATGGCACCCGCCCTGGGGCCGCTATTGTGACCGTCCTGCAGGGGGCCCCGGGGGCCGGTGGGCTCAGGGAGCCAGGGTCTGACCCACATACTGCTGTCACACCCCTGGAGACACAGCGGCACTTTCCCCCTCGCACGGATCTCTGATTGGCTGGGTCAGACTCGAGCCAAGATGCCTCCCTGTGAAGCGCAGCAATTCTGCGGGGTAACTATCTGGACTGTGCCAAACGTTCCCCTCGATGGGAAAACTGAAGCCCGATTTACACCTACACTGTGCAAAACCCTGAGTGTTCATTAACCTGTTAAGACCTGAGGCCCATTCTACAAAGGTCTTCTAAATCTTTGCAGCTTTCTGAACAACCAGTGATTCTCAAACCCCAACAATGTTTGGCCGCCAGCCCCCATCTCAAAATATTTGGTGCCAGGTACTTCCAGAAGCAATTAAAGATTGATCTGCAAGCTCATAGCACGGCACGGACGGCTTATGGCAGATTTTAAACACAGACATGGTTTATGTACAAGTTTCACCCAATGTGGCCCTGTGGGAACACATCGGCAAAAATGTGAATCTTATCCATGTCCTCTTATCCATGTAAGGCAGTGGTTTTCAGCTGATTATGAACCAGGGACCACCACCCTGACTGAGAATCAACCTGGGGACCACCACCCTGACTGAGAATCAACCTGGGGACCACCACCCTGACTGAGAATCAACCTGGGGACCACCACCCTGACTGAGAATCAACCTGGGGACCACCACCCTGACTGAGAATTAACCTGGGGACCATTGTTGTGGTGTGGGGGAAAGAAATTAACCTTCCATATTAAACTCATGTTGTTGTTCATTGTAACTTATTCTATGAGTAAGCAGACACTTGCGATTGATTATGGGCACATTTCCTTATAATGGTGACTCAACCAGGCAATCCGGTATGGTTTCCCTTGAGATTCTACCTCTCTTTTCTGTGGAAGTTCTTGACATCCGACTTCCCAGTAACTGACAACATCGACGCGTCATCATTTGTCACTATATCATTTACTGCATTGTTTCTCAACTTTCTCTAACCCTAACCCAATACAATAAATTCAAATACGAATCTTCACTTTCCTACATTACTAAATGCATGGTCAGGGACCACATGCAACACCTTCACGGACCACCTGTTGAAAAACCCATGATGTAAGGTCATTGCTTTTTCATTAATGAGACATAAATATGGAATCGTGTTTTTGACTGGCACTATAAAAAAAAATCATCAGACAGTGTGTGATCTGAGTTCAGTTAATTTCAGAGGATGTCACATTTTCAAAATAAATCTGGGACAGCAGGTCTGAATTCAAATGATTCAAAACATGACTCTCACATGCAGGATAATTGATGAATACTACACAGCTGTGATGATTCAGGGTAGTAATACGCAGTAATACGCATTAGGCCAAATACGATTTGTATCTCTGGGACTGTGGGACCTCGAACTGCACGGAAAATCCTCAGTGTTAATTTAACTCTGAGTGTACAAATGGAGCCATTTGGCTGCATTTGTACACTTCTTACAGACCCATTTTGTTCTCCTTTAACTATCAGTCATTTAGCTGGGGACCCCCTGGAACCCAATTAAGGACCCCTAGCAGTCCCTGGACCTCACATTAAGAACCAGCGGACCACAGCAGTGGTTCTCAACCTTTTCAGACCGTCGGGTTGAGAACCAGTGGCCTACAGTGATTCAGAAGGGAACAGAATAATGTCTGAGGCAATTCAAAACATTGTATTTGGTCTTTTTATTGATTGGTCAGTGCATTGCCAGGAATAATTTAATGATTCAGTAGTTTACCTCTTTATAATAATCTGATAAATTAACCAATCCAGTTACATTTCTACACACAATCACTTGGAATGTCAGGTAGTCTCGTTATTCATGAATATAAGTTATATATTTTGTAACAACCATACTGTTAGTACTTTGTTGTTATATATACAGTAAGTGTATATTTACATACACATTTTTATCAAAGAGAATTAGACTGCCGGCAATAGAAGGCCACCAAAAAAAAAACTATTTTCACGTCAAAACTGAACTTAATGAAGAGCACATCACACGCACAAGCTGTTGCCACGACTATACATTTTTGTCAAACAGACTGACCCCAATATCTACATGTTTATTCTATATAAACAATTTCTGTTTACTACTGTGGTCTTTTACTTGTTAAACAGAACATAAACATATTTACAGTTGCGTTCACATAGAAAATCATGCTCTTGCATATTAGAAGGTTGTTGTTAGGTAAACTTTACACTAAAATCCATAACATTTATCAGCATTGTCCCATCCACCAGCGGCAATGTAAACTAAGAAATAGTCTGAGGATACAGGCTATTATAATTGACTTTTTATTAGAGATCTGTAACAGTATTCACATGCCTTATGATGCAATATCACTATCATCCCTTAATTCTCCCTATTTTGCTTTTTTATTAATGTTATTTGTGGAACTCAACATGACACCAACAGAACTAGGTGGTAAATAAATTAAAGCCATGTATTCAATTAGCGCTTGCCTTATGGTGCATAAATAAATAAATAAATAACAATTCGAAATACAAGACACATCTGGTGCATATAGTACAGGAATAATATTCCTAAATGTTAATTATGCACACAAGAAACTCGCAATATCAAGCCAGTGAAAGATGAGCTACTTACGATGACTAGCAATGTGCATTAAGCCTAATTTTTACTCATTGTGGAAAATATCTGATCTTCAGGCTAACAATGTGAGTATAAATTAGGCTTTAGTCTGACAAATGCAGCTTTAGTCTGACAAATGCAGTGCAGCCATCAGCACAAGACAGATAGATAACCCTTATAGAAACCATACACACTGCATAGTCAACTCATCAGTGTCAAAGCTTAATACAATCATTTTAGTGAATAAAACAGTATTGTAGCCAATATGTATTGTAGAGTATGTTAATACAATATAACTAACACAATGGCAGTGGTTGGAGGTGATGGTCTCCCTACTCTTCCATTGAGAAATTTAGAACCTTTGGTCACGTATATAGTACCACTACTGGCTTGAGAGGTATTGCATGAATCTCAAAGCGAAATATCTCCCCCACGCACAAACACAGGCTCGGTGTCTTAGCTCAGCAGTAGAGATTTCAGTACTCGCATGGGGACAGAGACCCGGGTTCGAATCCCGGGCAGCCAGGAAGGACATACCCTAAATGTTATGGATAATTGCAGCTTTAAATTAACACTGAGGATTTGACTGCGTATAAGCTCTCTAATATCGACAAATTTGCATGCTCCACTGCAGTCCCTCGGCCCAAATATACATGGTACTTTTATGCCTGTTCTATCACCTACACGTTACTTAACTACTGTACCTGTTCTATCACCTACACGTTACTTAACTACTGTACCACACGTCACTGACGACAGCCTAACACCTTTTCAACCCCTAATTTTAATTTATCCAGGCAAGCTGACCAGGAACACATTGTACATGTTATTCACAGCAACGGCCTGTGGGAGCAGTTCCAACTAAGCTGAGCCAATATTGGGATGTCATTCTCCATGCACACTGGGGGAGTACGGCTACTGGATACGACTTTCATCTCTCACTAACTGCGTTGGTAATGAACGCATATTGCAACAGAGGGGTAGAAATTGCATTACGGTTTAAATAAATAAATAAACGTGAATATATAAATAAGCTAAATATAGTCAAAAGTTACTGAATACAATCCAAAAGGTCAGTGTTTTCTTTACTTTCTTTAAAAATCATCGTAATAAATAAAATAAAACAAAATAATCTTTTTGGTAATAACATGTAAGCTTCAGTGTGGATTGAAAATGGATAGCTGAAATTGATCAGTACTATTAATTTTTTTTACACAATGTGACGATATGTTGTACGGAAATCAAACCATTCTTAAAGTGTCAGAGAGAAAATTCAGTTACACCCTGTCTACATTTGCCACTTCTCAGTAAATGGGTGGGAATGGGAATAGTTACATTTCGTATGCCTTTAACATTATGCAAATTAGTATGCATTTACTTCAGCATGTGATTCATTTAGGCCAATTTTTTGATAATTGGTTTCTAAATACTAAAACGTCACTGTAGTTTCAAACAAATCGATTTAATTTAAATAAGGTAAGAAAACAAGAGTTGAGAGGGAGGGCGGGTGTGTCACTGAACACCCCCCCCTTGGGAAACCTCCCATGCTGCCTGCTTGACCATGTCAACACAATGGATAAACTATTACCACTACCTGGAGCTGTTGCCCAGGTTCTTCGTATCTCTCTTCTGATTGGACCCTTCACTTTTTGTTCTTCAGCTGATTGGCTAGCCAATCAAGACCCTCGTAGAGACCATCTCCACTGGTGGCACAGGTGGCCTGAATATACCAGTTGCGGTGACGCAGCGAGTGCAGGCCCAGCTTGTCTGTGAGTTCTGCCGCATTCATGGCATTGGGCAGGTCCTACACAAGATGACATTGACACAAGACATCAAGGATATAGGGTTGCAGTTCCAAAGCTTTAAGGGGCCCAGATTGCAAAATCCCGGACCCCTTTGAGATGAGCTGAGCTGTGGGAGCCTCCAGGAGGGCCTTGTCTGAGGATCTGAGTCTGCGCACAGACTTATAAGGATCCAGCATGTCAGAGACATGACTGGGAGCTACCAACACAGGAGTGGCACCTGGTGTGGTGTAGCCCATCTGCCTAATGTTTGGACGTGTTGTGCGTTCAGAGATGCTCTGCATACCGTGGTTGTAAAGAGTGGTTATTTGAGTTGCTGGTGCCTTTCCACCAGCTTGACCCAGTCTGGCCATTATCCTCTGATCTCTGGCATCAACAAGGCATTTTCAATCACAGAACTGCTGCCCACTGGATATTTTTTGTCTGGCTTTCGGAAATATGTCATGTGGCAACCAAGTCTTGGTTTGTTTAGAGCACTTTTAACAGGACCTTGTGGCAGCCACGTCTATGGACTTCACACAAGTGTGATTCTTTCTTTTTCGCACCATTATCTGTACATTTGGGTAGGAAGACTACTCATTGAAACGTGCTATGGCCTGAAGTTCAAAGTGCAAGGACTCCAGTGGAAACAAGCCATAGTGCTTTCTTGGGTTCAATCCTTTTAGCATTGTATTTGTATTAAACTGTACTTTCTGTGCTGTTTTTGCAAACTGTTAATAAAGTAATCAATCCATCAATCAATCAATCAATCAATCAATATCTCACCCAATCAATCAATATATCACCTGCCCAAGCAGGCGTTTGCTCTTAGCTCACTGGTAAAACAATTGTCTCCTTGTGACCTGGGTTCGAATCCCGGGAAGAATCACGGATTGCAGCTTCAACACAGAGGACTTTATTGCATAAGAGAAGAGAATGTGAAAGAGCCTACTTACTTGTTTGTTGGCAAAGACGAGGAGAACGGCGTCTCGCAGCTCGTCCTCAGCCAGCATCCTCATAAGTTCTTCTCGAGCTTCGTTCACCCGCTCTCGGTCATTACTGTCCACCACAAAGATCAGACCTGAGGGAGGGGACACATGGTCTCAATGAATCTCGTGGCTGTGCCCGTCCAAAGAGCGAACCCGATACAAACATCAAGGTCTACTGTGTCAGAATGAAAGTGACAGTAATTAGATACATCCCACAATTTAACAATATGCTGACTTCATATCCTTATAAATAACATATTGCTAAGCTGCATTTATTCATTGTCAAGTCTTTCAACATGACTGAGAAGGAATAATTTGAAACAGTCTGACACTGTACGATTGCGTACTCATCTAGAATATTAAGCCTGATTTAAACGCAGGCATACAATGGTGTCCCGTGCAAAGAAACAGCCGATCTACAAGTTCAGGACACGTGGCGATGTATCACGCTGTGAGCTCGAAAATAAGCTATTTTCGGCCACGGGATACCAGTACGCAGCAAAGCATAAATCAGGCTTTACTCATCCTTGCCCTTGGGCGCTAGGGGTGATTCTATGTTACTGATGAATGAGTCACATAGTAGCCTTGTAAGCCAGGCTAAGCAGGACTAAGCTATATCAGCAAAGAGGTTCGTTTTTGAGGGGCGCTCCAACATCTGGCATATGGCAGCCACGTCTATGGACTTGTTTAGAGTACTTTAAACAAACATTACCAGACGGCCCTCACTTCACATGAGTGTGATTTTTTTGCTTCACCTTGGGTGTTCTGAAAATAGTGTCTCCAAAGAGGACGGATCTTGTCTTGACCGCCCACATCCCACACTGTGAAGCTGATGTTCTTGTACTCCACTGTCTCAACGTTGAAACCTGGAGGTGCACACAAAACATGCAGGTTACACATGGCATGTTTCCACATGGCATGTTTCCACATTTATATGAGTTGGAAGGATGTGAAACACTGTTTTTTTCAAAATTGGCATGAAAGAAATTAGGAGGCCACTAGGGCCAAACCACTGGTACGTGTACCTGTGCTGGTACACGGGACATGTCCCATTGGTACGTGGAAAGGGAATCCCAAATTTTCCAGACCGTGAATCTATAACCGTGCGTCACCAGGATCAATGATATGGTCATTGGTCAATGACAATGATATAACATTATGTTGTGATATAATAATATAGCAGCGGGTAGCCTACTTGAGGCCAGTCAACTGTCTTGTGTGCTTTGGTACAATGATGCGCGACCGCAACGTAACCCTTGCCCTCCCCCCAACCCCCCAGACATGCCGGTCCGCGAACATTTTATGGTCCGTGGTAATAGAAAGGTTGGGAACCCCTGCAATAGGGAATGTAAATGTAAATTTCCCATCTCTTTTGTACGTATAGTGTAGTGTTTGCATTTGTTGAAGACATGTATTAGTGTGTTAATTTCATATGCTACAGTATGTTGATGGATTGAATACATAGGTCGACAATGGAAACAAGTACCCAGGACTTTTTTGTGTGTTATCCTTCTAGCTTTAATATCTTACTGCACCACATGCTGTTTACATTTCTGCTCAATAAGTGTTCAATCAAAATAATCAATGCTAATCTTGCTTCAAAACATAAACCGCAGAATCAATGAATAGCGACCACCAACGATGATTACTGTCAGAACTCTTTCCACACGCACCGATCGTAGGGATGGTGGTGACGATCTCGCCCAGCTTCAGTTTGTAGAGGATGGTGGTCTTCCCCGCAGCGTCCAAGCCCACCATCAGAATCCTCATCTCCTTCTTCCCAATTAGGCTCTTCAACAGGTTGCTAAAGATGTTTCCCATGATGGCTGGCTGGTGGGTGGGCCTCTGCAACGGAACCACGCGCTACAACAGAGCTGTCACAAGAAAGGGAACAGAAAAAAAGGATGGTTCTCATACCATAGAGGAGCACTGAGAAAACTGTTGTGCCTTTCTTCGTCCTTTTTTCCAATACCAAGCAGTCAAAACAAACTGTGTGGGCCGCCTGCGTTTTCACAAGTAAAACCCACAAAAACATGCAGTGAGACATGTACAGTTCTTCAAAAGAGACTCCCCCTAACATTTAACACCTCGTTACACACAGCTCCAAAGCCACCTCAGCTCCGGAACAGCAATAAAGCACACTTCGCACCTCGGCTTGCAGCTGACCTGACTGAGAGACTGTTGCATTACATTACACAAATTGACAGCCCACTGGGGAAACATAGCTGCCATGTTGAATCTCTTATAACGTGGCTTGGCTTTTATGTGATGTTTAGAGTAGTGGTTTTTCGAACGTTTTCTTGTCCAGGACCCCCAAATTAAGATGTATTGTCCACGGACTCCCATCTGAAAATGTGTTGCGCCAGCTATAGTGACTCCCATCAAATGTATAGCAAATATTCACATTATGTTCAAGATTTGGAAAATAACAAATCTACAAGCTTGTAGATCTGCTATTTTTAAAATAGCCAATGTACTGTAGGCCTATATAGGGTAAAGTGGTTAAACTGATTTCGATGCTATAATAACTAATTGTGACCCTCTGAAACAAACCTCCTCAAGTACCCCTGAGAACCACAGGTGTAGAAGTAATTTGCTTTTGTAATGGTTGAAGGCAGCCTAACTGGTGGCTACATAGACTTCGGTGTATGTGTGTGTGCGCGTGCGTGCTTGCATGCGTGCGTGTGTGTAGGGGAGGGGGGGGGGGGGGGGGGGGTCTTGGCATACAGAATCCCATATAAAGGGTTCACATCTTCTATAGGGAGATCCTTAATGTCTTAGATCAGTATGTGGTTTTCAACCCTTTTCATAGCAAGGTCCATCCTAAGAGTTAAAGATCTAATAAGGGTCCCTCTGGTTACCAACTCTCCATCATTCAGCTGGGGACCATCTTGAACACCCTCAAGGACCACTTGTGGTCCCCGGACCACTGGTTGAGAACCACTGTCTTATAAAATGGATTATCGTTGTAAAAATTCCAGCCAGATGCATAGGCTACACATGCTAGCTGCAGTCAGTGCAGTGGCCACACAGTCATGAAACCTTACATCTGATCTGCCACAACAGGCAAGAGGAGATATTGATGCTACAACACAGTAGCCTACTATTAAGAGATAGATACTGTGTAGCCTACTACTGTAGTACTGTGTGACTTGTGTTATTTGAATGCGCAGAAAGAGGAATCGCAAAACGGATACATTCATGCATGCATGCTGCTGCTGACTTTCTCGTCTGCAAAACTGGAATTAATTTCGCCGGATAAACTAGACGTAACGTTACTGTAATCCTGTCTCTCGTGCAGTCAGACAGTCACGACAGGAAAAACCAGCGGTCTTATTATGTCATCGATTGACAACAATTATCACAGCGAGACGTTGCCTCGTCCGAATGCAAAGGTACGGCTACACTGACAATAAGCCAGTAAGCCACCACGATATTCTTTTACACACGCACACGGTTTTCGGCATTTTTACAATTTGGATGTCATTCAAACTCACCCGTCAACGGTAGCCTAGTATCAGCTGGATTCAGGCAAAGACTGGTAGTAAGGATGATAGTCTCGCGATGCGCTATTGGATTGCTTGGCAACTGCTCATTCTCGCGGTAGTTGTGAATGAAAGCTATTAAAAGTAAAGTCAACAACGCTAGAGAGAGCCTATAGTTTTATTTTGAGTCTATCCATCTATCTATTCAAAGTATTGTCACTTTAACCTGCATGCGTTTGCAAAGTGTTATAATACTACAGGATTAATTAAATATGCATTTGTTGTGTTTCAATGCGCTCATATTTGATTGATTGATTGATTGATTGATTGATTGATTGATTGATTGATTGATTGATTGATTGATTGATTGAATACTTTATTAACAGAAAATAGCACAGGAAGGTACAGTTCAATACAAGGTCTGCTATAAGAAAACCCAATAAAGCTATATGTCTTGTTTCCATTGGGGTCCTTCATATTCAATTCATCAGAAAATTGAATGACATACAAACTGTGACAAACAGATAGGCTATAGGCTATGGCCTAGCTGTTATTGTATAACTTTTTTTATTCTCAGTTTCTAGCAAAATAACAAAATCTTCAGGAGATGTAGCCTAATAAAGTGTCTGGAGGCAAACATGACTGAATGAATAATGAACTAGGAATCAACCTAATGAATAAGTAAGTCTGTGACTGTAACCGGATGCCGATTAAGTGATACTTCCTGACAGCAGCCTTTTGTATGTAAAGGATCAACTATGAAACCACTAACCCAAACTCAACCAATCCAAAAAAATGCAATTACCGTAACCCATCATTTGATTTAGCTGAAAGATGGAATTCAAGATAGTAGGCCACAGTAAAAGTGTTTTTCTCACATCCCCACACTCATATTAAAGTGGCACTAGGCTGGCTATTTATTTTACAAAACAATGATTAATCTGTATGGTAGAGTATGTTAACACAATATAATTTTGTCGTCCTGCCCTTCTGAGACATTTAGATGGTGTCAAAGGTCATGTATCTGACAAGAATTTCGATCTGATGGTCATGAAATGTATCCTCTGAGCAAGCAGGCAGGCTCTATTAGATCAACGGTATATAAAATAAATCTGCACTTGTTCAAATCTGTAGTATAGAAGATGAAAGGTAGCATATACCTATTGCTGTTTTAGGGATTATATATTAAAAAGATAATTAAAAATAGAGTCAATCACCCTTGAACTAAATGCTCAGCATTGTGAGTGTGTGTGTGTGTGTGTGTGTGTGTGTGTGTGTGTGTGTGTGTATTTAATAAATCGTGTATTATTCAGGAATCAGGAGCCATCACAACACAGTGTGATTGCATGGATGTGGCTGATGTGTGGCACGCTCAACGCAGCCCCTCTCATCCATAGGTAATGAGACAGGGAGTGAATCTGTGGCGTTTGTCTCCCTCTCTCTCTCTCTCTCTCTCACTTGTCAGTCAGCGGTCCTGTGATAGATGTGTTTATCAATTCGGCGGTGGAGGCCGAGGGGGGAATAAAGAGGGGAACAGATGTTTGCAGCTGCACACCAGATTACGGGGTGGAGGAGCGGAGTGGAGTGGGACGGCGGAGACGTTGGCCGCTGTTTGTGTGCACTGGGGGGAGCTCGGGGAGGGTTACAGGGGGGTTACGGCGGGCGGGTATGGGGTGTGCTGCTGCTGCTGCTGCTGCTGCTGCTGCTGCTGCTGCTGCTGCTGCTGCTGCTGCTGCTGCGGAGAGGTGGGGTGGGGTGGGGAGTTATGACTTAAAGGAGAGGCTTTTTCCCTCTGAAGTGTCTGCCAGCGTGCACCCCAGCAAACACAATCACAAGTCTGGTTGGTTCTGCTAGCTGAACTAATGAGGGCCTGTGCGTTGAGGGCAGGGGCCTTTGATGTTCTGGGTATTCTGGGTATGCAGCTCCTTGTGTTTTCTCTCTCCGGCTCTCCATCTCTCTCTCTCTCTCTCTCTCTCTCTCTCTCTCTCGCTCCCTCATCGTCCTCTCTCCCACATCAAAAATGAAAAGGGGAGTCGAGAAGCAGATGTTTTGGGCCATGTATTTATACAGAGTATACTTTATCCAACCCCCCCCCCCCTCCCCCCCCACCTCATCTCCTTACACTGTTTGTTCTCTGCACGTGCATCACTATATGGTATGTAGACTACTATACTGTACAGGATCTATCCCGCTATCTTTTACTTCCAGCTAAACACACTAAATCACCTCACTTTATACATATAATCATACTGTCAATCAAAGTGTGCATGGAACATTTATCTCTTCTAACTTCCTCTCTCTCTCCCCCAACTCTCTCTCTCTCTCTCCCTCTCTCGCTCTCTCTCTCTCTTTAATTTTGACCCAGTCTGGTTGTCATTACTGGGGGTGGGGGTGGGTAGGGGGGGTGCAGTCAATGTGTTGCTATGCATGTGTCAGTGTCTGCAGCGATGGAGAGAGAGAGGCAGTGGTGGAAAAAGTAGGCTACTATTTTTTATGCCCAGCTTTCCGGGTTTGTGTGAACACAAACATTGGCTTAATTGGCTGATCACCCCATATAGCGATGATTTGTTTGGCTGAGCAAAGTACATATTGAAGATAAAAGTGAGGGCAGAAAAGTGAAAACACCAAAAGTGATTGGCCGGAATTACATGATTTGATTGATTTTAATAAAAAATGATGTTGCTATGAGATACAGATGTGTATGAGACACAGAGGTGGCTCCCGGCATGAAGGGTATAACAACGTATAGGTTACACCAGGTCTAATACCCATTCATGACGGGAACCCCTTTTGGTGTTTTATACACCTTCAGGACAGGAACCCCTTTTGGGGTTCTTGCTTAGCAGCATAACATTTTTGTACTTTTTAAATTAATATTTGAAAGATTTCAGAAAACTTCAGTTCAGTATTTAGAATGAGCCTCAGTCCTAAATGGGCTAAATGGCATAACACTGACAGTACGATGATGGATTTGATCTGGCCTTGACATGCACAGTGCAGCCGTTGAAGCGCCCCTCACAAGTCTGATATTTTACTTAAGTAAAAGTATCAATACTGCAATGTTGAAATACTCGGTAAGTAGGCTAAAAGTCTGGAATTCTAAATTTACAAAAGTATTGGCCTCAAAGTTGCTATGCATGTGTCGGTGTCTGCAGCGATGGAGAGAGAGGGGGAGGGAGGGAGGGATGGAGGGAGTGGGAAAATAAAGAGGGAGAAATACTGAGGAGGAGGGGGGGGGGAGAGAAAGTGATCCCAGGGTCGTCTACCATGCAGCCTCTCTGTCTCACACATGGGAGAGATGGTGACAGGAAATTCCCTTTCGACGCAGCTCCAGGGTGAAATGATAAAGGAATGAAGAAATGCAAACCAGAAATCCACTCCCTTATCATTCCATACCAATCCGTCTCCCGGTCCCTTTCATCCCTCGCTAAATACGAGAGAGAGAGAGAGAGAGATATAAGGGCATTACATGTCATTGGCCACAACCATTCTTCAAGAGTCGAGGGAAGTATTTCCAAATCTTCGCAGATTTTCTTCCTAGCGATTTGATTACTTTTTTATCAATTGAATAATTGAGAAGCAATCATATTAACACACACACACACACGCACACACGCACACACACACACACACACACACACACACACACACACATGCACATATATATATAAAAGTCAACATGATTTTCTTAAAAAAACAATCAACTGATTAGTCTGATAAAACATTTTTCCTTACAGTTTTGTAAGCAAGCTCACAACGCGTCGCAATGCATTGTGAGCTTGTAGAACAACCTGACCTTCTGCCACATGATCAGTTTTGAACATCTAAAGACAATGGTTCTCGACCTTTTTGACCCCAGTGTGATATGCATTAAAATACTCAGTGTTCATTTTAGCACTATAGGCCTACTATCAATCTATAGCTAACTATCAAAAGCTGTAGGGACCCCCTGGAACTCATTCAAGGACCCCTGGGGTTCCCCGGACCCCACATTGAGAAAGAGTGCTCTAAGATTTGTGTGTGTGTGTGTGTGTGTGTGTGTGTGTGTGTGTGTGTGTGTGTGTGTGTGTGTGTGTGTGTGTGTGTGTGTGTGTGTGTCCTCCAAAGTATGTGCACATGTCTAGGAATGCTCCCATTGTAAATAACGCTGTCAGGCGTTGAGATTAGCATTTTGCTAAATCTGCACAATGCTCAGGATGAGGGTGTAAATCATCAGGAGCATTGTCTGAACATTGTCTGTTTTTCCACACTGTGCGTTTGTGTGAACGAACATCCGCATGTGTATTTGACTGTACAATACATAGATACATGCATGCATGCCACGATGTAATTTGCATGTGTGTGTGTGTGCATGCATGCATGCATCCGTGTGTGTGTGTGTGTGTGTGTGTGTGTGTGCGTGTGTGTGTATACTATGCATGCATGTGTACAGTATGTGCATGTTTTTCTATCTCCCCAGCTGTAGACAGACAGACACAGACAATCTTTTTCTTTAAAAAAAAACTTTTTTCAGTATTTACGAATTTCAATAATTTACATCTCAGAGGGAAATATTGTACTTTTAGTCCGCTACAATGATTTGAAAACTTTAGTTACTAGTTTCTTTGTTGATTTTTACAAAACATAAATGGACCACTTCAGCCCTATACATATCGGCCATTCGAAAATAGCCGATCTAAAATCGGTTAGGCTTTAGGGACAGTCCACATATTTGACTCTGAGATGTAGTGGAGTAGAAGTAAAAGTATATACTCAAGTAAAGTACAAATACCTCAAAATTGTACCTAAGTACAGTACTTGCGTAAATGAACTTTACACCACTGATAAACATGCTCTGAAAATTCACACAGTTAAGATGGCTGGGCCGTTTTCAATTGGACCCTGTTCCAGAAAAGGTTGATAACCATTAGAGCAGTGGTTCTCAACATGGGGTGCGGTCATCCCCAAGGGTCCTTGGGGCTGTTCCGCCCCTGGGGCGTCCCATGCAGTTACCATTGATAATTAGTAACCAAATAGACCATAAATTAATGGTGTGAAAGCTATAGAGTGTGTCCCAGAGATACAAATCGTATCAAATAAGGGTCCGTGGCCTAATGCATAACAATCTGGTGGTCCTCGAAATAAATATAAAAAGGTTGAGAATTGCACTGTATAAAATCCTCAGTGTTAACTTCGGGTCCATCTTTACATTCTCAGAGCTGGTCGTATTAGTCACCTTCACTACTTTCCTTGATGCTTCTCTCTCCAGTAATAAAAGTCATACTTTCAGGAAACAATATCCTGTTGCCATAAAAAGTCCTTCTCTCGGCATGAAGTGGCCATAAAAGAGTCCCACCTTGTGCATCTGTAGTCCGGAGAGTGTATCTCCCGATCCCCCCCCCCCCCCCCCCCGCCCCATTCAACACACATTCTGTCTCTCTCTTGCCCTGACACACAAAGACACAAACACGCACGCACGCACGCACGCACGCACGCACGCACGCACGCACGCACGCACGCACGCACACACACACACACACACACACACACACACACACACACACACACACATCATCATCTCAAGGGCAAAACAGGTCCACCTCTCTCACTTTAATTTATACAATAACAACACAGTAAAATACCCAGTGTTCATTTTAAATCCGAGAGTGTAAAGCTGATCCTTATAGGTACTTGTTTACGCTCAGAGTTACTGAGAATTTTATTGTGTACATGTGGTATATACTGTATTTAAAAGTTAAATTTATAAGCTCAAGGAGCCTTGCTCTCACAGGAAAGAGAAATCTCACGGTGATGACAAACTTACGTATTAATAATGATAATCATAATCATAACCAAAATCATAGCTATCCATTAAAGCCTCACTATGTAACTTTTTTAATGAATAAAATGTAATTCTGTTTAATCTGTATGGTAGAGTACGTTATAACTTACAATTGGTGTGGTTGTATTTTGTCTCCCTGCTCTTCTATTTAGACATTTAGATTGTGTCACTCAAAGGTCATGTCTCACCTAGACACGGTATCCCACTCAAATGTATCTCCCGCCCCAAGCGAGCAGGCCGGCAGATCTATTAGCCCAATGGTTAAAAAGAATCAGCACTTGCATAGAAAACAGTGTTCAAATCCGGGATAGAAGAGGAAAGTTAAATAGTGCTGCTTTACAATTACGATCTGAAAACAGAGACCATTGTGACTTTATAACTGTTCTATGGTATAAATCTAAATGAACTCTGACGAGAAATTATAGCATCCCAGAGAGTTTGTCCCCAAAACGTACACTTGTATCAGTTTCTCTCAATACTGGTTATTTATTGTTCAACATTGGCTTTAATTAAGACGGTCAAAGTCTTATGGCTAGACTCGTGTTGTTCATCCTTGAAATAAAACCATCAAAGAAAGTGTATCTTCAGGAAGAAAAACAAATCTCTATGGAATCCAAGGTAAGAAACAGATTGAATCCAAGGTAAGAAACAGGTTGGATCCCATGTCTTGTTTACTGAGGTCAAGATATCCACACAGCACAGCTGTCTTGGGAGAACATGGCAAAGTGTCTGCTTTTCACAGCCACTGTGAAGTCTTTGTTGACTCGTGGCACTGTAGTTTCCAAGCCACATTTGGGCCTCAAATGTTCCTCTCATAAACTGTACCCACATGGCACCACCCCAAGGCCATAATAATAATTATAATATTAATAATAACACATTTACAAAAATATATATATACATATTAAAATACACAAGTACTGTACAATGAGATGGATAAGTACACACAGGACTTTAAATAGAAATGCAGTCTGTGCTGCTATTGAAGGAATATGGGGTCCAGGGCATTTTCATGGCTGAGAAGGCACAGCGTCTAAACAGGCCGAGAGGCAAGACAAATGACATGAGTCACCTCCTCCTCAATCTCTGACTTGGCATTTTGAGAATAACAACGGCTACAAAGAGAAAATAGATCCCAGATGACAGAACGAGAACAAAAAAAAGAAAGGACAGAGGGGGATAAACAGATTCTCTGGGAGACTTACACAAAGAGGAAAAACAAACACCCCCGAACTCAGAGGGTGCGTGGCTGTGCGTGCGTGTTTTGGGAGAATAAAAGGATTAGGCTCGCCATCTTGAGTCCTGCATGGGTAACGGCCAAGGCATCTCTACTTGCACACGTTGACCCACTCGGTCGCACGGCACTCCTCGCACAGCACATAGCAGCACCAGTGGAACCGGCAGTGGCAGCGCTCGCTGCGCGTCTGTTTCAGGATGTTGTGGCCGCGGCCGCAGCACAGCGAACTGCAGCTGTCCATGCTCTGGCTGGTCTTGTTGCAGATCCGTCCCTGCGTGCCCAAGGAGTCGAGGGACGGCTCGCGCTCGCAGAAGTCCGGAGACTTCTCGAAGTACACAAGCTCCCGGGACATGCTTCGCCGGCGACCCCCGTACGGGCCCCCCGTGCCTCCACTCGCCCCGTTCCTAGTTCGAGGGTTGAAGACGCCATTGTTCTTGTTCTGAGAGTTGACGAAGATGGCTGCCAGGAACTTGTCCCGGAGCAGGGAGCCCACCAGTCGGAACTCGGGGGACACGTGCCAGCAGGTTTTGAACTGACAACTCCCTGACGTGCCGTGGCATTTGCACTTCTTCTTCATGTTGTCTGTGACTATCTGTGTATAGGGGGAGAAAAAGGAAGAGGATTAGGCCTACTCAGTGACAGGTGTGACCATGTATGACAGGGGTGCCCACACTAGAGAGCTACTTTCAAAATGACCAGCTCAACAAGATCTACCCACCGAAAAAATAATTTTGGTGGGTTGCTCAAAATAGTTTAAATATGTATGTACCTGAGCCAGGCTTTGGAATAGCGGAGCTGGCGTTACATATAAGACCAATGCACTTGGAATGGGAAAGAGGGGGAGAGTTTTTTGTATTTGATTTGTAATGCTACAAACGTTTTTGTGCACAGCAACCTCTTGAAAACAAAATATTGCATTGTGGGTTTGAGCTGACAGGCCCTTTTGATGTCTATAAATATTTAAATTAAATATTCTTTAGGGGCACATCATGTGATCTACCTGCACCCCTGATGTATGACAACTTCACCACTAAACCTGGGGTTCCCTATTTTGGGTAGGTCAGTGTAGGTGAAAATATATTAAAAGAAAAATCTCCAATAAAACTCAATATGTTTCAAAGGTTTTCAAAAGTAGCAAACACAACAGATCTACAAGCTCACGTCATATCGCATTGTGAGCTTGTAGATCCGTTATTTCCACTATTTGATGCATGATGAGCTATACAGCAGGGCAAAGGTCATTAAACGGAAGAACACAACGGGCAACGGCGCACACTTTGGAAGGGTGACAGGATCGCTCACCTGTCGGCCCACCCGGTTATTATGTATCCTCATGCGAGCGTGGATATCCCTCGGGGACCCCCGGAGGTCCAGCCAGTCCCTGGAGAAGCGCTCGCCGAAGCGTGCGTCGTGACTACAGCCCCCCCACTCCCATGTCTCCTGCATGGAGGTCAGCTCGGCGGGCAGCGGCTTGAGCAGGCTGGCGGGGTGGGCAGAGCGCAGGCTGGCGGGCAGCTCGCCGTGGCGGGAGCTCAGCTCCGAGGGCAGCGACCCCGCCTTGCCGTGCATGCTCAGCCCGCCCCTCTGGAGGGTCTGCAGCTGCAGCTGGGTGAGCTTCAGCCGGATCTTGTCGTCGTCCAGGCGCCGCTTGGCCTCGCAGCCGCACCCCCGCAGCTTGCCCATGCTGCAGGCTGCGGCCACAGAGTGTGCCACGCCCGCCGCCAGCAGGGACAAGGAGAAGGCACTTTCGCGAAAACCTGGCAGCGGGAAGAGAAAGATGGCTTTGTTGTTGTTCCGCCGCTCCAACAATGTGTCAAAAGATCGTTAACCACTTAAAACCCTGTATACTTATAGCTTTGCCCTAGGTCTGCCAGTATTTCGCTCCGCGCACCAAATCTCTTCTCTGTAAATAGCCCATCTACGAGCTCACAATGTGATGCAATTTTCGCAGAATGTTCAGCCCAGAATAGTACATGTGCTTATTACTGCTTAATGATGTAGTCAGTGGATAGATGTAAAAACCACAGAGACTACTTGTGATGTGACATTAAAGATGATTCGGATTCTGACTGTAGACAGGTGACTGTCCCTGACTCAGCCCTGACTCAGTTGCACTAATTGTACATGCTTCAGTGAGTGATCCACTTAGTAACTAAGTACATTTACTTAAAGGAGAATTTCGGACTAGAAGGCTTTCTTACCTTTATTTGTAGTTATGTCCCCACAAAGAGGCCCAGGTGTTATTTTTTGCAAAAGCGCATTATTGGCTATTTCCCCTACCATAAGCCCTCAATGAGGCGTTGGGTGCTAATTCGCTTATTTCCATCGCTCAAAAACCTAATTTTCATATATATCCTCTCTTCATAATGTAAATAGTATCCCCTGTGGCACACTTTACTACTTATTTAGATGGAAATAAGCGAATTGGCACTAAAACCCAACGAGTTTCCTTACCATAATATGGTGATGATAATCCATTGATCACTGGAAAATGTGCAGAAAAGAATAATCCATTCTGAGCGTTCCTCATCATTTTACCCACACGGCCGGTCAAGCGCTATAGATCTCTTCTTCAATCGTGCGGAAATTATTCTTTTATAATGTAGCCTCATCATATCATAGCAGACAACTCCCATCCTGCACATAACCTCTTCAATCTCCTCCCATCAGGCAGGAGATATAGAAGTATCAAGAGCTCAACATCTCGCTTCAGAGATAGCACTTATCTCGTAGCCATTAGACATCTGAACTTGACTCATTAGGCACAGTTGGGCTGGTATGTATGTAGCAATATGCATATAGCACTTCAAAAAAACTGAATGTAATCCCTATGCTGCTGGTTTTTGTAGTGTATTGTCTTTCTTGTTTTTGTATCTATGGTTGTCTGTATATGTTGAGTATGAACCAAGACAAATTCCTATCAACTTGTTGACATGGCAATAAAATTATTGAATCTTGAATATTTTTTCTTTCCATCTGTTGTTGTGGGAAATAACCCCACGGAGTGTTGTGACTCTATCGCTTCCTGCCTACGCTGCACAGTGCTTGACTGGTTTGAGACCGCCTACCGTTCTTAAAGGCGCAGCGCCCTGTATATATATTTTTTTTCCCGCCACTAATAGGGGTTCTTGTATTATTATCACAATGTGTGCTTCCCCTCTAGGCCAGAACGTGGCGCCAGAGGAATCCACACTATAAGCTTACAAGACGGGTCACTTCCGCCAGCCCCGGAAGTGATAGCCGTCCATATTTGAGCCACATTCTCATTCCAGGCTATGCATCGTCGCGGGATAAGGTCTCAAAGATCACAGTTTGTCTCATTTTGAAGAGAAAAAGGACTATTAAGCGTGTGCGTGGCCGCATGCGCGTCGGATCCGTGTGGAGGCTGTCTAACATGTGAGTAAAAGCACATTTTAATTTCTGAATTAAATGAAATGAAAGAAAGACAAGTTCCCTTGTTTTGCCACAGGTAGGTCGTGGAGAGAAGAACGAGGTCCCGCGTTCTTGGCATACATTCGGTTAACATCAGAATTCAGTAAAAAACGGGTTGTGCGGAACTCTCCTTTAAGTACTATACTCAAGTACAAGCCCGGATTTACCGTTGGGCTAGGGTGGGCTGCAGCCCGGGACCCCAAAAAATATGATTTTTTTTTTAATTACCGTAGTTGCATTATGGTTAAAACATTGAGTGCTTCTGCTCTGCCATGCTGTCTAAACTGAAGGTCACCATGGACAGCGACTAGTGTCTGCCTTTCCCTCTCGCATGCCCCTGGACACATTGAATCACCAGTCAGTCAGTCGGCCAACTGCTCCTCTCTCTCTCTCACCCCTATTGAGGATGGCACTGTGGTGGGGCAGCTTGCCGTGGCCCTCCAGCGAGGAGCAGTTCCAGCGCTGGTCCCGGAGCTGGTGCTGGCACTCGTGGATGGCCACCTGGATGCCCTGCAGGGCCGAGGCCGTCACGTCGGGGCTGCGGACACACAGGCGCATCTGACGCTTGGTGAGGCCCGCCAGCCGCAAGCACACAGAGTTGGGGGTCAGCACTGGATCTCCTGCCACCTTCAGGCCGAGGATGTCATTACACAGCACCCTGCAGAGAGAGAGAGGGGGGGGGGGGGGGAGAAAGGGAGAGAGAGGGAGGGAGAGAGGAGAGAGACAGTCAGACAGATGCATGCACACACATACACGCACGCACACATGCACGCACACACACACACACACACACACACACAAGCGCACACACACACACACACACACACACACACACACACACACACACACACACACACACACACACACACACACACACACACACACACACACACACACACACTTCATTACAGCTAGTCAAGACAAGAGCTCACAAGTCACCATTCCAAGGAAGTATTAAGTCCCCATTCCAAGGAAATATTGGGTAGTAAAATATTCTTGGTTTTTAACAGAATATTTTATGAACATCCTTCTTAAGTGGTATTTTATAAATATCAGAATGTATGTGAAATGTCCCCACTGTGGTCAAGGGGTTGGGATTAATACCAAACTGATGATCTAACTCAGCATGATCTAAATAATAGTACAATGTCCCAGTGCATTGGTGGCAAAGTTTAACACTCTTCGCTCCATATTGTATATGAATATTAAAAAAAAATCATTAGTATCTGATATTTTTTTCCATGACTGAAACACTGATGTTGTCACTGTTAAAATATTAAAACAAAAATAATGCTTTTAGACTTTCACTACAGGACTTGTTCAAGTTTATTTACTTTGACTAAATCCAAATATAAGAATAATCTCGAAAAAGCTATACACCCTAAGTAACCTCAAATGTGAATGTAGTTTCTTCTGCCAAGTAGTCGGAACGCATATATGCAGCGGCTGTCTAACATAACATCAAGTCTCCTGGGCGCTCTCAAGTGCACTTACGTTAATGCAGGTGACATAAGTGCCGTTGCCAAAATCAGGAATTGGTCCCAACGGAGTTTGTGTGATAGCTCCATTTTGGTAAGCCTCTTTCCCGACGTGACATTAAAACACTGGTATTATAATCCTGTTCCCACAAAGAATTGAAGAGTGCGGTTTTTATCGATGCGCCTCCAAACGAGCGAAGACCGAAGACAGGGAACAGAATATTTCTGGGCGAGTGTTAAGGGGAGGGGGGCCGGGGGGGATATAGAGGGGAGGGGAGATGCCTCTACAGGCGGTTGTTTGTAAAATATTGCCCAATATGAAAAAGGATCAACAGTTGACCATGGATATTATTTGGGGATATGCGGCTTTCCATCCCATCCATCCATCCAAGCGTAAAATGCTGCTTCCAAACCTTTACGCGCAGCTCGTCGGTTTCCCAACCAGGAGCGTCAAAGTCCAAGATGGGCTATAATAGTTCTGGACATCCATGAGAATACTGGACTCAGACAGACTCCAATTATGGAACAATGAAAATCATATGCTCGCTTTTCCATGGCTGGCCGGCGACGGGTATACATTAAGCCTATACGTCTCGGTCTATCCCCTCATTTGGAGGGAAGTGAACAAAAAAATGAAATAGAATAAGTTCTCATAAAGAAGACGAATGTCCATAAAGGGTTGAGTTGGTTTAGGGGAGGCGGTGGGGGAGGGGATGACTGGCTGCTGGTTCCACTGTACGACAGAAAGGCAGCAGCAGGCAGGCGCAGACCCTCCAACAATGCTGGGCTCTTTTTTTCTCGTCATCTGTTCCCCCGTTCCTCCCACCTCAATCAGCGCGTCTGTTCTGTATTATTGTGTTTGAAACAACTTCGCTCTTCTGCATCAAGTCCTTTCTTTTTATTTCAGAACAGGGAATACGCACTAATTTAGATGATAGGCTATACTTCTTCATAATCACCATTATCTTCATTTTCATCATTAGCATACGACGCGGACGCGGTATTAATTGTTTGCCAAGTTATCATATTCACGCGCTTAAACGAAATCACATTCCCAGCAAGGCCTTAATGGATCTGTATAGCTATCACTTTGAGGTTTGCAAACATGTAGGCTAAATTGCGTTATAAATATAATATTATAATAAAATAATAATTATTATTAGCCTATTTGTTCATATACTTATGCATAAACACGTGCTGACACTTAAGCTCCTCTTATTGGCATTTGGCACCTTTCCATTAACATGCTCGCCTTGTGCCAAAATAAGATACTTATGACACTTCGCCTTTCATGCTCAGAAATCACTATGAACAGATGCCCGCGAGGCCTCGAGTCTCGACATAGTTCTCATTCTCAATCAAAAATACATTTTGCACTGCTCGCGTAAAAAACGCGATAAATCAAGAGAAACCTCGTGGGGATTATAGTCATATAGGCCTCACGGTGACACTGACACTGACTCACGTGCACGGATTCATTCGATCAACAGGTCGTCGGCAATCATTCAAGGAACAGATCTCACATTTAAACGATGCTCGATTCGCATTTTAGCAGAAAGCGCTACTGGCAGCAGCAGCGATTGTTCTATAGGCTATACGAGGCTTTTCTTTCATAAAATTAAGTTAAGACCCCCCTCAAACACCGCGCGCATATAGTGACACCAATTCTTCATCTAATCTCCTTCCATTCCCCTCTTAAGCCGCGGCAATGAAAAGTGCATTAGCATTCTGCCTCGCCGTGTATTATCTAAGTGGCTTAAAAAAGTGATTTGAAGTTGATTTGTATATAAAAGGCCTCCCTTTATCCGGATTGAAGCTTCTAATCTGCTCGGTGTCGCTTGACTGCTCCAGGAAACCCATTTGGGCACCTTTATTAACGCATAGGGATGGCTGTCATTAAAGCCCTCTTACAAAAGCACACTTCCTTTTTTTACTGTCATCTCACACGCATGCGCACGCACGCACGCGCGCACACACACACACACACACACCCACACACACACACACACACACACACACACACACACACACACACACACACACACACAGAGGTGGAGAGAGAGAGATATATAGAGAGAGAGAAAGAGAGAGGGAGAGAGAGATTATTTATATGAACTGGAGGGGGTTGCTGATGGGGCATCCAAATTAGCAGATAAATGTCACTCTTGTATGTGAAATGATGAAACATTCAGCCCTGAGTCAGTATAAAGAAATGTGGGGACAGTTACTCACACTCACACACACACACACACACACACACACACACACACACACACACACACACACACACACACACACACACACACACACAGTCTGGGGTTTATATGGAGAGAGATGCCGCACCAATGTGGCTCTCAGGCTATGATTAGACCGCGTCATGCATGTCGTCGAGGGAGGTCTGTCGGCCAGATGTTTGGAATGGTTCTTATTCGTATTCGTTCCCTTCCTTTCTTTGGGTCATCATTCATCAAACTTCATGATTGGAGACCATATTTCATGTTAAAACTTTTTTTTAAAGAGTCTTCTCTCATGCAGGCAGCAGCTCTAACAAAACGCGGGCCAAGCCGCGCATGTGATGCGCGTTTACGGACAATAATAGTGGGAATTAAAGAAAAACGTTTACAACTGCCATAGAGAAACTTTCAATAAACACCAATTTTCCAAAGTCCATTAATCACAAGTTCACAACATGGGGCTTCTCTAATAAAGCACAATAGACCTGCTCAATATTCTGGTATTATATGAGAGAGAGAGGGGTGGGTGGGTATGCAGCCAGGAGTTTTTTTTGTTTTGTTGGAGGAAACGTTCTTTAGCCACTGAAAACATCTTGAGAATGTATACGAGTGTTTTGGAGAAAGGAGGAGGAGACGCGGTTTAGGGAGCGATCCAACCGCGCCACCGGGTAAAAAGGGCAGTTTTTAGATGGCTCATATTCCGCCTGTAACTGTACTTGTACCGTGACACCAGGCAGCAGCCCTGAGCAGCACATGTAGGCAGCACGGCGCGCACTCACTCACACTCACACACGCACACACTGTGACACACACACACACACACACACACACACACACACACACACACACACACACACACACACACACACACACACACACACACACACACACACACACACACACACATCAGCATCATCATCCTCTACACAAACACCACACTGTTTCAGATTGAAGGATATTCTGACTGACTGCAGCTGGGACTGTCTGGATGGATATGGAAGAAGAGCGCGGCCATCATCATCAGTGGGAAAATACCAAGTTGCGCGTTTCTACATGCCATGGATTCTTTTGATTACCGTGGGATTCCACAAGTAGACCTATAATATGCGCAACACTGTGCAGGATTCATTCATTGCCCCCCTTTTTTCTCCTCCTCCTCCTTTCTGTCCGGTTGTGTTTTCTTTATCCACTGTTGTGTCAGTGTGTGTGTGTGTGTGTGTGTGTGTGTGTGTGTGTGTGTGTGTGTGTGTGTGTGTGTGTTCGCGCGTGCGTGCCCGCGCCCTATGAAGAGCATTAACTATCCCTCCTTCCAATCCCATTGAAAAGGGAGTCCGAGAAAAGAAGAAGAAGAGAAAAAAAAAAGACAGAGGGAGATGAGAGCAGCAAATCCCTTTTTTATTCCCCTCGTAGCGCTCAATAAGACAAGAATGTGTTGCCTATCAGTCACCGAGGGGATGAGGGCTTCGGGACTGTCCCTCAATGCGCTGAGCAGCGCGCCGTGCATGAGAGCATCATCATCCCTGGTGACAGAGACAGAGACAGAGTGAAGACTGAAGAGAGGACGAGTTGCTATAATAGCACTGCAGCAACCTGACCTGGCTGGACACTTCACACAACAACAGCCTGTCTCATCAGCGTCAAATTAATTTTAGTCAATTAGGCACTCCACTGCCCTTTACCCCCACTTTGACCAATTAAAGTCCTATCACTGGAAGCTGGTGGTGGTGAGTATATAGAACCTATTACACCTTGCAATGCGACAATTCGATCATTCAACGCATAAGACAAAATAGCCTATATTTTCTTTATCGATTGTAATATAATTGGTTAATTACTTTTTTCGCCCTTTTTGTGGGTGGGGTGGGGGGCTTAATTTATTATAACTTTGTTGCTTTAGGCCATGCATAAAGTCACATTATTTTGGTGTATGCTTATTTTTGGTTTCTTACTTCTTTTTTTTTTACACCATTATCACTTAAAGTAGTCATGAAGGACCCCAATGGAAACAATTAAGCCATAATGTTTTCTTGGGTTTTATCCTCTTAACAGACCTTATGTATTGAACTGTATAAGCCTATTTTTCCTGTGCTTTTCCCCCCTGCAAACTGTTAATAAAGTAGCCTATATTCAATCAAACCAGTCAAAGTTTTCCATCATGTTCTCACTCATGTATGTTCTTTCAAGACACGATGAGGAGCCTGGCGTTACTGCTGGGGGTGAAAGCGGCGTGCATTCTGCTGGTGTCGTCTCTCTCGGGCACGGGGGCCGTCAACAACAGCGGCCGGTGGTGGTGAGTTATAGTTGACTTTATTTATTGTGTAATGATGTAATACATTCAATTATATCAGCCCTTCTTCCCTGCTCATTTCAACGCCTGGCCTGCTGCTAATGAGACATTGGGTCTCTGCTATATGGTTTAATTGGCTGAAAGACCCCAGTGCAGTCAGTCAGTGCCGCCGAATTAGGTTAAAACGCATTCCACGCCCCAAACACTCGGGATAATGTGTTATTGTTGGCACCGTTCACGATTTCTGTCCAGAAAAAAAACAAACACCAACCGCAGGCCATTAAGGTTTGTGGGTTTTAGTTTTTTTAGACATCGTTTCCCAATTACTGCGTGTAAACTCAACTAGGCCTGGCTATATAGTGTTTTCAATGTGATTGCCTCACTCAATGAATGGAATTATTCGATGTTCGATATCAAATGAATCATGAATGTAAAATGTTCAGTAGGCAATGATGACAATTTGACTTATTTTGAGAACGTGGTAGCCAATGTTTATTCTCTCTCTCGGTCTCGGTCTCTCTCTCTCTCTTCTCCCTCTCCCTCCCTGTCATTTGGACAGTGTGGTTTGAACACGGGACAACATTTTTTAGTCCAATGTGGGATAAATTAAATATGGATTTATTTCATGGCTGAAAGCAATCCCATACCCAGGTCGTATCCAGGGTTGTATTCTTCTAATATGCTGAACATTCCACTGCATGGCTATATAGAATGAGCTCTATACAATTGCATTAATTTGTCCATATTTCGATATAGGCCAGTGTATGGTAAATATAAAATTAATACAAAATAGAGCCTATTAAAGGAGAATTCCATGCTAGAATGCTTTCTTATCTTTCTTACCTTTCTTTGTAGTCGTTACGTCCCCACCAAAAACTCCTTATTGGCTATTTCCCCTATACCATAAGCCCTCAATGAATTGCATTGCATTGAATGGGAATTGAATGGGGCTATGGGGTGTTATGCTAATTCGCTTATTTCCATCGAAAGAAGTAGTAAAGTGTGGCGCTTGGGATATTATTTACATTATGAAGAGAGGATATATACAAAGAAATTATAATTTTGAGCGATGGAAATAACCGAATTAGCACAACACCCCATAGCCCCATTCAATTCAATGCAATTCATGTAGGGCTTATGGTAGGGGAAATAGCCAATAAGGAGCTTTTGCACAAAATAACACCAGGACCTCTTTGGTGGGGACGTAACAACTACAAAGAAAGGTAAGAAAGCCTTTTAGTATGGAATTCTCCTTTAATGTGGGAATTTCGTACTTTTGTTTGTAGGCATAAACGAAATTCGAAAGTTTCTTCCAACTTATGTCAACAACTCCAGACACTGCATGCATAATGACTCGATTCAAAATTTTTCCTCCGATGTCATTAAACTAAGGGGATTTGGCGCACACTCTATATTTTAACTTTACACGCTGAGGTTGCGATTATACGCGAATTCAAAACATTAGCTTACATCAGAACGTGCCAAGGAAACAATGAGAAAAATATACCACAAAGAAGAGGGAGCTTAGGCTATACAGAAGGAATGAAGTAGGGCTAAGCATCCAAAAGATGGGATAATTATTAATGCTCCAAAAGTCTCCACCACAACTGGCTGGGTCAGCCTGACTGAGACTGCACTTTACCCAGCTAATTGTTAGCAGGATAGACCAGAGTCTTTTTTTTCTTATTACAATTTCACTATACACACAGGAGGAATCCAATGTTTTGACAATGCTAAAGATATATCAGAAATTTTTGGTCAGCATGTGTGCAATTGAGTTTATTTCAGAGGCAATTCAACTTGCATCACATTTCGAGGCCACAATCATAGTCTATTTAAAAATAATAAAACTGCACATATCTTTCTATATCTAGCCTAAATGGTGCATTTAGCCTATATGCCGTTATCCAAAGCGCTTAACATTCTCTCTCTCACACACACACACACACACACACACACACACACACACACACACACACACACACACACACACACACACACACACACACACACACTCACACACACACACACACACACACACACACACACACACACACACACACACACGTCAGTCTCTATTAATTCCCTGTATATGAACATTTTAGTTAGGTTATAAGACAAATAGAATATACAGTATATAGGCTGCTTACTAGATACAGCCTATATACTGCAGGTGGATGCTGGGGAGGCGGTGGGATTTGCAAAACTTCACGAGCAGCAGGTTTAGCAATCGAGGCAGTTAGGCAGCGACGCACGTCCGCACAGCAGGAGAAAGCCATGGAATGAGCAGGTATAGGCAGAGAAGTTTAAATAGCTGCTCTGCTCAGAGTGCATGTGACTAGTCACCTGATTAGGTATAGGCGTGCTTCAGTTGTCTGCCTGAACTAGCTGCAGGCTAAATGCATCATTAAACAATGCAAGGCACCACCACGCTCTCCTGAGCCATGCTGCCCTATCTATCAGTCAGTCAGTCAGTCAAAAAAAGGGAAAAGGCCAAGGCACTCTAAAAAAGCCTTTATTTAATTGGCATGGCATGGAATAAACACACCAAATGCAGGTGACAAGTCTGCGTCTGTCTGTTTGTCTGTCTGGCAATCTATATCTAAAGGCAATGAATGATGAAACATGGGTACTCGCCGAATAGAACACTAGTATATGTTCCAAATCTTTATCCCAAGGATCATTTTATTAGTATTGTGAGTGCCAAACCATGAACCAACTGAGAAATCAACCACAAACACCACTTATAGACATTGGACTGACACTCTAACTTCCCAACCTGAACTGCGACCAATAAGACAGGGCAGGTCTAGACACTGAAAGTATTAGTCTGTATGTTTCTGCATGCATTTTGAGTAATTGCCACTGATGAGGAAATACATTAATTTAACCACTTGAAGCCTAACGTCCCTATTCTGGGGAAATAATTCATAATAATTTTGGGGGGAAAATATAGGAGCGGACCAAGTTTAAAGCCCTGGAGTATAGCATGCATAAAGTAAGTGGCAAAGTGAGTTTAACGTTGTTTAATACAATCAGGTAGGACGTTTCTGTTTGGATGTATATGGCCAGAAAAATCTTTTTTGTCACTCAATAGGCGTTCCCGCATAACTTCCGGCATGATAAAGTCACACGCATATACCCTCTATAATTGTCGCTGTTTGGAAATAACCTTGTAACTCCATAGTTCAACTTTTTATGTTTTTTTAAATTAATGGTCTACATTCAAGAGCTGTCATGCAAAAGTAGGAATCAAAATGCCGATCTACAACCTCACAACGTGTCGGGATATGACGCATTGCGAGCTTGTTGATCTACTTTTGTCTCTATTTTTTAAAATGTGTAAAGTCTGTCTGTGGATTTTATATACATATTTAACCAATGAAAAGTATTAACAAAAGCTTGTGACTAAGTGATAACTGTTGGATCCATTGGAACAGGTGTCTTTTTTCCATTTCCAAAAAAGTTAATTTTTTTGACAATTCTTTTGAGATTTTGAGCAAGAAAGCATGCATAACATCAGTTAACAAAACAGAAACATTGCAACCCACACCGGCAGAACACGTTGGAAAGTGTCATAGTCCATCCAATCACAAGAAAGACCCATTATTATAGATACCTTCATTAACAATTATTTAAATAACAAAATGTGCCATGGAATACCAATCTTGCCAATAAAAAATATAATTATTATTTGACTGTAAGAAGGACTATGAAGCATGAACTCTTCAGGAGAATATTTTCAGGTTACATTTCCTACACCTGAAACTGTCTTTCTGGACATTTGAAAGAGGGTTTACAGAAATCGTGACGTGCACAAAGTGCCAATTCCCTATAAGTCATATTTTGCTGTGCTCTCGTGCATTGCCAGGGGCATTGTGAACGTGGCCTCCTCTGCCAACATCCTCACCAACTCCAAGAACGTGCAGTTGGTCCTGGACCCCAGCCTGGCCCTGCTGAGTCGCCGCCAGCGTCGGCTGATTCGGCAGAATCCTGGCATCCTGCACGCAATCGCTGCTGGACTGCACACGGCCATAAAGGAGTGCAAGTGGCAGTTCCGCAACCGGCGTTGGAACTGTCCGACCACCCACAGCCAGGCAATATTTGGCAAAATTGTCAACCGCGGTGAGCCTCTCTTGTCTCTCTCACTAGGCAACCTTAGGGCAATTTTGGGCAGGATGTCATGGAATCTCTCGGAGGCATTTGAAAGGCCTTGCCTTTACATATTTTACAGTGTTGAATAGACTATGCTTGTGTTTCGGGGGGAAATAGTGTGGCATTATCCCGCTCCGAAAAAGGCTGGATCGGATTCTCAATGTAATTTCTGTTGTCGTTTCTTCAGGTTGCCGAGAGACGGCGTTTGTATTTGCCATCACGAGTGCAGGGGTGACACATGCAGTGGCACGCTCCTGCTCTGAGGGTGCCATAGAGTCCTGCACCTGTGACTATCGGCGCCGGGGACCCGGAGGACCAGACTGGCACTGGGGAGGCTGCAGTGACAACGTGGACTTTGGCCGAATGTTCAGTCGTGAATTTGTGGACTCCAGCGAGAGAGGCCGTGACCTGCGTTACCTCATCAACTTGCACAACAATGAGGCAGGGAGAATGGTGAGGGATTCTACTCTTTTGTTGCTACAGATTACATCAGACGTTTTAAAGCATGATTTAGAATGCAATATCTGTGTGTGTTTTTGAAGATTTCATCAGTAAACCGTTGTTGCTCCTCTCTCCAGACAGTATCATCAGAGATGCGCCAGGAGTGTAAGTGTCATGGGATGTCTGGCTCCTGCACTGTGCGCACCTGTTGGATGCGCCTGCCCAGCTTCCGTGCGGTGGGGGACTTCCTAAAGGACAGATTTGATGGCGCCTCCAGAGTGGTTTACGCTAACAAGGGAAGTAATCGTGCCTCTCACCGAGCCGACCCCCGCCATCTGGAGCCAGAAAATCCTGCTCATAAGCCTCCCTCTACCAGGGACCTGGTCTACTTTGAGAAATCTCCAAACTTCTGCTCGTACAATGGCAAAACAGGCACTTTGGGCACCTCTGGGAGAACTTGCAACAGTTCCTCACCAGCTCTGGACGGGTGTGAGCTCCTGTGCTGCGGACGTGGGTTCAAAACCCGGACTGAGAAGGTGACTGAACGTTGCCACTGCACGTTCCACTGGTGCTGTCATGTCAGCTGTCTGAATTGCACCAGCACACAGACCTTACACCAGTGCCTATGATCACACGTGAACAACTATAGGTGTATGTGGGGAGGAAGGAAGACTTGAGCCTGACGTGGTCGTACGATGTGTCCCATGCCTAAAATAGCCAATCTATAAGCTCACAACATGGCACATCACAACCTGTTGTGTAGTAGATCTGCTATTTTTGGAGCATAAATTAGACATGAAAAAGCAGGGGATAGTTAGCTAAAACAATTACACTAGCACACACACATACACACAACAGTGTGAGATTGTAGGTATGAGGTTGTCGGTGAAAACCTTCAAGGCGTGTATGTTGATACAGGGATATTTACTTCTAGCACTGAAATTCAATCAAAGTATTTTCAAAACGGGACGCGAGAGAAAAGCACAAATATACAAACAGGGTACAAAAGTGAGTGTGCGTGTGCTCAATCCTTCTTTAGCAATTAAGGAGAGTATGCCTTACGGTAAAAAAGGGTATTTGAATATTACAACCAGCCATGAAGAATGGAAGCCAATCCTCATTCCTCAATAGCTTAACCAGTTGAGGACATTTTTTAATATAAGTACACAGTCAAATCCTGAGAGTTCATTTAACTTTGAAAGTGTTGAAAAAAAGGGACCCTTCCGGGTCTATTTTTGCACTTTACAGATTTTACGGTGTAGATGGCTAAGATTCCATGGCTGTGACCTTTAAAAGGTACTACTATACTCTGTTTTTCCCCAGTGAGGAGAGAAGAGGAACTGGACACAATGTCTGACAGATGTTTTTGTGGCCATAGAACCCACAAACATGCTCTTCTCATAAACTGGGGAAGGACTCTAACAAGAGGGTGGTATTTCTAAACATCAGTGTTTTGTTTTCCTTTGCTGAAGTTTTGGCTTTTTTCACATAAAATTGCGTGAAGTTTATCTCCTGGGATAGGCCCATACATTCCCATTTGGTATGTACTTAGGCCCTGGATTCTGCCCAACCCCTTATGATTTCCTCTTTAACTCACCACATTCACCGCTTTTGTTTAGTTTGCGCTGGAGTCAGCTACACCTCAACCATGATTTACCACTCTGCCATTTACCGCAGCATGGTCCTGACGTTAAATGGCTGGACCCTGCCGCGTCCAACCATAACAGAACTCTAGACGTGGCCAACCTGGAATTCACAGAGGAAATCTCACTTAAAGGCAAACTAATTGAATGTAGTTATCAATACACTGAATGTTGTGGTGCGACGATTTATGATTATAATTAGTGCCCAACAATCTCAGCTGCGACAACCAACTGAGACCTGCAGAGTCAAATCAAAATCTGCAGGGGGACAGCCGTCACAATATAACGAAAAAGAAACAAATACTTTGTTACGAGATGTTAACAGTGACATAGGTTTGTTACTGTAATTTAAGATAAAACATTTCGTGTCAAGTACAGTATTATAGCATCTGCAAAGGAAATCATAACATATATCAGCTAAGAGAACCAAAATGTTGTACATAATTAATAAATAAATATGAATATATTTATGATGAAGTTACTTGCAATTCGATGGGACGATTTATGCACCTGCCACTAGCGGATGGAGAATATGCTATCGTTAGTATTAAGTCAGGTGACGTTTTGAATCTATGCTTATAAATTCAAATTCGGTGTAATTTACTGTACACAGGACTGTTAAGAGAAGACCCAACTCTGACAAGAAAGTGAACGTTCTTGCTTCTCTGCTTATTTCCTCTGAAAATACTTTTGTGTTTGGTCATGCACTGAATATTACTTCTATTTTTGTTGTTGTTGTTGCATTAGTGTAAATACAAAATATTTATTTCTGAGGATTTTATACTGTTATATAGAGAAGTAAGTAATAAAACAACATTTTTAGGATTCTTTAAAATGTTTAGTTTGAGGTTATTTTGTATTGTTAAAATAGAATAATAAAGTTTATATTTTCGATTCAGTTTCCCCTTGTGAATCTGTCAAAAGGCACCATTATGTTAGTCATAGTTTCTGTGTTTGAGATCATTTTGACAACCAACCAAGTGAGCATATAAGCCTATCCCTGGGTGTCCCTCCGCCTAATCCTATTACCATCGCCAGAGTAGTCTCTTTCTCCAGCCCAACTTGCAAAAACGGCCCCTGCATCCATAACCACAGCCTCCCGCATATCACACAAAGTAACTTATTTCGTGCAGCGCAGGACTTTTACAGCACCAAATGTTTTTGCTTCATTTATTTAATGTCGGAAAGAAAATAAAGAAATAATATGAGAAATAATGAAAGCCTACACAGTCCCCCCCCTCTCCTCCCCCCACCCCACCCCTGGAAACCAGGCCTGACCACAGGAGTTTGGAAGGCTCTGTGCACTCTCTCTCCCCAGCCCCACCGCAGCACAGTACGGGGGCAGCAGGGGTCAGCCAGACAAGAGCACGGCATAGCCACACTCAGCCCGCCAACACACCCAGCAGCACAAAGGTCCTGCCACCAGAGCAGTCAAAGTGTCACGCCAAGGACAGACAGCGCGACTTAGCACAGAGGACAATGGAACGAGACTGTCCAAATGATTATGATTTTCATGGGACTCTAGGAGTAAAAAAACTGCGCTGTTTTGCAAGAGGGAGACTGCTTTGGCTGTTGTGGGATGAACTGATGCGGCTACGTGGGTCAGCGTGAAACGGGGCTCGAATTGGTTCACGTCTTATAGAGTAAGAAAAGAGTCCTCTTCCGAGGAATAAGCATGGAGTTGGGAAGATAAAAGAGGATCTATTCTAGAGGCAGAGCTAATTGATACAAAATACAAAACTGTAGGATTGTGTGAGGAATCGCATGGGAGGGCCTACTAAAACAGAAAGACGTGAGCTGGAAAAGTGACATTAATGATAGGGTCACGCACATCTAAACAACACCAATCATCACCACTGGCTGACTGGATGACTCGCACAATGAGGCCAGGACGTAATGATTTACCTTGCAGTATGAAGAATTACATAGAGGGAATAGTAGGAAAACAACTCTAAAAGTCCCATTATACTTAGTTGCGCGCTGGTGTAGCGCACAGAAAACAGCCGATCTACAAGCACAACTTACCCCAGCGTATTGTGTTGTGTGTGAGCTTGTAAATTGGCTATTTGCGCGTGCGCATCTATGTATTTATCGCGCATAGAACCATCCAAAGCGAGAGCTGCAGGGCAGAGGCTAGATAATGAGAGAGGGAGAGAGAGCAACAGGGGCAGACAGATAAAAGACAGAGAGAGAGAGAGAGAGAGAGAGAGAGAGAGAGAGAAAGAAAGGGAAGCGAAGCGAAGGAGAGAAGGCAGGGTTCAAATCCCAGGCGGTGAGACTGAGGTGGGGGTGCCGTCATTGTGGGAGTGCTGAGGAGTCAGTGATAATTAGCTCAATTAGTGACAAAGGCAGTGTAATAAATACCGACTTAGTGTCTAGGTCCCTGCTGGCCTCTCCCTGCGCGGCCTGCGATGTGGCCCTGGCCTGACGGACAATTCATTAAACCGACAAAATACCCCACCGTCCAGGCGTGACGCAGCGAGTTAGTCCCCTACAGGCCCAACTCATTGTTCTAATTGTCCAGGCTGGAGTCACTTTGTGGCTCCCTCCCTCCTTAACCCCACCCCTCCCTCACACTCTGCCTTCAGAAAACCCATGGAGCTAATGCCCCTACCTTACTCTGTAAGTAGGTGATCGGCAGGTTGGAGGAGGGAAAAAAAGGCAGAAAGAGTTGGGGTGTGTTGGGGGGGGGGGGTTGCTGGTGGCGCTTGGCGGTTGCAGTGGGGGGGGCAGCGGGATTAGGGAATGGAGGTTGCCTGGGAGTGCTGGGAGCAGCACCGATCGGAATGTAGGAGAGATGAGTCCAGGAGCTCGGATGCGGGACAAAGCGAGAGTTAATAAGGAAAGATTGAAGGGCTGGCGACAATGGGCCGCCACCCGAGTCGAGATTAAATTGCTTCCGTGGATTATTGGGAGAGGGTGTGAGCATTGTGGGCTGTTTTTGTGTGTGCGTGTGTGTGTGTGTGTGTATATATTTGAGTGTGTGTATGTTTGGTTGAGCATTTGCGTGTTTGTCTTTATGTGTGTGTGTGTGTGTGTGTGTGTGTGTGTGCGAGGCAGGGGGAGTGCTGGATTGATGGCTGCCCCTCTGGTTGGGGAGCAGGGGACCGAGGGAGGCCGACCGGCTGTTCCCACAGTCTGTTCTGCTCCTGCCACCTTTGACACACGGACGGGGCTGCCAGGCGGCGAGCAGGCAGCCATGGTGGGAAAGACACAAACAAAAACAACAGCTCTCCTACCCGTGAAAAAATAAATACAAATAAAATCACTATTATGTCTGCTGTGGCCAGCCGAGAGGGACAGGCTAAAAGTGAAAAGTGAGTGAATGTGGCGTGCTAAACATAAGTGTCAGTAGATACGAATGAATGAAAAATAATTCATGAAAATGAAAGAAAGAAAGATAGAATTGTTTGTTTAACTCCTTTAAACTAACAAAATAAGAGAATTCCAAATTGACGGTTGAGTCCATTTAATATTATTGGCGGAATTCTACACATTTTTACTCCTTAAAAGTAAGTGACATCTATAAATGATCGTCTTCTCTGACATCCTAATTACTGCCTCGACTCTGAATGCTTGCTAATTGTTACACGGTCAGTTTACTCGCGGAATTAATCTATTTCCCATAAAAAAACTTAATTGAAGCAATATGCTGTCTTTATAGGACCACTAACCTACACCACTGGGGCCAAGGGTTGTATAAATTCAATTGAATAATAGTGCCAATTAAGTAACTTGATAATAGCCTAAAACAAAACCACACTGGTTGATGCAGGGGCTAAACGATGACAGAATGCAGCTTAACACTTAGAACGACATTGGCCGAGATCTACGTAAATTAAAGCTCATTATTTAAAAATCTCAACGCCATTGACGTAGATCAATGGCAATTGCACTTTTATATCGATTTCGATTGATCAAGCCATAATGCTACTTACATTAGCATCGGGTTGCTAGCCGGTGCTCTCAATAACACAGGATCGCGGCAGTAAAATCATCGTGGCCATAATCACCCATTCTATCTGTTTCTTTCAATCGCCTGTATTCCTTGTCCCAGATGGCATTTTTGGTCAAAATAAGGTTTATTCAAGGGCCCAGAGCCGACGATGTGATCCTTCTGCATCATGATAAAGCAGCACCCATGGCAAACATGGAACGATACCCAACATAACAGCATCGTCACACAACCCAACATAAGTTCACAACATCCGGTCTTCATTTTTGGCTCTTCAAAATAAGAGCTGGACAGGGAAAAATGCTGGTGTGAATTATATCATAATTTGTCAATAAATGCTAGCGCTGTAAGTGTTAATGGATGCCGTTGATGATCAAGCCCCAACAAGGAAACCGTTTTCAGTGGCCCAAAGTATGCTCCATAGTCCATTTTATTTCTTTATACATTTTTACATAATTCAGAGATGATAGAAGCATAACGGTTTCCAATTAGAATTCCAGCCAATTTGTGGACAAGATATTTCCCCGTTGGGTGGAGTTTGGGATAATTCTAAGGCCATATGATAATGAATGTAAAATTGGATCTGGGTCACCACACTGAATCTGTGTGATTGTAATGGACAATTGTGCGGTGGCTTGGACCTGCTGAGGTATGCTCTGTTTTTGCACAACAGTACTATGATTACTGCTCAGTATCACCATTACACTGTAATCCCATAATTGAATTGTGGGCAAAGTCACAATTAATTACGGTATTGTTGTGACAGAGGTAGCCCTCAAAACCTCCTGACGAAATCACTGACAGCACTTTCGTGCTACCATTACATAACCACAAGGCTGTTATGTACAGTGTTAACGTATGCAGCTTTATCCTATTAGAAAGTACCGTAAACGGGGTAGTCGGCAGTGATATTCTTTGTCTAAAGTTATGGAAAATCATACACAGATGCTTTTACTGTACAGAAACAGATAAAGGAGCAAAATGACTTAATCTAATGGGGATGGAAATGACATGAAAACAGTTCAGAAGCAACAAAGACAAAGAGAAAGTGTGTATGTTACATACGCATGTTTGTGCACACATACCTGTACAATGTACATACACTATGTACGTTTGCGTCTATGGTTTGTGCGCACACACGTTCACGCACATTGGAGAGCATATTTGATTGTACTTGCACAATAAAATCAGTCCTAATTTGTTCATTTGTGGGCCTACACTTTAAATTAAAGGTACTGTAATTGATATTTGTTAAAATAATTGTTCCAAAAAAAAAAGCTTTATATTCCAAAAGTAATCATTGCTATAGACTGGAGAGAGCATTTGTTCAGTATGAGGGGTACCCCCATTTCCCCAGCTCTTTAGGAAACAGAAGATACTTTCTCAGGTCGGAATACCGATTTCATCCAATCAGGAGTGAGGACTCGTATAGTACACAGGATAAAGAAGTCCATTTGGAAGTGATGAAGACGAAAAACTGAAAAAATTGACCACTATACAATTTAAGCTGGTAGATGCGTTCTTTCTCCTGATTGGATGAAATTGGCGTCCCACCTGTGAGCGTTATTCTCTGTTTACTAAAGAGCTGGAGAGATGGGGAGAACCCCGATACCGAAAAAACATTTAAACAAAGGTCGCTAGGATCAGAATATAGAGCTTTAACTTGTTAACTAAACACCTTTTTGTTTTAACTCAGACCTATCATTATATAACAGCACCTTTAACAGTTTTACAGTGTTGTGGTGCCCGGTGCGTGTGTGGGTGGGTGTGAGGAGGATGGCAGCTGGAAGGCAGACACGGTCCAGGAGAATCGTCCCCTAGCAACTGACCTTTCCGGCAGATGGCAGCTCCAGAGTAACAGCCAACCAGCATCACAATGGTCTCCAAACATCTCCATCACTTCATCATCCACTGGCCTGCCACAGCATGTCACACACGGCGAGAGAGAGAGAGAGAGAGAGATGGTTACATTCATCATCACAAGCACGCAGACATACACACACATGCACGCACGTAACTTAAGCACACACACATAACTTTATTTATACTCGGAAGTACAATAAGAGTGCAAGCCCTCAAACTTGGGGCGGACGACATAAAACAAAATGTCCACAATATTCTTTGACAAAATATATCTATATTGTGATGATCATATCAATGTTAAAAATTAGCAAAATATTGCAGATCTACAAGCTCACGGGTCACAATGCGTGGATTGCCGTGCACACACAGTTTATCACACAGTTTATCACACTCTCTCAGTCAAAGTCTGTGTGTGTGTGTGTGTGTGTGTGTGTGTGTGTGTGTGTGTGTGTGTGTGTGTGTGTGTGGTTTCACCCTTGACCAGTACCTTTACCTGGCGACGATCCCACTGGGTTGCGAGCCGCCATCTTTATTGTTTGCATCTCATTTCAACAGACAGACACGTTTCTCCCTGGGCGATCCCATACAAATATGAGGCACCGCGCTGACAGTTCCTGTGTTTAGGAGAGGTGGGGGTATGGGAGGAGGCGGTTAAGGGATGATGATGGGATAGATTTAAGGAGAGAGACACAGCGGACACTGACTACTGTCCACAACCCTCCAGACGGTCTGAAAAACCCCCGCTTTCCTCGGCGTGCACACAGTGAATCAGGGTGCGAATGTGGACAGACCGCTCAACCACTGTGAGCAATCAGTATGATGTCTGTGGTCAGAGGCTCTGTGCCCCTGTGGAGGGAGATGGGGAGGTGGGAGGGATAACATTTTGTGGTGTTAGTGTGTCTCCTGTGTGTGTGTGTGACTCCTGTGTGTGTGTGTGTGTGTGTGTGTGTGTGTGTGTGTGTGTGTGTGTGTGTGTGTGTGTGTGTGTGTGTGTGTGTGTGCGTGTGTGCGTGTGTGTCTGTTGCGGAGTACTGACAACACAATCTGTTCACGCTCCATATGCAATGGAATTGGCTATAGTATTGTATTGTTTGCACGCACACGAGTGTCACTAAATTGTGTGTGCCTGGATGTAAATTGGACACTTTGCAATAATTTATGACGCTTTGGACACTTTGCAATAATTTACGATGCTTTATCGAGACCCCCCCCCCCTCACCATCAACCCCCAATACACTACACTACAGAGTAGACCACCATGACCTCTTGATTGTGACCACTGGTTTGATGGCCTGGTCCCAGTTGGCCCATTTAACTCGTACTAAATTATCTCTTCGACCACATACATGAATGTGTATGGATAGAGTCGTCAATAACAAAGACAACTCTTCCCTACTGCATCTGCACCGCTCACATTGCAGAAAACAAGTGGGTGGTCAGCATCAATGACCACTTCATGTCAGTACCAGACTGCTCACGTCAGGTTTGGTCTTCATCACCAGATAAAGAGACCAAACTTTTGGAGGAAATGCTGTGTATTTGTGCTTCTATTGGAGCAGCAAGCTGATGTGCAGAATGTTTTTTTTTTATGTTGTAACTGACCTTTTCCTTGCACGCATGGATTGTGCATAACAACTTGTGAACTAATAGATGTAGTCACATCATTGTACACTGCGCAGTGCATGTCTTGAGTGCTGAGTCAAAGAATGTCAGTCCATTTGGTTAAAACTAAGAGACTTGCAACGGGGACTGCGCATTAGTCCGACATCCCGTTAGTCCGACTACATGGTCGGTTAACTTAAGTCTAGACTAGAATGGCTTGATTTTTAACCACTTAAACCAAATATGCTTCGTTGACTGGGGTTCTCCAGGGTTCTGTACTGGGCCCACTCCCTTTTCCCCTCTACACCAAATCTCTTCTCAGAAAATAGCCAATCTCACTGTCATGTTGTGAGCTTGTAGATCAGCTATTTTCGCTTATGACATGCCCAAGAATAGGGACATTATGGTTGACGAGGTCAACCTAACAAAGTCATACAAGAAACAAAGTCACCAAAAATTGCCGCTGCACTGGGATGAGTAGCGTAGGTGGAAAATCATGAGTCAGGGCTTTAACTGTAATCCACTCTGTGTATTCTAGACGAGATGATCTGATAGCAAACACACTCAGACTTCCCGTAAACAGATCAGCAATATGAGGGAAAGAGAGGTAGGACGGAGAACCGACAGTAGGGCATATTTACAGATGGCTGACATTCTATGGATACAGCCCTAATCTCCTCATGAAATATGAACACCTACTGTGGTGCAAGCCATGTGACACAGCATGAGCCTGTGCGTCATTTCACTTGTCAACGGGGATGAGGCCTGCATTTATCTAATCATCGAGAATGTAGCAACTCACTAGCCGATGATGAATTACAGAGCCACATGTGTCTAGTCGTATTGGATTTGAATGCTTCTGAATCTGTGTAATTGCATCCAAATCTGTCCCAGTCTATCCACTATTTTCTCTTTATTGCGACTGTAGGTCGCATTTACTACGATGAAAACCTGCATTTCCGTGTGTCACGTCACACCTCCATATATGGTCACGCCTCATGACATCACGCCTCCATATATGGTCACGCCTCGTGACATCACACCTCCATTTCCATATATGAAGCTGACCTGTTCTGACATTCCAAATGTTGATGCTTCTCCACCCGTCTCCCTTTTGACCGATACCTGTCCACCTCTAGACGGGCCCACGCCAACCCACGCCAATATTATTAATGCAGCCGCGCCCGGGCAGACCGCGAAAACTAGAGTTCTCAACAGGCCCGAAACTTTGATGTGGGTGTTTGAATAGACTGTGAAGACGAATATCCTTCGGCACAATAAAGATTATTATTACAAACCCTGTACACTGAAGACATGCTCCATATATGGCCAGACCTCATCAAAACCTGTACACTCAAGCCACTGCCACCCTTAGATCACCATATATGGAGCTGACCTGTTCTGACATTCCATACCTCATCAAACCCTGTACACTCAAGACACGCTCCATATATGGCCAGTACAGAATTCATTCCATATGTTGATTTGACCCCCCATGCCAAAGCGCCAGCGCTCGCCCAGCAGTCTGCCGTCACCCAGGCGGATGCGTGCACGCTAGCACTCACAAAGGGCTTCTTGCTATCAGGGCATTAATGTTGTAATGAGAGCCTGAATAGCCTGAGCCTGGTGCTATAGAGTAGACTGAGCTCATGTAAATGCATATTCGTACAGCAGCATCCAAGTCACATTCATTGTACATGTAATACACAAAACCAGTAAAGGGTTTGATGAGTCCTAGCCCACCGGTTACTGATGTGTTACTTTTGATGATGATGATGATGATGATGATGAGTTTTTATCAAAATGTGCAAAATCAATCAATTGATCCATTTGAAGAAACATTTTTGATGAAGGTTTTTAAAAAATAAAGAAAATTCCAAAATTGCCGTGGCTCATCTAGAAACTCAAAAACATTGAAAACTTTTTTCCACCTATGGCATGGTAAATGGTAAATGGTGCATTTATATAGCGCCTTTATCCAAGGCGCTTTACAGAGATTGTGCATTACATTCACCCATTCACACACACATTCATACACCGATGGCAGCGGAAACCATGCAAGGCACCAACTAGCACATCGGGAGCAATTAGGGGTTCAGTGTCTTGCTCAAGGACACTTCGACAGTAACTCTGGGGGAGCCCGGGTTCGAACTGGCAACCTTGCGGTTGCCATCCAGGCACTCTACCCCTGAGCCACCGCATGCCCAAAATAGGTATAGAGTGGTCAGTAATCAGGACACATCGGCTGCAATGCTGCATCACTGTCGATACCGATGTTGACAAGAAAGTCAAATGTAAAAAATATCGGCTCTAATCCTTATATTTGCAATAGGTACAGGTCATACCATTTTTTTTAATCCAATATCAGTATTGAAGAATTATTGTCTATTATTGTCTATTTTCTGGTTAATACAGTTAACTCCCCCCCATAAAGGGGGGAGTGCTTGTTGTTTTGGTTTTAATTACAAGCTGTGTTTTACAGCGACAGTGGGCAAGGGCTCAGCAATGACACAGCAGTGGAGGAATGTTTATTTGCTGCAGTTTAGGACCAGGGTGGCTTGCAGGAACTGTGACACATTCCTGTGTCACTCGCTTTAGCAGACACTCCGTTACCCACGTTTACACTCGCTCAGCCTCTCACACATCCACCCAACCCACCCTCGTCGGGCCACAGTTGCACGCACACCTTCTTCCCTAAAACTCACAGTCACAAATCTTGCACTCCTAGTACACACACACCCCGTAAATGTGATACCTCAGGAATTTGTAATGTCTCAAACCCAACATTACTGAGATCACGATCATTCATTGCAAGTTAGTGTGACATGGATTTGTCAGCCTACTACTTCCCTCAAGTGTGTGTGTCACCAGCATAGCAGTGAATATGACATTAATTAGGCTACTCACAGTCTCAGCATACTTTTGGGATGGGGGATCCCTGCCCGCAATGTGCGTGTGCGCGCGCGCGTGCCGTGCCTGTGTGCACACGCATCATGTCTTTGCATGCATGCACCTATGAATCTGTCTCCATTGATTATCTCCAGCATCTGGCAGCTAAAAGCCTGTAAATAAAAAGACATTTCACTTGGCAACAGATTTTTTTAAAGGCAGTGACACAGGGGACAGCCAACCACAGGAGCCACACTTCTCTCCATCTGCAAGCATACTGAGAACTGCTTGCATAACAGAACCTGCCCAATCTGTCTCTCCTGTACGCACGCGCGAACGAGCACGCAAGATATCTCTCTCTCGCTCGCACACGCACACGCACAATATTTTTGTCGCTTTGCAATACAGTATACTCACCCACCCATTGAAGGCTAATCACTTCCAGAAACAGAGTTATCCTGGCAAAGTTTTCTGCCAACAGTCTGTCTTTGAGTCTTTCAACACATTTTCCACCATAAAACGCTTCTCCAGTCGTGGCCTTTGACTGTAGGCCAGAATGATGGACGGATGAGCTAGCTAAAGGAGCCACATTTCACCTGCAGTGAGTGTTTTGCTTCGTGATTGATGTAGTGCCGTTAAAAGCTACATGTATGATGTTTTGACCATGGAAGACTTCTTGAAAGGCAAGTGTAATCGAGTAGAGAAAGGTTATCCGGACCACTGAAGGTAGAATGCTTCCATCTAGTGGACTGTGAACTAACTTGCAAATACACAAATACAAACGAGACTTGCACAGTAATTCAATTCTACAACTTTGATTGATTGATTGATTGATTGATTGATTTATTGAGGGGCCAGTGTGTGTGTAGGATATCTGTGAGTGCGCCCCACCTGAACCTGGAACCTATGGAGCAACCTGTGACAAATGCCCCAACTGTCCTAATGCCACTAAGATGAATTAATCAGTGGGGCTTTCCTGGTGATGACTGGTCCTCTGACGCCCCCCTCTGGTTAACGATTGAATCCATGATTCCATGGCAGTCTCGGAAACATCACACTCACACTCACATCTTTGCTTCTCTCCAAAGTACAGCCTTCACGTAAACTGTTAGATCAGTTTGTAGGAACTCCCTGAAACTAATCTGAACCAGATTTAGAAAGGGGTTTTGCTCTGCCTAATGTTTCTCCAATTTAGGCAGTTTGTGAGTGAGTGAGCGAGCACATCCCAGAATTTACAGTCAAACCCTGGAGCCATGGGTTCTATGATTTAATTCTCATACATACAAACATTTAGTTTCCAGCTTTGTTGCTGCCTTTGGGGCATCGGTGGACTGTGGTCATCTCAGAGATGCGTGGGCTTAGGAGCTGGGCGTTCCAATTTCAGTCGAGTTGTGGGAGGAGGGCCTTTCTAGTGTTCAGAGCTGCTCTATCAACTCTAGATATAGATTGATTCAAGTTAAAGTATTGCACAGGTTGCATTACTCTAAATTTAGTAAAATGTACCCAACAGTCTCCCCTATGTGTGATAGATGTGGTTTTTGATTGATTGATTGAAATATTTATTAACAGTTTGTAGAATTTACAGTACATTTTAGGCACAAACTCAATACAAAGACTGTCAACTGTGAGTGGACGACCCAATTAAGCATTACACTTGTTTACAACAGGGTCCACATTGTTCAATTCATCAAAACATTTAAAGACATACAACCATTTAGAGACATACAAATAGACATTTCTATGTAGCTAAAGAACAGAACAGGAATTCATCATATGGGAAGCAAAAAAGGGAAAATATACAAGCACTGGGAAAATATACAATATACAGTGAGGGAAATGGGGTGGGGGGGTGGGGGGGATTCAGATTTTACAGAGGCCAGTTTCGAATTGCAGCCATCCGTAGGTGCCCTTTGAGAGCGGTTTTGAAGGAGTCAAGGGATTCACATGTCTTAATGACTGTTGGTAGGGCGTTCCACATTTTGGTGGCATAGGAGCGAAAATAATTTAGTCCCTTGTTTGTGCCGAATCTGGGTTGTACATGGTTTGTTGCACTCCCTCTGGTGTTGTGGGTGTGGACTTCGTTTACATTAAGGAAGTATTTAGACAGGTACATGGGTATCTTGGTGGTGTATCGAATCTTGTGGACCAGACCCATTGCAAGATGCTGTACTCTGTCGACGACCCTAAGCCATCCCAGCCTGTCAAAGTGGGCAGGGGTGAGGTGGGTTCGGGGGGTGAGGCCAAGTAGGAGCCTGACCAGTTTGTTTTGGGAGGTCTGGAGCCTTGTTTTAAGGGCCTTTGAGGTGCTGTGGTACCAAGAGGTGGATGCATAGTCAAAGAAACCTTGTACGAGGGCTCCTGTTAAGGTCTTCAAGGTGTTTTTGCTGACCAGTGAGGAGATCCTGTAAAGGAATCTTGTTCTTTGATTGACTTTTTTGATTACGTTGGTGGCCATTTTATCACCGGAAAGATTAGCCTCCAGGATGGAACCTAGGTAGGTAATTTGATCTTTTCGTGTGATAATATTGTCACCCACTCTAACCAAGAAGCCATCTGCCTTGCTGAGTTTACTATTTGATCCGAAGAGGATGGATTCAGTTTTTCCCAGGTGTAAGGATAGTTTGTTATCAGCGAGCCAGGTGCAGATTCTACCGAGTTCAGAGCTGAGGGTCTTTTCAACCTGCAGTTTGTTCCTGTCCGAGACCAGCAGTGCTGAGTCATCTGCGAACAGGAACAAGTTGCAGTCACAAGCTGAAGTCATGTCGTTAACATAAATTAGGAACAGTAAAGGCCCTAGTATGCTTCCTTGTGGGACACCACAGCTCACTGGTATTGCAGATATATAGGATAGTGGTTTGGGGCTGTGCTTGCAGGGACTGTGGAATGTGGGCACTTCAAGAGTGCTGCTCAACGACTCTTGCAGCAGAATCTGCAGAGATTAAATTAGCCTTGTGAATAATAAACTGGGTGAGAAATGTTTTGCTTGCATCCTACATTTTATTACATAACATTGCTGTTCTTTTCCCATTGTTGTTTTACAGATTTCCCTGCTAAGAGTGCTGAAAAGGATGAAAATGACTGCATACAGTATTTTCAGTATTAAGAAGACAGAAGCAGGAAATAATTTCCGTTTGTTCATGTTCATGTTCATGTTCATGTTCATGTTTATTTCATTTATGGATAACATTCATTTTGCATATCTTACTTTTTTTTTCATTTTCCATAATGAAAAGGGACAGGAAGAAGATAAATCTTATTTATACCTGCCCCTCTACACACATTAATACATCAAGTACTAACTGTCGGGCTAACAGCCACGACAGCACATCACAAAAAAAAAAAAATGAATTTGAACCAAACCAAAACGAAAAGCAAAACAATAATTAAACCTCTAATTCATAATTTTTGATTTTCTCCAATGTAAACAGTTTCTTAAACTGAAATATTGCTTCACAGCTTTTCAACTCCCTCTTTTTTACATTCCATAACTGTATTCCTATGACGGAAATACAGAACTGTTTTAATGTTGTTCTCGCAAACCGGTGCTTAAAGTCATGCTTTCTTCTATGATCCTCATTTTCTGAACTGGGCACAAACAGTTTTTGTAACTGCTCTGGTAGGTCTCTGCTTTTTGCTTTATGTACTATTAACAAAGTTCTAAGTTCAACCAAATCCGTAATTTTTAGCAACCTTGATGATATAAAAAGTCTATTAGTATGTGCTCTAAAATCTTCATTATGAATAATTCTTAAGGCTCTTTTTTGTAATAAGATCAGGGGAAGTATATTACTTTTGTACGTGTTGCCCCACACTTCCAGACAATACATGAAATATGGTAAGACCAAAGTACAATAAAGCATCCTCAGTATATTAATTTCTAAATCATATTTTACTTTATTCAAAATAGAGACTTCTAGCAACCTTGCTTTTTACATGTGCTATATGATTTTTCCATGTCAATTTGTCATCTAAAACAACCCCCAGAAACTTGAATTCGTTAACTCTTTCGATATTCACACCATCTATGGAGAGTACCACTTCCTCTTGTTTCAGATAAGAAAAAATCATGAACTTTGTTTTTTTCAAATTTAATGATAACTTATTTTTATTAAACCATTTTTTTAGTTTTACCATTTCATTTGTAATTTTTTCTGCCAAGCAATTCAAATCATTGCCCGAGCAGAAGAAATTTGTATCGTCTGCGAACAAACAACGTTTGTGGTAGGGGAACCAGGTAAATAGTGTGTGTGTGTGTGTGTGTGTGTGTGTGTGCACCTGCCTGTAAAAACTGAATTGTAGCAATTATGTAAACTAGAGGGCAGGCCCATCTAGAATTTCATGAAATAGAAGATAAAACATTATTCTAAAACGAGTATCATTGCCATACAACAAATACACTTACTGCAAGACAATGGTGAAGGCATTTATTTATTTTGTGTCTTAAAACTATAAGGGTCCATCATCTATCAGCAAAACATTACAGCATCAACTCTTGTTAATGGGCCTCGAAGGGGAATCATCCCTTTTAACACTAATGCCCCATTTATAAGTGGCTGCAAACACACAGTGTCGGATTTTGGTCTGAAAATAGTATATCCACAAGCCCACAATGCATGTTAGTTTGTAGATCTGCCACCCTCAGAGCACACCACCATCTGAACAAGTAACATTACACAAAGAGTCTGAGTCTTAAAAATTATGTTTTCTTTTTAAGGAGAGTAATTCCCTCTCCCACAGACAAACTCTGACCCCGTTGTCTTCTTTCTCCACGCCCCCCTTCCTCAAAACACATATGGTACACAGAAACACACAGGGGGGGTGAACAGGCGCGTACTAGCGCATCCTGTATTCGGAGGTCTTGGACACCTCACAAAGCTGACCCTTGAAGTCGATGTTTACGGTGATGTCCAAGTCTCTGTTGTTCTTGACATTTGGCTGCATATGGATGGTGCCGTTGATCTCCTCCCCAGTTTTAACTGGCAGGTAGTCATCCAGGTAGAAGACGGTCTGCTTCCAGTGGGTGTAAGGAGACTCAGGACTGGTGGAGAAGCCCGTCCTGTTGTGGCAGCGTGTGAACTCTATGTTGAAGTAGGTGACCAGGGCGTGAATGTAGTCGTTCCTCTTCACCTGCAGGGAAAATGGCGAGGTGAAGGACAGGTCATCGATCTTCACCGTGTAGATGTCCACTTCTTTTATGAGAGACACACTGCTGACCACATGTTTGGGATCCACCACATCCACCAGGGGCTCCTTGATGGCCACCTCCTTGATGCAGGACATATCAAAGCCATACACGTTCTCCCACCAGTGGATTTTGTAGTCCTTGTACTGTCCGTCTTCAATGGCTGTGACATAGAGCGACGCCCGGTCAGGGAAAATCAGGCCATCTGGTTTCAGCCACTTGTCTCTGGCATAGATGACAGTGTTGAGCATGGTCTCGTAGAAGAGACAGTAACCCATCCACTCCGAGATGATGATGTCAACACCCTCCACTGGCAGATCCACTTCCTCCACTTTGCCCTTGATGATCGTCACAACATCATCCATCTTGTTGGCCTTGATGATTTTCACGGCGTAGTCAGAGATACTGCTGAAGTCAATCCCTATGACCTTCTTGGCACCGGCCTTGGCAGCAAACATGCAAAGGATACCTGTGCCACTGCCCACATCCAGCACTACTTTGTCCTTGAACAAGTGCTTGTTGTGGACCATCGCGTCGCGGTAGGTCAGGGTGCGCACCTCGTCTTTGAGCATCTCCTCATGGATGCCAAAGTGGGCATAGGAGTCAAAGTAATAGTCCTTTGATGTCATGTCTTCAGCAGCAGGCTCGTCTTTTGATGTCATGTCTTCAGCAGCAGGCTCGGCAGAGCTCTCCCGCTGAGAAGTCTCCATTGTCTCTGCCATTTCAGTCTGCTGTGTGTCTGTGGAGATGGAATGTTGTCAGACATTTTTAATTTAAAGGACCCCCATGGATTGTACAAGTTCACACCCAAAATAGCTTTTTATTTTCCTATCGATTACTCGGGCGGGGACACACACACACACACACACACACACACACACACACACACACACACACACACACACACACACACACACACACACACACACACACACACACACACACACACACACACACACACACACACACACACACACACACACACACACACACACACACACACACACACACACACACACACACACACACACACACACACACACACACACACACACACACCAAGAGTGCTTTCAAACTCCTTCAACACTAAAATAAATAGTCACCTGCACAGAATTTCTTGACAGAAAGTAGCTCATAACATGTCTACAGCAGATTTTAATGAAACAAACACTTTGTAGATAGAAAGGATAGTTCAAGTAGTAGTTAGTAATTTAATGTAGTTTAATACAGTCAGATAGGACTTTTGTGTTTGGATGTATGGGCTGTCAATGATTGGTGTTGCAACTCTAGATTCAACCCAATAAAAAAAATCTAGTGTTGCAAATTGTGGCTAGCTAATTATAACACTTCACAGTTAAATTATTTAGTCTTCCTATGAATCTGTAACAGGCCTACAATTTAATGAATGTAAATTGGAAACAAACGAAAAAGCTTTTACCTTGAAACCAGAGCCTTGCTTGAAACCAAAGAGTCAAGAGAACAAATTTGCAAATGCTTCCCATTGCTTCCCAATAAGTTATAAGTGCTGAGGAAGAAGTGACTTCTGGCTTGCTGCTGGTCCCACACAGCTGTTCATGATCAGCATTTAGAGTGGAAGAGTTGCTCACCTGTCATTATTTGGACTAATACCTTCCATACACTACAAGAGTTTTGACAAGAGTTTTGGAAAGATATTCTTTAAATACTAATTTCTGACACCCACAGAATTGAGTCTTTCCAAAATGTTGTCAAAACTCTTGTAGTGTGAGTGCAGGAGGATATAGTTGCCTAGCCAGCACATCTGTGCTTCACACACATGCGCGCATGCACACACACACACACACACACACACACACACACACACACACACACACACCCATTCCAATATATTCAATAGTATGCAAGGAGGCTGTTTCTGAAGGAAAGGCGTGAAATAACATCATCATAAAAATGCAGACTGTACTGTAAACATGACATTGGAATGCATGTTGAATGTACTGTAGTCTGTAGCATTCCCCATGGCATGCAGGATATATTTCTGCGTAGTGTGGAGGCTTGTGCAGACCGGCGTTAGAAGCTAGACCGGCGTGGTACTAGTAGGCCGGACAGACAGCCGGATGCTGGAAGAGGTAACAGCCTCTGCCATCACTGTGTATGTGAATGTTTATGCTCTCTCTCTCTCTCTCTCTCTCTCGTCAGAGTGCCCGGAGGGACCTCCTGATATCCTGGCAGAGTTCTCGGCAGTGGTTTATATCAAAGCCATTCTGTTTCTGGATGCTGCGCATCTGGAAACTACTGGTTATCATCTATGACTACAGAGAGTTTGTCAAATGTTGTCAAATTTGAGAAAGAGAGAGAGAGCCAAGGTGAGATGAAAATATTCACAGCATAGATTACTACTACTAGAGTAACAAAAAGGCTGTTTGAAGTTTGCTACTTGTATCTGCTGGAGTCTGAGAAAAACTAATTTGTAAAAGTTAAATTAAAGTTTTATATTATTGTAACATTAATTTCATGTTGTTTTCTTTTTACCTTCTTATTGTTTATAGGGTAACAACCCTGCCATACAAAGGAAACTAAGGACTCACTTTCTACATCGGAAAGAACTTATAGAGCCTAAAGGCAAACACTCCTTGCAACTTCTTGCAACAAAACAGTTTTAAGGACACACCAATGCAACTCCTTGCAACTGCCATTGGGGATAGTGATACTATCTCAACCGTTTGGTTGCAAGGAGTTGCATGGTGAATCATTGGTGCTGTTTGGGCCTTAATGTAGTTACCGGTAAACAGAAACGTGTGGGAAGAAACCATCATGTCATGTGATCCACTACTGTACAATTAATGATTATTGTCAACTGCAAATATTGTTTAAAAAAAAGCAAGAGAAGGAAATGTTAAAACTAATGGCTCATGAAGGGCCTATTTAACTTTACGGTAGCGAGTAGCCTATAATGTGTCTGAATATATGCATTCAGAAGGAATACATTTACCTACTGGATCAGATAGTTCAGATGTTATGGATGTTATCATCATCATCAACTTCCAGGACTGAGCTGTGGAGGTTGGGGGAAATTGTTGAAACTCTATCACCTTGGAATTGGTCTAATTTAACGGATGCTATTCCATCAAAGCCAATGCTGCACTGGCCAAGTAAGAAGAAAATCTTTATTGCTTGCTGCTTTATTATTTATAGTTTTCATTTTTGCTGTATTTGTTTTTCTACATAAATGGAGCACATGTGACCATATTGTGTAGGCCTAATGTTTGCCATGAATTATATAATTAAAGATTATGCCAGGAGCGTTGCTCAATGGTCATTCTTTATATACAGCAACCACTTCATTGAATGACTAAGACTGATCTACTAATGCTGTCCTGAATGGCACTTATTTATTCAGGTTATTCATTTATTTTATTTTTGTAAGATATTTTTGGGGCATTATTTAGGCTTTGTTGACAGTGACAGTACAGGAAATGCAGAAAGATTCAGCAAATGGTCTAGCGATGACTGACATGCACACTAACCATTGGGCTATCAGGTCGTCCCTGCATCTGAACTTCTTATTTATTTTTTATTTTGTAAGATATTATTTGGGGGCTTTATATGCCTTTATTTGATAGTAGGCTAATAAGGCTATACAATAGACTGGAAATGGGGAGAGAGACGTGGCCGTCCAGGCCCATCTGAATTTGTTTTAACCAGTCAGCATTCCATAGAGCTTACAATTATTACACATTCATCATTAATTCTATTCTATTTTTGTCAATTTTATTTTTGCTTAGAGAGACAACTTCTAATACAACTGCTATCCCCTCCACGTGGACTTAACTAACCCCCTGCCCTGGTTCTGGCTCATGACAAATTTACAATGGCAAATTAAATGTTGGAGTATACCGCCATCTACTGTGTAAATAGTGTAATAACGCATTAGAAATATAATTGTCTCCACCAGGCCAGGCATGGGGAGAGAGTATGTTCGTCTGTGGACAGCTAATCTCCGGCACCGTTGGCTTGATCGCAGCCATACTCTGCACACACACTCCCTGAATGCCACAGCTGAACCTCTGCCCCAAGGTCTTCACATTGGCCTCTTATAGCGCCACCTTGTGGGCCGCTTTGTGCAAAACAATATATTGGACAGTAAGTACACACCTACACATTTTGTCCAAACATCACGCAAATTGGTACACAGTCTCTCTACAGCCATTCAATGAAACGTGTCTTTCAGATTTGGCTAAGATTGGCTACCAAAGTTCGCAGGAGTACACGGTTTCAAACAAAATGCTGCAACACATCGTGTGATTTCCGTGAAATTGTGCACGCACATTCCCACTAGGCCGAGAAATGACACTGGAACATTTTCAACTCAGCCTCATGGTGGCACTATAACTGGCCAATTAGTGTTTTTACCTCTAACTGCACAGATCTGTGTACAACTTTGTGCATTGCACACTCCCTAGAGACCAAGGAAAACCTTTGCCTGGAATTTTTCACATCTGCTCTTTATAGCGCCACCAGGAGCCAGGAGGCCGACATATGTAAAACACATTTTCTCATATTACTCCTTCAGATTGTATCCAAATATCACGCAAATTGGTACACATGCTCTCTCCGTCATGTGATCAAGACGGATTTGTTTGATTTCTCATAATCCATCCTGATTGGCTACGATTGGCTTCTAAAGTTTTTAGGAGTAGCCCGCTTTGTAACCGTTTTGTACAAATCGCCACAGCTCCTCAACGCAGCGTCCAATTGCGGTGAAACTGTGCATGCATATTCCCACTAGGCTGAGGAAGAAAAGCCACTTGACAGTTTTCAAATCAGCGTCATAGTGGCGCTACAACAGGCCAAGTCGCGTCGTGTCACGCACACACACACACACACACACACACACACACACACACACACAAACATGTTTATATTACTCCTAAACATGTTGCCAAACATCACACACACTCCTATCCTCCTGGTGGAGACCTGTGGCACTTTTTCTAGTTATGGTATGCCAATACCGTATTAATATTTGATATTACATAATATATTAGTTAACATTTGTTTAAAAAATGTATATTCACTGTATATGGTCATGTCATAAGATTAAACGATACTGGTTGGGTATCGTGCAGCAGTTGAATGAGATCTTCAATATGGAGTTTGAACCCGACCCTATGTGTTTGATTCTTGGGCTGCCTGATGACAAGATTGTTAACAAATTCCACACGCGTCTGTTTAATCTCTTCATTTATGCTGCTAGGATTAATTGGATTAATGAGAAACCACCAACAAAAAAAGGATTGGCACAAAATAATCATGCAGTGCATGCCGTTGGAATTCCTGAGCCTGCTACGCTCCACAAGAGATGCCTTCTATAAAATATGGGACCCATATTTGCGATTTATTGGTAAATGGTAAATGGTAAATGGTGCATTTATATAGCGCCTTGTGCATTACATTCACCCATTCACACACACATTCATACACCGATGGCAGCGGAAACCATGCAAGGCACCAACTAGCACATCGGGAGCAATTAGGGGTTTAGTGTCTTGCTCAAGGACACTTCGACAGTAACTCTGGGGGAGCCCGGGTTCGAACTGGCAACCTTACTGGTTACCATCCAGGCACTCTACCCCTGAGCCACCGCCGCCCTTAATTGCCCCTATTGGCCCTCAGTTAGCTACCACCTTGACCATAGGTCAAATGTATGTGACTATGTGTTTTATATATGCATATCTTATTTTATTTTCTCTGGGGAGTTGTTAACCCATGTAGACTTTCACCAAACTGAATGAGTCCATATTTGTATATTATTTTTGTATTTTATTTTTTGGTTCGATGTAGGTAATGGGTATATGTGTATAACTGTGTCCTTTGTTCTACAACGTGTGTGAGCTGAGCTGTCTGTGTTTTTGTTTTTTCTTCTGTCTTGTCTTTGTCATAAAGTGTAAGAATCAATAAAAATATTATTGAAAAAAAAAAGAATGAATCACATCCTGTTCATTGTTCAGTGTTTTCATATGTCACTCACAAGGAATCTGACTGAAAGAATACGTTAGATAAGATAACACACATAAGATAAATTCAGTCAGGAGCAATCTACTTTCTTTTCTTCAAAGTTTGACACAATTAAAATGACAATTAAAAGGTTCAACATAAACGTAGAGTAAAAAGTAGCCTAGATTAAGTAAAGATCCTGTCCCAGATTCTGAATAGGATCAGTTGGTTGTAAGGCTGTACTTAACCAATAATTTAATTATTTGTTACATATCTAGTGACACATTTTGTTTGTACTGAAAATATAGGAAGTGTAATCAATTATTTTGTGTTCTCATTTCTAGGATGCAGCCTCACACGCACTTCCAAATGCAATGTTTTCACTGCGTGAACACTATATCATGTTTACACACCATATATTGAATTGATTACAAAGTACTGGATGCATCAAAGACGCAAGCAAAGAGAAAACAGTATGCTGTCACAACTAAAATGAACAAATAATCTTTTGCAATAAACTTGACTTTATTGACAGTAAAAAGTCTAGAATATTGGGGGAGCACGCTTTTGTAACTGCAAATAACATCTCGGAAAGCAACATGACTCTTTGAAATAAGGAGGCAGTTGTACATCTTTAACTTTGAGGTAAAGTGTTTTGTCATTTCACGTTATTTCACAAAATATTCGAAAACATTAAGTCCACACAAGGAAACAAAAAAAAACCCATGCCTCATTTTCTGGTTTGAGATAGCTTCACATATAAATAATTCACAATTCCGATTAAAAGCGGTAAATGACGAGCACACATGCTGTTTTTCCATTCACACACATTTCCCTACTTGTCAAACCATTAAGTGCAGTTGTAGGTTACATCTTTTCAAAAAGTTCCAAGTACTTTTTTTTTTTAAAGCAATTAAATGAAAGAAAAGGTCTAAACAAAGCTGCAAACACACAATAACATAAGTTAGAATACTGAATTTGGTCTCATCCATATTCTCAACATTACCATTTATCAGCCAACTCACCATACAGTAGCAATAAGGTATTTGGGTGCTATAACTAAGCAGGAGGTAACAGTATGCTGAATAAGATTTGGGATATAGCTGACTAAATACAACAAGGCTGTAACAAACAACATTAAATAGATCATCACAAGTGATTCTTTTCCCCCCATAATATAACTGAATATACAGTATTTCAAATTATTTTGTTCGTTACTTCCCATTACATAAATTATTTTAAAATCTCATCCACTAAGTGCAAAACCACAAAAAGTCTATACTCTTTAAATATCAAATTGTCTGTCCGTTGTTGTGACACACTAAGTCACACTGCAGCAAAGTGAGCGCGTAGACCACAGTCCCAGACTTATACATTAGAAGGCTTCCCCACCTCTCTTTCAAATGTGTCACAAACTAAATATTAAATTGTTGTTTGCTTATTATTATCAGTGCAATAGAACGATCACAGGAAAGAAAAATAATTGAAAACTGTAAAGCCATCAAGTGCTTCAGCGAAAATGCTCATATACAGTATAAGCGAAGAACCGAAAAAGTGCAATCTTCTACACAGGGTTACTTAGAACCCTGTCTAATCTTGGTCAGGCCCTTTTTCACTGTACACAACATGGGTCATGGTCTGATCTGCACCAGGGTTCTAAGGCTCACTCTATATTCCAGCAATCTATTCCACATCTGAGCCCAGACAACTGAATTCCATCTAAGGCAAATCATTTCAAGTTATTTTAGTCCACGATCTTGCAATGTTCTAAAAGTATATATATTTTGTTTATCCCTTAGTGCAACTGCAAATATTTTCCCTTCTGAGATGACTTCATCCAATTCTGAACCATGCTGTAAACAATGTATTCCTACAGCAGGGTTGCTGCTGTAGGAGTTAAGGCAATCCGTCTGTGCTTCATTAGTGACAAAAGCTCTTCTCTAACCAAGAATCACAAAGCTCTCAGTGCATGTTAAGCTTGAATCTACCGAACCAAAAATCCCATCCTCAGTTGCAAAACGCAAAGTTGTCTTAGTGCATATTAAGCTTTGCTAAAAGCTCTGAAAATGCATGTGCTGTACAATTGTACATATCTATTGATCGATTTTTAAAAGCCTCTAGCAATTTTAGATTGAGTCCATTCTTCTTTCATACAAAGCAACGGGCTAGTACACTTAGCATATCAAAGTGCCAGGCATATACCGCCCTTCACTAGCCAATAAAAGATGGCTATTGAAGATTTTTGAGCACCAGGTTTCCCCCACAGTTTGTCTGCAAAAGGAAATCCACCAAGAAGGCACTTTTGAAGCAAAACCAAGAGTTTTGCAAGATGATTTGATTTGGGAGTGCAAACCATCATGAAATGTAATTTGCCTCCGGTAATCTTTGAATAATGTGAGTGAACGAAAAAAAAAACTTCACTCACATCTGCTCTAGCTTGATTATTCCTCTTGACAATTAAAACTTCAAGTCCACTTACTAACACTAAAAATCCAAAGCAACTGATCTGGTGCAGAACAAACCTGAGCCCACAATCTCAGAAAGCAGCAGTCATCCCCACCTCCTCCTACCACTATTATACTTAGCTCTGCCCCAAACCTCTCCTCAGCTTCCCCTTCTTCTTCCTTAGCCCACTTGGTGCTCTCCACGACTGATGTGAGAGGAGAACTCGTAGCGGTCCTGGCTGCGGTAGCCACAGATGTTGCACTCAAAGGGCTGATGGAAGCCATGACAGCCCATGTGGATGGTGAACATGACGTGGTCCAGAAAGAAGATGCGACAGTGCTGGCAGTGAAAGGAGCGCAAGGCGCGGCCCTCCCTGTCTACCACCTGCACAGTCTGCCTGGAAGAGGGCGGTGTGCCAGGGCTCCTCTTCACAGCAGTGGTGGGAGGAGGGCACGCTCTCTCCCAGTCCGAGTCTTTGGCCTGGATGGGGCTGGAAGTGGGGTGGCTGCCGGGAAGTGCAGGGGTTGGGTAGCGGACATGATGGTGGTTGGAGGTACTGGTTGTGCTCTGCTCTTCCGCTGTGCTTTCTGTGTCTGTGGAGTCAGGGCAGCCATTGGGTGTCGTGGTGTGGCTATGGGCTGACGGAGGACCATTGCGGCCTTCACCTGCTTCCCTTCCAGCCAGCTCCACAGACGTGGCAGTCAGCCCACCTTCACCGTGGTCTCTGAGGCCCTGGCAAGACATGTGGCTGTAAACTGAGCCAATAACTGGTGGGATTTCTGGTAGAAAGGCAGGATGGGGATGGGACTGTTTGGGTGGCTCATGATTCTCAGCTTTAACCCTGGATTCCTGGAAGTGCTTAGCACTCAACCCCACCAACCCAGCAGAGTCCCTAACAGGCTGAGGGCTCAAGAGGTCTCCATTCTTCTCCGAGCCAGAAGACAGTTCATAAGGTGCTTCAGGTACATCGCTGCGCATGTGCTTTTCACCTACAAAAAGGATTGATCAGTAATTGACCCAGTTCATAATGATGGTGGCCACCTGGACTAATTTGGTCTTCTTCTTTATCTATCACACAATACAAAGTGCATCGTGCACCCAGCTTTTATAAACTGATATGGACAATGGACATGTTTGTTGACACATAAACACCCACCCTGGTCACGGCCCACTTGGGTTCCCGGTTCGATCCCTGGCTTCTTCTGTGTTAGTGTCCTTGAGAAAGACACTGAACCCCTAACTGCTCTCGATGAGCAGGGTGTTGGTAGCTTGCATGGTTCCATTCGCCATCAGTGTGTGAATGTGCATGTGAATGTAATGCAGATTGTAAAGCACTGGATAAAAGTACCATTTAATTTCATTTACCAAAATGTGAGATGGCAAATTATATAAAAACTGGAAATGCTGTAAAGCCAGGCAGCCACCATTATATAACCCTAGTACATTCAACTTTTCAGGCTGGTTATTAGTAAAAAGCTACCTATGACCTCAATGTAAAATGCAAAACAAAATATAAAAAAGTGCTGTGGCAAACAAACAAAAACACTCACCCAAAAACTTCTGCGGTGTTGACCTCTTACGTTTGGTGACACTATTAACCAGTCTGTCAACAACTGGGAGTTTTTCAGCGGATGGTTGGAGCGTGGGTTTGGGCTCCAGGCTTGGAGACTCCTCTCCTGAAATATGTAATGAATCATCGCTATCTTATGCATTCATTTAAAAACAATGTACAATGTTGCTGCAGAGTAAATGCGAGCCCTCGTCAAAACAGTCTTTTACCACGTTCACAGTTCAAATAAAGTACAATAAGAACATCAAAATCACATCAAGGGGGGACCTAGGCACATCACAACATGAATGCATTCTTAATGGTGGCTTATAATAATAATACAAAACAGACTTGGAGTTACTCAGACAGCGATTTGCCTATAGGTCCCCTTGATATAAGTGACACACCGTAAGACGATGACATGCAATCCTACCTGGAGGGGAGAGAACAGATGGTGGAGGTGAACGGAACACTGTGCCCCCCCCCCCTCCCAGTGAGCTGTGGCGTTCCACAAGGAAGCATACTAGGGACTTTACTGTTCCTAATATATGTAAACGACATCACATTAGCTTGTGACTGCAACTTGTTCCTGTTCGCAGATGACTCAGCACTGCTGGTCTCGGACAGGAACAAACTGCAGGTTGAAAAGGCCCTCAGCTCTGAACTCAGTAGAATCTGCACCTGGCTCGCTGATAACAAACTATCCTTACACCTGGGGAAAAACTGAATCCATTCTCTTTGGATCAAATAGTAATCTCAGCAAGGCAGATGGCTTCTTGGTTAGAGTGGGTGACAATATTATCACACGAAAAGATGACATTACCTACGTAGGTTCCATTCTGGAGGCTAATCTTTGCGGTAATAAAATGGCCACCAACGTAATCAAAAAAGTCAACCAAAGAACAAGATTCCTTTACAGGAACAAGGAACACCTTGAAGACCCTAACAGGAGCCCACGTACAAGGTTTCTTCGACTATGCATGCACCTCTTGGTACCACAGCACCTCAAAAGCCCTTAAGACAAGGCTCCAGACTTCCCAAAACAAACTGGTCACTTGGCCTCACCCCCCCTGCCAACTTTGACAGGCTGGAATGGCTTAGGGTCGACGACAGAGTACAGCATCTTGCAATGGGTCTGGTCCACAAGATTCGATACACCACCAAGATACCCATGTACCTGTCTAAATACTTCCTTAATGTTAACAAAGTCCACACCCACAACACCAGAGGGAGTGCAACAAACCATGTGCAACCCAGATTCCACACAATGAAGGGACTAAATAGTTTTCGCTCCTATGCCACCAAAATGTGGAACGCCCTACCAACAGTCATTAAGACATGCAAATCCCTTGACTCCTTCAAAACCGCTCTCAAAGGGCACCTACGGACGGCTGCAATTCGGAACCCCCACCTCCCACCCCTTTTTCCCCTCACTGTATATGTTTCTTTTCCCTTTTTACCTCCTTTATGATGAATTCCTGTTCTGTTCTTTGGCTATATAGAAGTATCTATTTGTATGTCTCTAAATGTTTTGATGAATTGAATAAGGTGGACCCTCTTGTAAATAAGTGTAATGCTTTATTGGGTCGTCCACTCACAGTTAACAGTCTTTGTATTGAGTTGTGCTTGAAATGTACTGTAATTCTGCAAACTGTTAATACATATTTCAATCAATCAATCAAAAACACACTGAGGAAGTTGTACCAGTGCTGCCTGAGTCATATAATAAATCAGAAATGTTTTAAGTGGGTACCAGAGGTCATCGCAATCCTGGCTTGTGGTGGACATTTTTGTCAAAATTCAGTTTTTGCCACATTCACATTATAATGGCATGTAAAAACAAAATCTTGAATTTGCCACGGACAAGGCCAAGTCTTGCCACAGACACATTTGTCCGTGTACGGACATACCGGTAATTATTGATGACCCCTGGTGAGTACCAAATGGACCCTGGACCCCTACTTGTTCATTTAGTTGAACAGTCCACTTACAGAGTCTCACAGAGTTAAATTACAGTGAATGTGTCTGTCATTTTTGAACATTTTTGAAACATTTTAACAACATAAATCTTGTATGGGAGTCCCTGCCACAAAATATTCTCATATGGGGGTCTTTGCAGTCAAACGCACATCAATGTTTTTACATTAAATTAAAACCATTGAGAAGCACTGCTGTCTGATACCTTGTGCTGTGATTGGTGACCGCTGATCCAGACTCTGTAGGTATGCTATGCTATGGCAGCGTTCCAGATGTTCTTCCAGCGTGCTCTGTTGCTTGTAGCTCCGACCACAGTAGGTGCACTTGAAAGGTTTGCCCACTGTCGGGGAGGTCACTGGAAGACAGAGACAGAATGTGATCTGAGTCATCTGACCATTATATAGACCATAAGTTGTGGAAACCTAAATTTATACTGTCTACACTTAGTCGAAGCATGCAATCTTGTATATTCTGTATTAACTGTATATTCATATAATTGGTCCTCAGAAAATGCTCATTATTAGATGGTACCATCTATTCTACACGCTCTACCTCTCTGAAGTGTACAGTTCAGTGTGTTGACAGGAATGGCAGTGCCCCATAGTAAATACTAAATATTACTGAAGACCTATTATATGGACAATTGGACAAGATGTTGAAAAAAGGCAAAATTGGAAGGGGGATTTTCTTTTCCTTTTAAACAGTCATTTCCTCAGAGTCAAAATGGTTTCCCCGCCGGCAATTCCCGTAAATTGCTATTTCTTTCTCGGCAGTGACAACAAAAGGCAGAACAGTTGACAGTTTCAAAAACATGTAAATGTCATCATACCATTATGTTCATGTGTGGTAAAAGAATTGTGGTACATATTTCCTCTAAACAGCACAGCAAAGTGGAGAGGACCGGTCCAATGACATCGAAATTGTGTTCAAAATAGTTTATTCAGGCTCATTAAACATCTAAGAAGAATGTCAGAGATCTTCTTGAACAGGTTTACACAAGTCAACATGCACAGAAACATCTATATTGTAGTTGCACTGTAGGGCAGGCTATTTGAACATGACAGATATACCTGCATGTGTGCGAAGGTGTCCAGCAAGGGCATCTCGGCGGCGGCAAGCATAGTTACAAATGGGACATTTAAACGGCTTCTCTCCTGAGTGCAACTTGATGTGGCGCAACAAGTTTCCCTTCTGGGTGAAGGAAGCCCCACACTGGTTGCAATGGAATGGCCTCTCACCTGACAAACACATGGGGCAATGCATTAGGCCTGATTTATTCTTGGTTGTGGTGTGCATCATGTCACACAATGAAAATAGCCAACTTGCAATCTCACAACACAGCACAGCACAACGTTGTTGTGAGCTTGTATTGGTCTATTGCGGTGGTTTTCAACCCTTTTCATATCAAGGTCCATTATTTATTAGGCATTTGAGCCACAGACCACCATTTGAGGAGATTTAGCATCTCAGACCCAAAACGTAGAATATTGTGTATATTGTGTAAACATTCTGGGGAGCGGATAATTCACCCTAATAAAACTAAATATACAATAACTAAACACAAATCTCACTTAAATTGGATTTATGTTTTGTTTTATTTTTTTGCAGCCCACCCTAGCCCGGTGGTAAATGGGTAAATCCGGCCCTGGTAGTTCCACTTCTCACCTGTGTGGCTGCGCTTGTGCACCATTAGCACATTTGGTCCGATGCAGATCATCCCGCACACATCACACTGCAGCTTTCCGTTGGGCAGCCGGATAGGTCCTGGAGAGCCCGGCTTGATGCTGTAAATGTGTCCTCCTGTCTCTCCTCCGGTCCCACAAGGCTCTGTACCACCCTCCTCCTCCTTGGTGTCTGTCCCGTTGTCCTCCCTCATGGCTCCTCTCTTCTCTGGCTGCTGCTGAAGCTCCACTGACTCATCGTGACTGTACAGCTCGACCTTGACAGAGTCTGCTGATAAAGAGTAAAAAAAAGGAAAACAAAAGTCTAAAAATGTTTAATTTACACGGTAACATACAGTAGAGTAGAGCCATGCACATTGCTCATGTCATCCATCATGTTCAGTGGTGGAAGAAGTACTCAGATGTTGTACTTACAGGAAAGTATCAACAACACAGTGTAAAAATACTGTATGAAAGTAAAAGTCTTGCATTCAAATTACTTACTTAAGTCAAAGTACAAAAGCATTAGCATCAAAATGTACTTAAAGTAGCTAAAGTAAAAGTTGTCATTATGCAGAATGCCTATTGCAGAATCAGATATATCATGTTATTGGTCTATTATTATTGACCATTATTAATCAAGATGTACTGATGCTATTTGTAGAAAAAGGCAGATGCACACCTCAAAAGGTTGGTGACAGGTGCGTAGGAAAAAAGTGGTATCTTTGAAAAACAAAGAAAAGGACCCGCACACCTTCGGAAATTACTCTTTATTATGTTAATCTCCATAATTTTATGTCTCGGTCGTTAGACAATATCCGTCCTGATGAAAGTCTAACGACCGAAACGTCAAATTAATAAAGAGCAACAGTTTCTTTGTTTTTCAAAGATACCCTTTTACTGATGCTATTTGAAAATAGACCATCTACAAGCTCACGTCGTGTAGTTTCCGCTAAATCTGCTGAAGAATTATGGACAGTTTTCGATGAATAATTGCATTCATTATTACAAATCTAAATCTGAAAATAACTAGTAACTAAAGCTTGCAAATAAATGCAGTGCAGTAAAACAGTACAAGAGTACAAGAAGTATTGAGTAAGAAATGGGAAAAACTAGCCAATTACTTTGAAACTTGGGTACATTGAGTACATGTACTTAGCTACCTTGCACCACTGTCCGTGTTGCCACAAAGAGATGATAACTGACCTCTCAGAGAACGGTGTGGAGAGGATTGCTGACTGCTGGGAGAGTTCACTGCAGGTCCCTGCAAACCTCTGTAATAATCCTGCTCTGTTGCTGACTCTCCTCCACTGCCTGAAATACACATAGAGAATCTCTCAACATTTACAATGTCAAATGAATTAATTTAGAATCAATGTAAGTTCTTCTACAGACGTAACATTACCTGGTACATATGAGCGTCCATTGCAGTCATCAACATTCATTCTCTCACCAGATGCCTACAGAAACATTATAGGGCAATTAGACTGTTCCAAATGTAATTTAATGAGACGGTAATGCCACATTAGTAAAGCACTTTTTACACCATCTAACATCAGCGAGGCATTTCAGGTTTCGTTTGAAGCTCACCATATCTATATTTAGTTTAAGTGCCCTTTAGTCAGTTGAAGTCAGTCTGACTCTGTTTAAAAAGAAAGGTGGAATTACTTAGTTTTCCACTGTCTGCTGACTCTAACAATATGTCTCTGCCTTGCAACCAATTCATGAATTTTATATTGATAGTCAGTTATTGACTGAGGGGAGGAGTTCCAGTTATGGTACATGCACCGACAAGAGAAGATAATTATGCCCGAGGTGACTCCTGTCGAGTCCCTGTTATTACCAGTAAGACGCCCTGAGGGCGAGAAGCACGCATCCGCCTGGGTGACAGCAGACTGCTGGGCAAGCGCTGGTGCTTTGGCATGGGGGTCAGATCAACATATGTAATGGAATTAATTCTGTACTGGCCATATATGGAGCGTGTCTTGAGTGTACAGGGTTTGATGAGGTCAGATCAACATAAGGAATGTCAGAACAGGTCAGCTCCATATATGGAGATCTAAGGGTGGCAGCGGGGTGCCTTGCGGGGTGTCTTGAGTGTACAGGGTTTGATGAGGTCTGGCCATATATGGAGCGTGTCTTGAGTGTACAGGGTTTGATGAAGTCAGATCAACATAAGGAATATCAGAACAGGTCAGCTCCATATATGGAGTGGCAGCAGGGGAAGTGTCTTGAGTGTACAGGGTTTGATGAGGGCCCAGGCCGGGCGTGAATTTTCGGGCCTGTTGACAACTCTAGTTTTCGTGCCGTGCTCTAATAACTTTGGAGCGGGGCCATAGAGTTTGAATGGACAGGTATCAGTCAAAAGGGAGACATCGAAGAGGAAGGACGCGTGCAGGGGAAGGATCAACACATGGAATGTCAGAACAGGTCAGCTTCATATATGGAGATGGAGGCGTGACCATATATGGTGGCGTGATGTCACAAAGCACACGGAAATGCAGGTTTTCATTCTGTATATACTGTATATTTTATGTTTTGTATTGTTTTTGTCCAGTTCATTTGAGGGTTGAATGTTTAATGGATCACAATGGAAACAAGCCCTTGGCTTATTTTGTGCCTCATTCATTTGGCATTTTTAAGCATTTATACTGCCCATACTTTTAAAATCCAATTCAAATCTATTAAAGTGAATAAAATGTTCAATCAATCAAAATAAATAAAAACATTTATGAAATAGTCTTCTTAGTTGGTGATGTGGAAGGAAAGTAAAACACACACACACACACACACACACACACACACACACACACACACACACACACACACACACACACACACACACACACACACACACACACACACACACACACACACACACACACATATATAATGCTACCTGCTCCCTGACTGATTGGGTCTCCAGGGTTGGTTTACAATCAGTGGTTCCCAAACTTTTCAGGTCGAGACCGAAAAGACGTTGGCCCGGCTGGGGCCCAAACTAGAGAGAATCTACAAGCACACAACGCGTGAGCTGGTGGATCAGCTATTTTCACTAATCTACTTTAATTATTATTATTTTTTTATTATTCATGCCATTTCTTTGTTTGTTTTAAAATGTATACAATTATTTTAATGTTTTAATATAAAATATATATTTTGAAATATATAGCCTATATTTTTTTATGTAAGAAAGGAAAAGGAGTCATAAAATTACTTGAGTCATCAAAATGGGTCTGTGACCCATGTGACCAACAGTGGTTTATCCAACATGATAGCTAGACAGTGATCAACAATCCGTTACCTCTCCCTCCCATTCTGTCACCCCAGATTTCTAAAGTTCTCTAACCTTTTTTACTTTGTTCTGGAACAGGTGGGTGCCTTTCTTTGTTTTGTTCTCTGTACAACAAAATAAAAAAAAATTAATCAATAAACTTGTGTAAATGTGTTATACCTCTCCAGGCTCATAATTAATAATTATGTATTAATGCACCTGTTGATGAGTAGATCGATGTGTAGATCGTTCACTGGCTGAACTTGTTTTTGAGTAATTAAAATCACTATAAACCTTTCATATAATTTCAGAGGAATTGATGCAAGCAGACACATTTATTTTAATTATATATATATATATATATATATATATATATATATATATATATATATATATATATATATATATATATATATATGCCACCATGGTTTATAAAATACCAGAATGTAGACTTCAACGGTTTTCAGTTCTTCCCAAACCTTTACATACAGCCGCAGGGATATTTATTATGTCATGCAATTGTAGTTTATGTTCTTCATCATCAGGTTAATTATTCATATTTTTGTGGGAGCAAAAACCATGTCAGAGTTTTTATTATTACATGCTGAGAGAGTGAGTTAGGAGGAGGAATACAAGCAAGACGCGACCTCGACAGGCAGCCTGTGTATAGTGTGTGAGTGTGAGTGTGAGTGTGTGTGTGTGTGTGTGTGTGTGTGTGTGTGTGTGTGTGTGTGTGTGTGTGTGTGTGTGTGTGTGTGTGTGTGTGTGTGTGTGTGTGTGTGTGTGTGTGTGTGTGTGTGTGCCACCAGCTACAGATAGTAGAGCTACTGCTGCACCTCATGCACAAATGGATGACAGTACAATAGCGGCGAGACACGAGGGGCGGAGACAGTGGGATCACAGGGGAAATCTAGCAGTGGCCGCGCATGGGGAGCAACAGGCGCAGCCGACACACACACGCACATACACACACACGCACAGACAGACGCACCAGTCACAACATGGCAGAGCAATTAAGGAACGCGCACAAATACTGACCCGTGTCTGGCGCGTCTACCCGCGTCCGGGGGCGATTCCGTCATGTACACATATCATCACCAATATCTATGTGCCTTCGCCTTCTTCTGGGCTACTTGTTTGGGCTGCTGCTGGTGGTGGTGATGACAGAATTCGCCTCGCGTTGCTGTCATTTCTTCTCCTGTCCTGGCTGTCATATATATCGTATCAGCCTAAATGTATATACGATCGCGACAGACAGCGCGCCGCGAGACGATTTTGCAAGAGTTGCAAGAATCCCAAATGCCGCACTGCACGCACGCAGCTGTCATCTGAACATGGAACATGTCAAACTAGCCCAGGCGCCGCCGATACAATGTTTCTCATGCGCCGTTGCTATGGCACCCGACCACACGACAAATGGCATTCACCCCACCAACTATTCAAAAACACACGTTACTTCCAATGTAATGCCCGTGGAGGGTCTTTACTAAGCGTCGCGATAAAGTCTCGAATTCTTACCTGGCAGCCGATCAAGGTCCCCCCCCCCTTTTTTTAATTGTCTGGATAGCTGTTTGTTTTCCCAGGCGACGACAGCATCTCCGGGAATTTTTTTCTTTTTTTCTTTCTTGCCTTGCTTTCTTTTTTTTTCTTTTTTCCTTTACCTGGGAATCCCAAACAACTTCCGGGCCCATGCTGGGATACAGACCGAATAATTGTACAACAGAACTCTTGATCATTCAATTGATTGCCGAATGCATCGATGCATGTGGCAAAGTGGCAGGCCACTGACACGGCCACATCAGATGAGACATGAGACAACCTGTAGAGAAAGATGCTTTGCTATCATCAGAATTCACCAAATCATCTGTACATTACGCACTTATTTAGACAAATCGAGGAAGTTGTTTCTGAATCAAAATAGATATTTAACTAGCTGATCTCTGATCATAGACGACTAGTTAGCTATATGATGATGTCAAAGGCAGTTTTGCGCCGATTCTGCCCTCAGCCTAATGTTTCTTATCACTATATAAACATTTTATGTAAGTAGTTGGAGTTAAATAAAAGACAGATGCGGATATTTTACGTCTGTAATGTATAATATGAATATAATAAACAAAGTGAAAAATCAATATGACAAGACAATGCCCATGCCCATGCAAATTCAATGGGGTGATGTGTTTGTTGTGTTGAAAAATATTCTGAAAATATTCCATGCTGTGCCACAAGATGGCAGCAAAAAGTATTTTATTTATATTTCTGGCCTGGTAAGTAGTCTCATGTGGTCCAGGTACAGGCTGTTGACACTGACAGTGACAGTGTAACGTTTTCTATCTAAAGAACAGCAAATTGTAGGAAATCATTTGACTCGATTGGGTTTGTATCGCTGCAGCAAAATGTTATAAGCCTCATTGATTTTTATGAACGTCAGCTCAGCTTCTTCCCTGGGATTGTGATCTGGGTGCCAAGTCTTGGCCAGCTCCCTGTAGCTACGGGTGATTTCCTCAAAAGTGGCCTCTTTGTCTACTAGCAACACCTAGAACAGAAACACATGTACACACATACTCAAACAATGGGCACAATTTGGAAACGTTTGAAAACATGTAGGATATTATACACTGCAGAAACCAGAAACCTGACAGAGTTAAATTAACACTAACATTTTGAAGTACGCTTTCAAGAAGCTCAGGAAGGAAATTGAAAGAACTGTGAGTCATAATGTGTCGCTGTGTCGGTGTTGTCATGAACTCACTTTCAGTGCCTCTTTTTCTCTCTCTGTGTACTCTTTGAGCAGTATCTCGAGCACTTTCCTCCATGCTTCCTCAGTGTAACCCCCGCCCGTCAGGGCACACAGTATCCGGTATGGGATCAAGAGGATGTACTCCACCGCACCTCTGAGCCAGGGGAAGAACCAGAAAACATCCAGCAGGGCTGATACACAGTCAGACAGGTAGTATAAAGTAGTTGTAGTGTTATAGAATATACAGTAGCCCAGTGGTGCAGAGAATGCCAGCCAGGCCAGGCCTAACCTGTAAAGCCGTGGACCTAAGAGAGACAGATGGGCGTTCACGGTTAGCAATTACAATAATTTTGTGCAGTAATATGTTGAAATTAATATGTGAAAGAAAAACAGGAACAGCCGTGCAGTAGTAGCCTAAGTTTTAATTTACAAACGATGGGGCTGTAAAAAGAGAGACAGTCATACCAAGTACTTCTGTGCACCCTGTGGGTCGTGGGGGTTTGAACCTGCGGTGCTGTGCAGCAGTAATACTTGCAGCTATGCTGATGGGCAGAGGAGAGAGGCTGCTGCCATAGAATATCGGCGAGGTAATGAGACAAGAGGTCAGAGTCTTTCGCAGGTCTGATGTTTGATGGCCAACACAAGACACCAGATGCACTCCCGCTCCCACACTCAAAGGCAGAACGATCAAATAGAAGTAACTGAGAAAGTTCAGTCCAATTAGAGCCACAGTGCCAAAGTAGATCCCCACACAAACCTGCCCAGCAAACCTGACAGGGCCCACGGGAGGAGGGAGGGCCATTGCAGATCTGGTCCTTACTCCGATTGGCTCTGCCTCTTGATTGGCCTCATTGACGTATGCAGGGATGCGGAGAGCGTCTCTTGCCCAACCAAACCCAAACCCTCCTAGGGTTAGCATCCACAAGAGAGCATGACTGTCTCTTCCCAAGTATAAATGATGGAGGCCTAATGGCCCACCTGCAGCCCACAGGGCATATGCTACAGTCACTCTCTTCACCATACTGACACCTCTGTGTCAATTCCTGCACCACAGAGTGCTTGTAGGCATCCTTGAAGAGATCCTGCAGGTCTTAATCAAAGAGAAATATGATTAAAAGGGGAGTAACTTTAAGTAAGGGGGAGTTCCGCTTCAACTCCAAGTCTATAGGCATATAGACTTGTCCTTGACACATGTTTTTAATAACAAAAATAATCTTGATATACAGTAGAAGAGTATTGCTTAATGCTTGATCCGTGTTGAGCAGTACATACTTACCCTGGAAACCAGATGAATCTGCCAGAGCGGAAATCAATTTGCTCTTGTGTTTTAGTCTGGTCATGCCATGCCAGGCTAGATATTAAGGGCCATGACAGAATCATTCCATGTCTAACACACTTCGAAATAATAACAACTGGAAATACAGTAATCTGTGTTTTAACCTTTGAGCAGAGATAAACCACAGTAAAGATCAGAATCAATAATGTTACATAAAAGACCACCCACTATCTAAATCAGTAAGAACATACTAGCATACTGAGTGTGACATGGATGTGACAGTGCTCTTCTAAATCATTGTTCATGTTACGTATGCCACCATAAGCACCAAATCTGTCCCTGCATATGCTGCATTCATTAATTCACACCACATCAACCTTTTTTTCTCTTCTCAGTCTAACTTTGGTTGTTTGTTTGTTTTTTTGTATGGTAATGGTAATATGGAAATGTATTTGTAGATTCTTACCCCAGACAATCTTTCTGTGACTTCCGTAGATCAAACTAGAACATGTTGTTGCATTTATATGGACTTTGGATTGTGACATTGAAACTGATACGCCGCCCTGGATAGAGAAATCAATGAACCCTTGACCATAGTGTGAAGTGACGGGCACTCTTATCATTATACATCATCATACATCATCACATGATCACAACTGAATTAATCTGATTGGTTGGTTACATTTATGTCATATTTGGCATTAATTTGACCTAATTTCTCCTTTCATTGTCAATGGCAATATGAGATGTGTGGGGACAAGATTTAGCATTTATACATTTGACCTAATTTCTCCCTGAGTGTTTGGCCTGGGGTCTGAGTAGCAGGGCGTTCTTCTAATAAAATGAGGACACGCCCCCAATCCGAGACCCCCGTCTGGAACCTGAAACTGTAGAACGAGATATGATGCACGAGTGGCTGGTGAAACAGACTAGCATATACTTTTCCCTTGATGAAGCGAGGGTGGTGATAGGGCGGACAATTGCTTGACAATTGCCATGGCAGCGAGGCCTCTGTGAGTCGCGAGGGTGGAGCTGACATCAGTAACCATGGCAGGTAAATGGTGGAGTTGATTGTAGCTGTGGAAAAGATGATTGAGCTCGATACCTGAGGCTAGGAATGGAATTAGCATGGCATGGTGGCGGAGGAAACCAACGATCTTAGCTTGAAACCGTGGTCTTCCTCCTGAACATTATGTTGTCCATTATTACTCATGTTGTAGGTTACTGTTCGTACAATTTTGACATGAGGTAGCTACTTTTTGAGTGGTGCAACCACTCCTACAATCAGGAATGTCCGTGGGTATCCGTCGACCGTCGTCATGAGCACGAGTGGTGTGCGCATGCGTGAAATTGGAAAGAGAGAAGTATGTGACATGGCTGCCACCTGCTGGACGCAAATCCAAATACTGACTGTCTAGGTTCATTGATGTGTTAGTTGTAAACATAATTTCAACTGAGAGATGGAACTACGCATCATTCAACGGCTCCAATCAGATCAGCTATCCGTTCAGGTACCCGCCACCTCCCCGACACCGCCCAGCAGCAGGCTCCACCAGGTCGGCCCCAGGGGGGCAGGGTTAAGAGCCCCCCTGCCTTCGCCAGGCAGGATCCGAGCGGAGGCTCCGGCCCGTCCCCACGGGGGCTCACGCCAAAGCTCCTTCACCATGTCTCCTCCTCATCATTCTGTTTATCATGCATCAGTCACCTGCTCTGTCCATTCACTCAATCCCAGCTCCATACTGTAATCAATCTGTCTGCAATAAATCTCGCCTTCACCCTCCGCATTGTGTAATCTCTGTACAGTTGAAATCTATAATAAAGCTAATCTGACAAGCAGAGAGAGAGAGAGAGAGAAAGAGAGAGGAGGGGGGAGAGAGGGGAGTTGCACCACTCGGTTCACACAGGTGTGTTTTTTTATATACTTTATACTTCTACACCACTACATCTCAGAGGCACATATTACCCCACACAAATGATTTGACTTGATGAATTTGAATACACAGGACCAGAATGGAAACAAGCCCTCAAGGATTTTTACAAGGACTCTACATCTGACCTCAAACCTCTGACCTCTAACCTCTGACCTCAAACCCTTAGATCTCCATATATGGAGCTGACCTGTTCTGGCATTCCATATGTTGACCCTCCCCACCCGTTCTTCCTCTTCAATGTCTCCATTTTGACTGATACCTGTCCATTCAAACTCTAGACGGCCCGCCCCAAAGTTATTAGTGCACCCGCGCCCGGCAGCTGGCGAAAACTAGAGTTCTCAGGCCTGAGAATTAAGGTCTGGCCCTACCTGGGCTTTCATCAAACCCTGTACACTTAAGACACTGCCCCTGCTGCCACCCTCTCCATATATGGAGCTGACCTGTTTGACATTCCATATGTTGATCTGACCTCATCAAACCCTGTACACTCAGGACACGCTCCATATGGCCAGTACAGAATTCATTCCATATGTTGATCTGACCTCATCAAACCCTGTACACTCAGGACACGCTCCATATGGCCAGTACAGAATTCATTCCATATGTTGCTCTGACCCCACATGCCAAAAGCACCAGCGCTCGCCCACCAGTCTGCCGTCACCCAGGCGAAGGTGTGTATGTGCTTCGATCCCAGGGCATCTTACGGGTTGTATAACGTACTGTACCTCGGTACCTTTTGCAAACTGTTAATAAAGTAGCGTATTCAATCAATCAATGACAGCTTTACTTTGCATTTAGATGATTAATTCAAAACACATTAACAGATAACTGGTTAAGCTACCCAGCATGAGATAAAGTAATTCAATTCAGCCACACATTTACCAGCTACAACATTAATGCTTTAGGCTACTAGATCAAATTACTATGAAATGGGCCATTCTGCATAATGTGTATCCTATAGGGTTTGGTAGTAACATTTTGTATGCAGCAAGATTCTCTTGAAACAGAGTTTTTTTTTTTTTTTTTTTTTTTTTTTAAACTTTTTTCCCTTATAAATTATGTAAATTTTGCTACTATTAAGGTTAAAACGTTTTTTTCCACCATACCATACCCTGAATTGATAGCTTATGTACACATAGACCTACTGTCTACAAGGGGTTGTGCTACATACTATGTCTATTTGCATAACCACTTGGCCGATCTACAATCAAACTTCATCTGCTTGAGCACATGTCAATATGGAAACTCTCTAACATATTTGTGTTTTAGACTTTTGACAGATAGCCTATAGGCCTATGTACAAATTAATTGTGTTAAATCCATTTATTGTGTCAATAAAACGTGAACCAGTGAATCAATAAATCAATCAGTCAATCAATACTGGTCGACTACCACCACACAACCACACACCTCTCGGACCGCCCCTCTCTCTCTCAACCCCTCCTTACAACAGTACACTACTCACTCAGTCAGTAGTACGTACATTTGCACACAGACAGAGAGACACACAGTCAGCGGGCCACCTTCATTACAAAATGTGGCAGAGCGAAGCAGCAGACTAAACAGACAGCCACGTTGTATTATATCAGTGTAAAAGAGATGATGGTCTCCTTGCCACGGTGCTTCTGAAGAAGGTCCAGGACAGGTCCAGGACAGGACAGGGAGGACAGGACAAGGGGGACAGGACACACTGTGTTATGGTTGCGGGGGAGAATGGACCCGGACGACGTGTCGATTAGAGAGCAACTTTTCCACAACCGCGTCCGGGAGACTATAGTAAGTTATTATAACTGACTGACGCAAACCGTCACATGAATAACGAATCTGTACCTCAAGTTTAAAAAAAAGCACAAGAATGATCATTTTAAATGCATTTCTTGCACAACACACGTTTTTATAGTCTGGCCGCTCTGGCGTGTTGTATGCAGCTCTATGGTTGTATGTCACACGCTCGTTGGTAGTTTTAACTGTAGATTAAAAAGCCTTTTGTTTTGTACTACATCATACGGAGGTGTCGTTCACTAGCCGCAAATAGCCGATCTACAAGCTTACACTGCGTCGCCAGGCGACGCGCTGTGAGCTTGTAGATAGGCTATTTGAGTTTAGTGAATGGTGAACTCGGCGACCACCAGTCAGCTATACGGTATTATAGCAGGCTACACAGACGCTTGTGTGGATGGCCGCAGCTGGTCATTATAGTAGGAATGTGGCGGAGACTGAGACACAATACAAAGGGGCCAATCTCTCTGTAACACCCCGGGGCCCTTTAAACTGCTGGCCTGAAATGACCCATCCCGTCCAGGGGGTCTCTCTTTGTTTTTAAATGCCTGTTTGGTGTCAGTTCAGTTGTCATGGCTCGATTCGACCTGGTTGAAGATTGTTGTGCATGTAATGCATTTATCCGTGATATACGTTATAAATCTATATCTGATTCTTCCCACGTTAAGAACTCAAGTGACTACAGTACAATCTGAATGTCAGACTTAACTTGAAGATCAGGTTAGATATAGATTGTGATCGTTAACCCAGAAATCGCAGCTGTCCTTTACTGTACTCCATGACATGTTCTGATTGCCAAGAGGTATCCCATGATACTATATGCCTGCTGGTGCACTTGCTGGCTATATCATGTAGCCAATGGCTGGTTGCACTTGCAACATGTGGCATATCAGCCATGGAAAGACAAAATATGGAATATCAGCCCATTCTATAGAGCTGTATTCCTTGATGCAGGCTCGCTAGCCCCTCTCGGAACCCTACATAAAGCTTTTCTGAAAATTTGATGAGTTTTATGTAGGGTCACTGTTCATGACTATATTTCCCTATGGGAATTCTGGAACACGTACATTAATATTCTCTCTAAGCTCGTATCTGCGGCGTCTGACGGCCTTTTTTAGTTTAAGTTATTCTGAATTCGTGAACTTTAAGTACCTATACATTCCGCTGCGAATATCTCCTGTGGCGCGGAAGCCGTTAAGTATTTTTAATCTTTGTTTGACCGATTTGGTCGCTTTATTTCTTCTTGTTTGTTTACCGTTTATTGTACCGCCTCCCGGTGTGCGGTTGGCTTGTGCGGCTACGTCCCTGCCTCTGATCTGCTCTGTCATAGCTATAGCGCCACTAGCTAGCCAGATAGGCGGTACAATGAGGTGTCAATAAACAAGGAAGGAAGAGAAGAATCAAAGCGACCAAATCGGTCAAACAAAGATTAAAAATACTTAACGGCTTCCGCGCCACAGGAGATATTCGCAGCGGCATGTATGGGTACTTATACTTCACATATTCAGAAACCCTCACACGAAGAAATGTCGTCAAAGAGCGCAGACAGGCGTTATCCACGTTGTTTATGTTTTATGTATGTCCGCGTACCAGGTGACATGGTACTGATGCAACAGGACCCAATGCACTGGGTCTAACAAATGTCAGAAACTTCAGTAGCATTGGGTTCTGCTTGGAGGGCTACAGGCTCGCATGCCATTGCCTGCATATTGAGAGAAATTCCTAGACTTTGATCTTCTGACATCTATTGGTCTATAAATAATATACAGTATAGCATTTACTTACATTACATCCCCCCTGTGCAGTAGGAGAGGACACCATGTGCACAGTGCCACTCATGTATGCATGAATGCACCTTCTCTAAAGTGTACACATAGTTAATGGGATAAGTTATGTTCTCTGTCTTCACATTTGTTCTGTTTATATTAAGACATGGAAGGAAGTATGAAGTGTTTGTTCAACAAACATCCATCGATTTGAAGCCTTTTGCTACTGATTGAGTTATATTTGCTGTGTTGACCTGGCTGTTTGATCAGCCGTTTGCACCATTTGGTCTACAAGTGTGAAATATCCTTGATAAGCAGAAGAGATGCAGATCTCTAAAGATAGGTCATGAATAGCTGAGCATATTATGTTACCACATTATGGTTCCACACAGACAATGAATGACGATGGTGAAACTAAACAATTTCCCCCCCAGTTTTGTGTAGGCCATTACCGGATTACACTGCTTGGTAACCACAAGCTGAGCACGTAGTTTCTTCAAATCACAGTTCCAGTGAGAGGAGTATTGCAAAGAACACTGAATATTTATACCATTTCCCTTATTTTGACATTGTTGTTTTCAGTTTCACCTAACCTAATGCTCTTATGGTCTGAGTCACACTGCCCCTAAAAGCTCCTGGACATGCAGCCTCAAGTGTTCAGCTTACTAACACTCGACTCGCCATCATCGTGGTCAACAGAGGCTGTTATCTCTGGTGGTCACTGTTCACTCACTACATGGCTGTAGTTCACCGTGACCCATCACAGTAAAATCCTCAGCGTTGATTTACTCTTGAGAGTGGTACCATTTGTACATTCTGAGTTACGGACCCACAAGGGTCCATTTGTTTCCTAACTATCAATCATTTAGCTGGGGACACACTACTTCTGAATGTTTGAAGATCTATTGTTTTAGTAGGCCAGGCTGTGATGGCAGTTATTCATATTATGTGTTGTTTGCTTTAATCTATTTGGGAGGATAAACTGCAATATGGCGTAGGCTAGGACATTCTGTTTTAGGACTTCTATAGCTTCAAATATTACATTAAGACATTTCTCTAAATGTCCTACATTTGTTAGCTCCCGAACACACAACATAATCACATTGCTTTTGTTTGGATTACAGCTGGGCCGAGCCGTGCCACGGTGCCATAGATGGGTTTTTTGTGATTCGATTTTAGCCTAATCTAAGACATTTGTACACAATGCTCTAAAGTAAACAACACTTAGACCAGGTCGAATTCTGTTATGCCAGTTCCCCTGTAAACTGAGTGTGTTAAATTATAACACAGACGTTTGCTGCTGTCAGCCGTCGGCTTCCTTCTTTCTGCAGAAGGAAGTTGTAAAGATAGATGAAAAGTCTGAGCTTCAGCTTGTTTTCAAATAGCCACAAATGTGTTGGGGGAACTTTGTGTTGATTTACATCATATTTGGCGGACATTTGACCCAATTTCTCCTTTCATTGTCAATGGCAAATATTGAGAAGTGTGGGGACAAAAGCTGTATAGGAGAGGCTAGCGCCCCTCAAAAATGTTTGGCCAAATTCTCAGTTCCTGTGGTCTGTTAACACAAAGAGATGATTATGGATGCTGAGCGCCCCCCTAAACTCTGCTCTCAACAGCTGGCAAAGTGCTGCCAGTCTTAGGCTTTGCCAGTCAAGCACACGTGTTTCTACCTACAGTCCTTGGACTAAGGGGCTTTATTCTGCTTGATCCCACCCCTCGCTGTACTCACAATTTAGACTGAACTATTGAACATTGTTGTGCTTACCATGTTGTTGATTTGAAAGCTGCAAAATTGCATCCATCTTAGAATTAGCCTGGTTAATAAACCAGACCGAATCAGCCGTTGGCAAAACTAAATTGCCTGCCGGCGGAATTCGGTCTGGAGAGGCTCAATTGTACGCCCATTTCCTACACCAGAGAATGTGGGCGGCCAATCGGGACACGGTATGCAATATGGGCGGGCTTTGGTACAGTGACTTTCAATGCTTGAGACCTTTGACTGACAGTAGCTCTGACCAATTGCGTCAAAGAGAAAATGTTTCCCTGGAAATGAAATCCAAGCTGAACCTCCCCAGACTAATATCCCGCGGTCCGTGCGATATTTGTCTGGTTTATTAACCAGGCTATCTTAGAATATCACAAGTGACCATTGCCAGCTGCGCTGTTATAAGCCCTTCGTTTCTCAATTGATACATTTCTGTTTGGTATGAAGTAGCCTACGATTAGTTAGTTTGTGTGACAATTCTTTGAGAGACACACATTATTTTGGGGCATGGCCGAGTCTGGCAGTCTGGTATTGTCTTGGAGGTGCAAACAACACAGGCATCAGCATTGACTGAGTTTGTGAGACGGATGATGGATCCTATACAAACAGTGATACCTTTTCTGTCCTTGCGCAAACCTATGGTTGCGTATTGTAATGCAAGAAAAAACACAAGAAAGAAATCAAGACAGGACGTCCAAATATACATATTTTAAGCTCCCAAGCCACAAATGGAGCCAAAGAAGGCGAAGGATAGCACCTTTGTACCTCCAACTCACTCATAACGTCAATTCCCTTCCTTTATTGACACGTACTAGGGTGTAACATCGCATGTCTTACTGTACCACGTGCTGCTGTTTACTTTTAAGACTAATAAAGTATTCAATCAAAATAAAATTTGATTGGGGCAGACTTTCAACTATTGCTTGTCATTATAGGAGGGTAGTGTGCACTTTCTGTCGGTATCATAAGCACTCCCTTTTTAATGAATGAAACAGTGAAGGTTTGTTTCATGGCAACGGTTTGATTACTTGTTTACAGTATAGCACATGCACTTTTTTGTTTTGCCCAATCTTATTGTTGGCGACGGCATTGAGAATTGGGTCAGCCTTTTCAACTTCTTCACTCATGGATAGAATAGGGGGAGGGGATCCCTCTTTTGCTACTGTACCATTATGTCCATGGATCCACTACTGTAGAACATTTCCTTTGTTCATAGTTTAGAACTTTAGAATAAAAGAAGCTCTCCATTTTGTTGTTAAAGCAAGGATATTTCTGCCCTTTTCAAACTTTATTTACACACATTTCAATCATAATACTAAAGTACCTCAGTGAGTTGCGGCTGGCTGATTTGGATGAAATGGTGATTTATTCTAATCATAAGTACATTGAGGCAGCATTCAATCTTCGTCTTTGCAAACCGGTTTTGACAGGCAAGTCCATATCCCTGTTGTCACATACTGTACTGCCATGCTCTGGCGGTTCTTCTTTACACCTATTGTTTTCTGTTGCTGTTGTCACCTCTGAGACGAGACCCTGCATCCTGTCCCCTTTGTTGCTCTTCCTCTGACAGTGCCAAATGTATACTCTCTCAGGGTGTGTGTGTGTGTGTGTGTGTGTGTGTGTGTGTGTGTGTGTGTGTGTGTGTGTGTGTGTGTGAGATTCCTCCCCATTATGCTGTGTCAGAGATAGCAGTGTCATCAAAAAGCCAGTTTTCCTGGCTAAAGTGTATATTTGTGTTATCGTTGTTTGAAACAAGTTTAGCACTGCACAGTTGACCATTTATTTTCCCCTTCAAGGTATTTTTTTAAATTTGGTTTCTCAAATATTAACAACAAAAATATAGAAACTTCTAAATAGGTTTTTTCCATCCAAGACCATGTCCCAACCCTGCTACAGAAACCCACCTCATGGTCTCACACATTTTGGTACCAAATTGTTTATATTACATTTGAGTGGTGCAACTGATGGAGGTTTGCCTTTCAGTTTTTTCTGGTGAAATGGAATATGAAATAAATGAATATTATTGATGTCATGAAATCAGGGCCAGCATGTTTGTTTTTGATATGCCAAATCGCCCTTTCATTCAGCTAAATTTGACTGAATATGAGTCCTTCTCATTGTAGCTTCGGTTTGCTTTAAAATATTTAAGAATCTTATGACCAGCTTTAGGGTGGAGGCATGGCTGGCATCATGTGATATTAGTATTGTCTGCCTTTAGTAGCCATACAATAGCATTCCCTTGGAGAAAAAGGTTGAAGTTGAATACTAAGGTTGAATGCTACAGCAGACAACGGATTGCTAAGTGAAAGTAGGGCAGGCTTTAGTAGTCTAAATATGCAGGCCACAAAGAAAGTTTCTGGCGAAAGACCTCTGTGGTCAGCAAAGACTATCCATTTAACTCTCTTCTCTCTTAATCAATCTCCAGACATAATCCATACTTGTTCATTACTCCCCCCCCCCCCCCCCCACCTCTCCCCCCATGTTGGGATAAACTGGTAATCTTCATACCCCATCTGTCTGCTGTTGTAGAGCCGTATCAAAAGGTTGCCACCATCTTTGTTTTCTAAAGTGATGCATTTGATTTATTTAAAGGAGCATGAAACCCTAGGCTGCCTGATTTGATAGTTGTTTTCCAGTTCAGTTTAAAAACATGGCAGTTTAGTAAGCTAATAAAATTAATGTGTGTCAGAGTTCGGTGCGCCAATGTGCAAGCAAAGACTGTAGTAAACAACCTGTATTGTCACTTGTCAGTGTACACTGACACACTTAAATCTAACACCCATCATTAATTTATTTCGCTGTAGCTGTGTTGCTTACATCATGGTGTACTCTACTGTAAGATAAGGTCAGCATTATGTAGCCTGCCATATTTTTCTGCTGTTTTTAGTTTTTAGCCTGAACTGGAAAACAAATAACAAACGTGGCCCCTTCTATTATTCTTGCAGAGCCAACCTATATGGCCGTCTGGCATGGTTATTGTTAAGAACTGTGTCACTCTCTGTATTGTTAAGAACTGTGGCACTCTCTGGGTCAGCGTGGGTCTCAATTATGTCATCATTATCTCAGTCACTTTTACCACTCCTTGAACCCTCAGATGTATTTTATCCTTATCACTTGTGCCTGTTGTCTCTTCTCTGGATGTTCTGTGTCAAGGACATGTCCCACCTCTCTTGGCCTATAAGATACACTGGCTCAGAGATATGAGCTTAGAATGGTTGGTTAACCACTATATTCCCCTATAGACCGATTCAGAAACAGGTCTCATGGTCGCAGGCAACGCATTTCCTGTAGGCGGAGACGACATATCTGCGGTGTAAACAGTCGGCTCTTCTACTACATTGAATGGGAAAGTGACTGATGTTAGTGTGCCTCATACTAAACATTTAAAGTATGATGTATAAAGTACAGCAGCCTTGTGTTCATACAACAGAAAGATTGGCTATTGGTTAAGACTGACGTTATGTATCTTTCAGGACCTTTCACGGCTTTGTCTCAACCATATTTCTTAACATTCTGTTTTTCTCAAGTTGAATGTTGCCACCACTGTTGGAGCAGCCAAAAACTACACAGGTTCATCCCGATGTTCTGGGCATCTTTGTAAAGTTAGTGTTAGTAAAAAGCAGGTAAAAGAGTAACGCTTGCCTTGAGCACACTAACATCAGTCACTTTCCCATTCAATGTAGTAGAAGAGCCGACTGTTTACACCGCAGATATGTCTTCTCCGCCTACAGGAAATACGTTGCCAGCTGCGACCATGAGACCCGTTATTGAATCGGTCTATATACTTCGTTGACCAGGGTCTCCCAGGGCCATATACTCTGTCCACATATTTTTTTTAGCCCCTCCTATATTCAGCTATTATTGTAGATTTCCGTATTACACAAATTAAATTCCCATTGACAATGAATGGAGAATTTACGTCACCTGTCTGAGCAAATCAGTATTTTTGTCCTACACAAAGTTTAAATTCCCATTGACAATGAATGGAGAATTTACGGTATACGTGTCTAAGTTGTTACGTTATGATGATGTACGATGATAAGAGTGCCCCTCACTTCACACAGGTGTGATTTCTTGCTGAAATTAGCCAATGTAAAAGCCCATTGTGGCCCTTTTGTCCTACCTAATATTGAACCAGTTGAGAGTGTTTCCACTGAAAATGAATTGGTTCAGAATCGGAATCCTAAAAGTTCGTTCGGAACTGGCCTTCGGTTCTGTGAAAGCACCATGGTTCCAAGAATCTAGAACGTTCTTTTGGTGGAAAAGGGGCCTAAAGGTCCCTGCACACTGAGCGCGTTTTTCGCGGAATTTCTCCATCAGTTTTCCGAAAAACGCGCCCAGTGTGCAACCACCTTAAGTGTCCCGTTATGCGCAGTGAGCTTATAGATCTTCTATTGTTCACCAGGCTGTTTTCACTGAATGTTATGACATGCCCAGGATCATAACATAGTTAAGAAACTCTGTTTGTGAATGAGCCTGTGCTTTACTGTATGTCTAAGATAACTGTTCTTCCAACCCAAAGCATATAATTTGTCTTTAGCTATGCCCTGGTATACATAGGCAAAAAAGAAAATAATAATGATGTATTCATTTAATGTTTATTTTTTCCTTTCCTCGCTTCAACAGATCTGTGTTCTGCTGTTCACATGCCTCTACATGGTGTCTTACATCATACTCACCCACTTCAAGAAAACTGCTGACTTTATCACTGGTAAGTATGGGAAAAAAAGTGGTCGTTAAAGCAGACAAAAGAATAACAAAATGCCCGGAGGTGAAAGCAGTCACTCTGGGCCACTGCCGGAGGGATAAATGACAGCGTTGAAAAGCATGCTGGTTACATTCACGTTTTGGAATTTTTCTTCGAAAGACAATATAGACCACACCTTCAGTGCAAGCACTGTGCAGACGTACAGTATAACTTGTATCTTAGACTTAGAGAAACCCCCGACTCTAGTCTGGAGGAAATAGCCTTGTAGTTAGGTGGAAGATTATAGGTACTGGTTGTGCCTTTGATTGTAGGTTCTGTTGGTAGCTACAATAGGTAGCTGTCAGTTAGCAATAAGTTGTATTAATGTACAAACTTGGATGCAAGTTGTTACAATTACAAAATTTAAAACCATATCAGCGGCACTATTTTATGAATAAAATGTAATTTTGTATGAGTATTTTAATACAATTGGGGTGGTTATTGAGACATTTAGATTGTGTCAAAGGCCCTGCCTTTGACACCTAGACACAGGATCTGAATTTTTTTTTGACCTGATGGTCAACATTCAATTTATCCCCCGAGCAAGCCGGAAGGCTAAAAAATGTCAGCTCTTGTGCAGGAAACCGGGTTAAAATCTGCGGTAATGTGCAATAGTGCTACGTTGAGGTGATGGCCAGTAAACCACCAATGTCTTTAGATATTACTGGGCGGCAGTGGCTCAGGATCATGGCTAAATGGGTTAAATGAATCAGTGCTGTTACTACACTCTTAATTGTTTTTTATATTTAAAAAATGTCAAACATCACTAACCCATACCTGGTGTTTGGGGGTGACATTAATTCACTTTTTCTTTTTTGAATACTTGTGTGTGATTACATTGAGTCCAGGTGTAACCATATACTGTATATATATTATCCAGCGAAGGCTCTGGACCTTGACTAGAACACATGGCTGCAAATTGTAAAAGGGAGTTGCATAACATACATAACCACTGCTTCAGGCAGTCTACACATGGGTCTGGTTGAGGGAAGGGGCGGTGAAGAATGCTCCTACGACCTACAAGATAAACACACAGCACATCATACATAGCTGGAGTACCCTTTGACAGGGCACAAACATCTCAAAGAGTGCATTTGTTGACTAATGACAAACAGCAAACCTATTCAACCCATTAAAGACCTGAGGCCGATTCTACGAATACCTAAATCAGTAGGCCTAGTTCTCTCACTTAAAAAAATAGCAGAAGTACAAGCTCGTAGTGAGCATCTCATTTAGACATTACATTAGCTGCTTGTTTACTTTAAGTACGGGCCACACATGCGTGATCACTTGCTGTTAAAAATAATGTAATCTCTTTGGAACCAAATGAGTAAATCTAATGTACTTAGTTGGAGCTATAGTCGCCTACTAAAACATACAGTGTTGCTTTAGAATTGGAGTAAAAGTTATGTAATAAGTTCCCCTTATTGGAACCAGCTGTGGTATCTGTGGGGCTGGGGCTCAGCTGAAGTTTGGATCATGGCCAGCTCATTTAATTGGGTTTTGGAAAAGGCAAACTTTGGAAACATGCTTTGCATTCAGGCTCCGCTGCTGTTGATGTCATCAACTGCATGGGCAACAAAACGACGGCTATGCCTTTCAGCTAAAACGGCAAATGATGCAATATGTAACTAATGAAGTCGACTAGTGCTTTTGGCACTCACTAGTACCTGGAACTGGTTTCACAGATTTGCCATCATTTGCAATGTACTTGTAAGAGCATGTTTCTGCATGAATTATTACATAACTACATTATTGACTAAAGCTCGGTGTGAGGAAAAACTAAATTTTACTTAAAAAAAAAACCCAAAAAGATTTGGTCAAATTTGTCATGACAAGGCATTGGTGCATGTTTACTGAGACTGGGATTTCTACTGTACATGACTGAGTCAACTACCTTCATAAAACGTTTTTTGGCATAACACCAATCCATTTAGGTTTTAATTACTTTTTTGCTTTTTCAATTACCGAAAAGTAGCATATTTTACTTGTGTCGAGATCATTACCTTCAGTTTTGTCACCTTTTGTGTCGCTGAAGACACCTTGCAATGTAACGCTAAACCATTACCTGCCTTGGGGACTCAATTTTCTAGGCATTATGGTCTGTGTAAAACATGAAGTATGTTTTGCTCGAGAGTCTTTTGAACAAAGTGTTCTTCTGAACTTGGAGGCTCTCTCTCCCCCACCGGAGGGCCTCTGAGGCCAGGAGCTTTCTCATGTGGGGGGCTGCTTCTCTCTCACTTCTGTTCCTCATGTGGGGGGCTGCTTCTCTCTCACTTCTGTTCCTCATGTGGGGGGCTGCTTCTCTCTCACTTCTGTTCCTCGTGTGGGGGGCTGCTTCTCTCTCACTTCTGTTCCTCATGTGGGGGGCTGCTTCTCTCTCACTTCTGTTCCTCATGTGGGGGGCTGCTTCTCTCTCACTTCTGTTCCTCATGTGGGGGGCTGCTTCTCTCTCACTTCTGTTCCCATATCATTCAAGATGAGCAAATCCATCCACACTCGCTAATTTTCATCTGCCCTGAAGCGGATCCTGTTCACATTCCTACATTTTCAACTCCTATCTGGTCGGGGTAACAGTAATCTATTTGCAACGCTTCTCTTCCAGTTGCCAAGATTATTTTACCTGATACTGCGTCCCTTGTCTTTTGTTATATAACACAGGAGACATGGTATAGTAACCGCCACATGCCAGCAAATATTGATTTGTTTATCTCTCGTCTAATCTCTGGATCAGTTATATAATAGTAATAATCTTACACATGTTTTTTTCCCCCCCTTTCAGATGACATTGAAGATGCCACCGTCAACAAAATTGCGTAAGTGAAAAGCCCTAATGATTGACTGACCCAGCATTCATTACATTGTGATCTCACTCGCTGCGTGTCTGTCAGCGTGGAGGCTTTGTGAGCGCTGTTGCCAGGTTTTGCGACAGAAATAAGCGACCAGGTCTATGAAAACAAGCCCAAAAGAAGCCACTCCACATATGAGCGATTTAAATCTAATGTTCATCACCATCAGCCATTTGAAAATAGACTATCTACAAAAAAATATATCTTGGATTTACTTTTTTGTTTAATTATTTTTTTAATAAAAAAACATTGAACACAAATCTGGTATGAGGGTCCCTGGCATAATACACTTTCCAGATGGGGGTCCGTGTTGACAAAATAATGCATGGGGGTCCTCGACATGAAAATGTTTGAGAACCAATATTAGGAAACAAGCCTAAATATGCAAATTGCTTTACTTTAGAATCAAGCCCCCCAAAAAACGCCACAACTACCAATATTTACAAGCAACTTCACAGGAAAAACAAGCCCAACTAAAGTCACTTATAATAAGTGGACATGGCAATACTGTTTGTGACTGACAAGTGACAACACGAGCCACTTTTATTGCCCTGTCCTGCAGGCTGCTCCTCCCTGCACTTTGTCCTTCCATGCTGACAGTTCTCCTTCCCTCCTCTCCAACCTCACACTTTGTCCTTCCATGCTGACAGTTCTCCTTCCCTCCTCTCCAACCTCACACTTTGTCCTTCCATGCTGACAGTTCTCCTTCCCTCCTCTCCAACCTCACACTTTGTCCTTCCATGCTGACAGTTCTCCTTCCCTCCTCTCCAACCTCACACTTTGTCCTTCCATGCTGACAGTTCTCCTTCCCTCCTCTCCAACCTCACACTTTGTCCTTCCATGCTGACAGTTCTCCTTCCCTCCTCTCCAACCTCACACTTTGTCCTTCCATGCTGACAGTTCTCCTTCCCTCCTCTCCAACCTCACAGGACCTTGAAGCCTGATTTATATTCGGACATACAGTACCACCGCGTCACCCACCGGAAATAGCTGACTATTTGCATTATTTTCGGCTGATCTATACTATACTGCATGAGGAAGTATTAATTAGACTTCAGTATAGACGAGGGCATGTGCATGCATAAAGTGAGTGGCACAGTGAGTTTAATGTCGTTTAATGCAATCAGATAGAACTTTTCTGTGGGTTGTCAAGGCCAGAAAGTAGTTTTTTGCCACTCAGTAGGCGTTCCTGCCAACTTCCGGGTATGATGATGATGTCACGCGCATACCCTCTATCTATTAAACCGACTTTTTGGCTAGGGGGCTAAACGGTGACGCTAACAGATGCACATAGTGTCAGGAAAATAATATGGGTGCAACAGTTAATCAAACTCAATTTAATTGATGTAATAGATTATTTAAAAAAGTAACGCATTGTGTGCTTGTAGATCAACGATTGTCGCTATTTTTGTTGACAGCGCTTAACAGAAAACCTTCAAATTAGGGCTTAATTGGTTAATCGACCAGTTGATTTTGTCGACCCTTGTTGTTTTCATGTTTATTCGTTGATTGCGACTGCAGGTCGCATTTACTATGAAATTGTGCATTTCCCGTCAGTCAGTTGTTTGGTTGTTTGGTAACCCCAGGCATCACGTGACATCACGTGTCATCAGGGATGGAGATCCCTGATGTCATCAATATTGTCCAGCTACTGTACATCTGACCTCAAACCCTTAGATCTCCATATATGGAGCTGACCTGTTCTGACATTCCATATGTTGATCCTTCCCCATCCATCCTTCCTCTTCAATGTCACTCTTTTGACTGTTACATGTACATTTTAAACTCTAGACGGGCCTGCCCCAAAGTTATTAGTGCAGCCGCACCCGAACTAGAGTTCTCAACAGGCCTGAGAATTACGTGGGCCCTCATCAAACCCTGTACACTCAAGACACTGCCCCCACTGCCACCCCTCAGGCGTCTTACTGGTGTATGTGTATAAATAAAAGAATAAAGTTAAAACACACTTCTCAATTATTTGATTCATCAAAAAAAAGGAATCTATAAAATGATCGCTAAGAAAATAATCGACTATTTCGATGACTCAACGGCTCCTGTTTGCCTCTTGTGTGTTTCCAGGTTGTGGCTGTGCACGTTCACGCTCTCCGTGGCGGTGTGCGCGGTGCTCCTGCTCCCCATGTCCATCGTGTCCAACGAGGTCCTGCTCACCTTCCCACAGAGCTACTACATGCAGTGGCTCAACGGATCACTCATCCATGGTAATGCTGATTAACTGATTTATCGCCTGCTAGCTGAGCTGACACCACCAAAGTTCACAGTTGCTGCTCTGTTGCCACAGACGGCACTGCCCTGTTGTTTTTAAAGTCATATTGGAACGAACTAGGAACACTGCTCAGCGCTCAGTCAATACAACCCCCCCCCCCCCCCCCCCCGACTTTGTGTACAAAGGGATAATTATTATGGATTGTGTTCTGTGTGGCATGCTTGTGAACTGGTTTGTGTGGAACCAGACGGATGTTGTTATCACCCGATATTGACTTATTGAAGGTATCCTAACAACATGTTTTGTATGATGCAAAAAAAAATCTAAAAAAATCCATTACATAATGCAGAAAGAGCGTTTGAGGTAATTTAGAAACATTATCATCATTGCTTAGTTTGTCCAGTAAAGCGTGCTCGAACACATGCTCTGTGTTTGTGTTGTCTTCATGACAAGTTGAAAACCAGTTTGTGAAATGTCCATCAATCCATCATCGGTTGGGCTCTAGTGTTAATGTTGGTGGGAAATGCATTTCTGCAGCTGCTGTTTACTCCACAAGAGCTCTATAGACATGGTTTTTCAAGTCTGTACTCCCCCAGGCCATCACAGCAGCGTGATGTCGAGTGTGTTGGAGAAAGGTTGAGTTGACAACCAACCATTAAATGTGCCATTTAGTACAGTTCCACAGAGGAAATATGTATTCTGAAAGTGCAGTGTTTGTCTGTCATTGAGTCCCCCCCCCCCCCCCCTTTTTATATTGTTTACCATGTTGTACATTTTGCACTGATATCACCACTGGTGAAACCTGACATTTTCATCACACTACACTGCCTCACAATGGCCACACGTGGTAGTGCACATAGTTCACAACATTGCATGCAGTTTTCTGACCAGGAGGAATGCTTGGAATGAAAACCACTAACGTTTGGATGTTTCTTCCTCGTTATCAGGCTTGTGGAACCTGGTGTTTCTCTTCTCCAATCTGTCCTTGGTCTTCCTCATGCCTTTTGCATACTTCTTCACGGAGTCTGAGGGTTTTACTGGGTCCAAAAAGGTACAGGCTTTGGAAGTATTACCTCATAATATACTAGTACGTACTACGTAGCACCATCACACACCTTTAACCACATAAAACCACATCCCTTTTAATCCCTTTATTATAACGTTCAGCTAAAATAGATCTACAAGCTCACAACGGGACACGTTGTGAGCCTGCAGATTAGGCACATTCAGCAAAGACATTTGGTGTAGAGGTAAAAAAATAAGTGAGCTATTGTAGATCCCTGGGGCACTCCGTTCAACTAGGTGTATATAGGGGTTTGTGTGGATAAAACTATGCATTCACAAGCTCACGATAAATGTGAGATCGGCCATTTTCAGCAAAGAGATTTGCTCTGTGTTATGTACAGAGAATAACGCACACTACTATGGAGGTGAGATGAACAGGTCTGTCTCTACTGAGAGCCAGCAGCGGACATTACAAGACATTACAAGCCGGTTAACAACAACTTTAAGTACGTATGTATTAATTTGCATACGTACTTTAGTACCTGTTTTCCTGTCGTAAACATCAGTAGTGTCGTAAACCCTGCGCGCATCACATCACAGACAAGCGCCAATAGTGCAGTCATACATGACACTGTGGAGGTAATAAAAATGAGTTGGCCTAGTATATAGACCCCTGTGAGTCTATAGTAGGTATAGACCCCTTTTATCCTAGTATAGACCACTGTGGGTCTATACTAGGATGAAGTGAAGTTTGGAAAATAAAAAGAGCACAAAAAGCCTGAAAATGGCAGCATGTTAAAAGTCTGTATTCTGTCATATAAAACATGTGCACCAGTATAGTGCAAATTAGTTAAGCACAGACGACAGGCTTAGGTTTTGTTCAGTAGCCAGTAACGGTTTCTAATTAAAAACTCTGTTCAATAAGTACAGAGGGGTTTATGCGGTTAAAACCTTTTAGATGATGATGATAAATAATGGTAGTTTCTCTCCATATGGCATGTCTCCTGTGCCTGTACATCGATGTAACCAGTTGTTGTTGTTACTGTGTGCAGGGTGTGATGGCGCGGGTGTACGAGGCAGTGGTTCTGCTGCTGCTCTTGGCTCTGCTGGTGCTGGGCATGGTGTGGGTGGGGTCGGCCCTCCTACACCACAACATGGCCAGGGAGAGTCTGTACGGTGAGTCAGCTGCTGCTGCTGCTGCTGCTTGGGCACAATGTTGCATTAAGTGGAATTTACAGAGTCCAGTGGTTCCCAAACAGTGGGTCACTCTGGACCCACAATTTTTTTGTTTATTTGGATCCCCATACCTTAGTAGCAGCTACTCTTCCTGGGGTCCACACATAAAATACATTACAATTACATATTGAAATACATTTTACAAGACTGTAAGAAAAACAGTTAAAAAAATTAAATACAACTAAATATAAAACAAGTGCTTAATAAATATAACATCGCAACCATGAATACAATTTCAGTTTGACCTCACTATAGACCTGATGAAGGCCAGCTATGGCCGAAACGTCGTGTCTGTGTATGTCAGTGTTTTAAAAGGATAAAACACTGTCTTCTTCACTGCATCAACCTTTTGTCCAGCACCAGTGAGGGACTGGATGTGTGCAACCCACTTGTTTTTAAACTCTGGACTCACTATCCCTTTATTTTTTGTTTCCTGCATTTTATTATTTCCAAAGTTTTCAACGTAATTCACAATTTCGCATAAATTAAAAACACAAAAAGAACCTTAACAGTTTCCGTGCCGGGAATGGATTACTCCAGGTTAATGTCGCTGCCGTATCGGACATACCCGCCTTTTGTTTTATGTGTTTAATCCGCCGTAATGTAATGAATCAAAAGAAAATCCGTCTTCGTCGCGGAGTATGAGACTGGATGCCTTCGCTGTGATGACGAAACCGGAAATCGTCACATGCTGTGGGCTGCTAGGGCTTCTGGGAAATTGAGGCCAATGGAAATGCATTGGGTGCAACGCCTCATTGAAACCAATCTTGTGTGCGTCTTCCGGGTGCACCAAGATGGTGGATGCTACACACAGATCATAACAAACCACGGGAGCTTTTTTTGATGGATTTTCGCGGATTAAAAGCCCAAATAATTCAGCGTATGCTCTAAAGGTAATACAACAATCTCGGCAGTGAAGGGGGGTTGATTAAAATGCGGGTTAATCGTAAAAAACAGTCAAACTGTTAAAAAAGGAGGAAATTGCTGTAGGCGCATTGGCTCTCTTCAAAATGGCTCATGAGATGTTATTTAACTTTGTTGAAGTAGCTAGCTAGCTACCTATCCAATGGCTTTCATGGTTGGAACAACTGAAATAATTCTTAACTTTATTTACAGACTTATGGGAGTACTACCTGCCTTACCTGTACTCTGGCATCTCTCTCTTTGGAGTGTTGCTACTTCTGTGTAAGTATTTCAACATCAGTAAGCCAAAGCCAAGGCCTTGGCATTAGAAGGTACCTCTAGCTGTAGTGTTTGATGAAATAATTATTGTAAGTACTGTATAAAACGGTACAGAATTTTAGTGTTTTTGTTTTCTTCCTGTTCAGTGTGCACTCCATTTGGGTTGTCCCGAATGTTCAGCGTCACTGGCAGCCTATTGGTCAAACCACGGGTGAGTGACAGCCTTAACGTGCCCTTTCTGTGTATGAGCATGAGGAACCAAATGGCCATTTCACATAGCTAATTAGCTATTGCCCTGGAGTGGATGTAAAATCCAGTAATCTGACTTGTCTAACTTGTCTTGCGTTTCCCACAGTTGTTGGAAAATGTAGAAGAAACTCTGAGCTGCACAAAACTGGAGGAGGCCTCGCTCTCCAGGCAACTGAACCGTGAGTGGGCCAACGTTCTTTTTGCTGTTTTGACTCGCCCCCTAGTGGAGCAGAATTCCGGGGCAAGGGATTGGGCATCTGGGTTGCTAGACGTAAAAAGGCATCCCTTTTACATCCCTGTGTTTTTCTTTATTTTTTGGGGGGGTAATTCACATTCTTTTTTTTATTTCTTTTTTTTACTTAACATTTTATTGGTTTTCAAGACAGGACAGACAAAAAACTTACAGTACACAACAACACCACAAACATACAAAGAAAAGAAAAGACAAAAGAAAACCGAAAAAAAAAAAGGCATCGACATTGCGTTTCAAATTTGTTACATAAATGTATCTAGGCATTTACTATTGACTCTCATTCCCCCATCCTGTAGTCTCAGACGGTGTGTCAGCTTGTAATTCACATTCTTATGAGGATTGTCATGACGGGCATTATACAATGATATGCCTCTTTTAAAAGATTTCCCTTAATTCTTCAATTTAAAAAAAGGTGAAACCGGTATCCAAACAAATGTAAAAACAAACAAGCATTCTCAATGTAACGTATGTTTGGTTAATAGTTAATCTGGTTAATAGTCACATTAAATATGGTCTCGATGGGCTTACATACTCAATCCAATTTTCCCAATATTTGGCAAATGTCTCTATCCTCAACGAGAAATTGTCCTCCATTTTGAATCCTACTGTATATCCTTAGCTCAGTTCAAATCCGTGAACGACAGCTATGTTATGTTTTAGAATTTATAATCTCTATACTAAATCTGGTCTCCTATAATTGCTGATCTACATTCTGCTATTTTCGGCAGATGTCATCCACCCCCCCCCCCCCCCCCCCCGCCCTCCCAGAATAGGAATGCTAGGGATCAACTGGATACAACATGTTCTTCTGACAAATTTGTACAGTGTTTTTTATTTAGTTGTGATATAGTGTGTGTTGTTGTGGTTGTAGGCGGTGGTTCTTGCTGGGTTCATCTGAACATGGACATGGAGGTGATGAGGAAAGAGCTCCAAGCGGTCCAAACCAAGCGCATCGCTCTGGGTAAAGGATATACAGGAGTGTTTTGCTCTTGTTTGTTGGTGCTGTTTTTATGCCGCTATAGAGAATTCTCAAATTGTGTGCTGAGACATCATCATTATTATTGCAAATAAATATTACTATACAGAACGTTAAGACATTTGTTTTTTACCCTTTATTTTCTCCCACTCTTCAACCCGGTGTTTAACTGTTTAAGCCACCACACACACCACAACAAATGGAGTGTTTAATTGTATTTGATATGAATGCCATTTTTGCCAAGCGAGAATGTATTTCTCACTGCCAGACTCTCCTCAACAGAGATGACACTGTACCGGTACGCCCATACACTGACCTGCTCTCATCTCTCATGTGTATCTTTTCCCCCGCAGAGATGCGCAGGAAGGCATCTCCATGGCAACGTAACCTGAGCTACCCATTGGCCATGCTCCTTCTCTTAGCTCTCACGGTAAAGCCGAGCTGATGTCAAAATGTGCCCTTTTTTCCACTCAACAGTACGATGCCATGACCTTTCTGTGTTTTCATCGCTGTACATGGTGTCACTGTTTTAGGTGGTGTGTGTGTTGATGGTGTGTTTCAACGTGCTGGAGCTGCTTTTTGACGAGACTGCCCTGCCCAGAGGAATGGAGGTGAGGCAACATACATTTTGTGACAGTGGTGTGTAGGGTTTCTTCTCGATTATTGTATGGATTACTATTTTATTTTTGATAAATCTAATAATTGAGAAGTGAGAATTTGATTATTCATATTGTGTATCAACAAATCAAATAAAAAAAGAAATCTAAATGATTTCTGATTGATTTTTCAAATAATTAAACTAAACCAATTAGTCTGATTCACCACTTATTTTATTATTTGTAGTACAGTGGTGTCATGCAAATGCACTGTGAGCTTGCAGATTGGCTATTTCTGAAAATCGATTATTTGATAAATTGGTTATTGTTTTATCGATTAGTTGGATTAACTGCTGTATTCCTAGTAGTGTCAAAGCACCTCTAAAAGCCCTTGCTGAAGCTGACTGATGATGGTCTGTGTTTCAGGACCCTCGTCTAGGAGCCGTTTCATTCTCTGTATTTGGGTCACTGGGAGCAGCGGTACAAGTGGTCCTCATACTGTATCCTTTTATCACTCAGGATGTCACTGCACGTGCACGCACGCGCGCGCACACACACACACACACACACACAGCATACAGATAGTCTCGCACGAGCCACGTTCATTAAGTGGTTAAATAAATTCGACAGACATCAGACTTAGCTGTGTAACGTCCTTGATATTTGGGCAGTGTGTGATGTTTGATTACCTCCCACCACATTCTTGGCTTTGAAATGTGTTGCAGATGTGCGGGGGCCGGTTTTATGCTGTTTTTTAAGGACATGTTCTCAAGTCTGCACAGATGGAACTTTCCAGTTGTAACCATTTTGTCTCGATTAAAATGTAGGCATTTAGCAGCTGCCCTTAATCCAGAGCGATTTATAGTAAGCAAGGAAAACATGAGGTAATGCATCAAATGCATTAAATGGTTTTGATTATTTGATTTTGATTAAATACTTTATTAACATGCATGGACAAGCACAGGGAATTACAGTACCGTACAACGTCTGCTAAAAGGATGAGTCCAAGAAAGCCTATTGGCTTGTTTCCAATAGGGTCCTCATACTCAATTCATCTAAAAACATTAATGACAGACAAATATACACAATACTATGCAAAACCATAATTTAAACGAGTAGGAAAATAAATATGAAAATATGCACAGTCGTGTACATCTAGGTAATATAGGATCATAGGTAAACGAGAACCTCTGCCCTGATGAAGACCGGTATATGTCGAAACATGTTGTTCTCCTCTTTTAAATATTTTGTGCCTGAATCTCCGCCTTTTTTCAAAAGAACCTCTCGAGCTTAGATTTTACACTGAGGACTGTGCGATGTTAACTCATTTTGGGGCGGGAATCCTTTTTGGTGTTTCAAGCATTATGTTATGCTTTAGCCATTTAAAAATAGCAGATCTACAAGCTCATAGCACGGCATTGAGTGCCGCACTACGAGCTTGTAGGTCTGCTATTTTTGAAAAATCCTGAAAATGTGTCACAAATCTTTGAATATATATTCTTTCAGAGCAAACGTTTTTTAACTCAAAACTTTGCTACTGGAGGGGTCCCTGGAACAACATATTTCCAGATGGGGGTCGGCGGCCAAATTCAGATAATTCTGGGGGTCCTTGACAGGAAAAAGGTTGAGCACCAGTGACACTGACATAGAAACATGAGGTTTTTCAGAAAACTGTCAGGATTTAGAAGAAATTTTGTAGAATCGTCCTCGGGTCTAAGTTGGTTAATGACTGTGTGGTTCATTATTGTGTTACTGTTCTCCCTAACGGTGACTCTGCTCAGCTACCTGATGGTGTCTTCAGTGGTGGGGTTCTACAGCTCTCCTCTGTTCACAGGGTTGGTACCTCGTGCTCAGGACACCAACCTCACTCAGGTTAGACCAACTGCTGCTGGGCCTGTGGACCGTAATATGCACCCGGTCCTGGCCGGCGTACAGTACTTACTGGTCCATTTTCACAGTCTTAATCCTGATCGTTGCTGTCAGGCAGTAAACGGCGTATCTACATTTTTTCATTTTTTTTGTGCGAATTTATGCCCTAATTCGTCATACAAGAGCGTTGTACAAAAGTGGAGAAAATTGCAGATCTACAAGCTGAAAATGTTGTTTTTAAAATAAAAAAGGAACGGTTTTGGACTTGCAAGGTTTCTACCTGACAGCAACGTAGGCATGCCCTCGATTAGGCCACTAATCGATCAAGGGAATAAAGTAAAAAAATTATACCAAAAAAAAAAACCAAACAAAGTATGTTAAATCAGACATTAAGCACCCCCACAGCCCAAATGGAATGATTCTCTGTTGCATAACTTTTTTATGTTATGCAATCAGACTGATTTGACTGCCAATCTCTCAAATAATGCAAAAATATTTTTTTTTTTAAGACTGCCAGTGTGGACTATAGACAACATTTGACCAATCGGATTCGACTATACAAATCCTTAGTCTGGGACAGTCCTACAGAGATTATACAGTATACTGTGTTGTATGACAGTGTCCTCCTGTAACTAAAATAGCCAATCCACGAACCCTGCTATTTTCGGAGCGGGACACGGCCGTCGTACGTCGGGATATAAATAAGGCATTAGTTAAATGAATATGTCTGTTATTTTACTGTGCGTCTGTATCTATTCTGTTCTGTCTGATGTTCAGTTCTCAAGACAAGCAGCCGACCGAAACGTTCACATTTGAACCCTGACAAATTTTGCGCCTCTCTTTCCCCCCTTCAGATAATTGGGAACTGCGTTTCACTGCTTGTGCTCAGCTCAGCGCTGCCAGTCTTTTCACGTACACTTGGTAAGCCTGCAGTCATAAAATGCATTATTTGTACATTTTGCAGTTACAATCTGGATAAGGGCAGATGCCCTTATCCAGAGTGGCTTACGAAGTGCAAGGTCTGTGTACATGCTAAGAACATTGATTACTACTACAGGGTCAAATAATGACACACATAATGCGAGATTGTGCTGAATAGGCCATTTCTACTTGTAGTTATCTTACTGTCCACGAGAGGGGAGTGTGTATGCAGTTATTGGCTGCTCTGGTCTAGACTTGTGGCCACTCACTGAACCAGTTTCAAATACTGATTATTTCTGTGTTTGTACCAATTATCAAATACCCTTCAGCTGTCTTATTTAATTCTGTTTTTCTTTTGTCTTTTTTTTAGGGATCACCCGCTTTGACCTACTTGGAGATTTTGGCCGATACAACTGGTTGGGGAACTTCTACATTGTGTTCCTTTACAACATGGTGTTTGCTGGTCTTACCTCCGCCTCTCTCATCAAAACTCTGACCTGGGCTGTACAGACGGAGCTCATCCGGGCATTCGGTCAGTCTGTCATTTGGGTTGCATGTACTTCTTTTTAATTATTTTTTTATTGTACGATTTGACTTTGCATTAGGCTGCAAGTCTGCGTATATGGTTGTTCTGACAGAAAATATACTAACAAAAATGCTGGTATGCTGTAATGGTCTATGCCATTCCGATACCATGTATTTATCACATGATGTGATTTCATTTACAGTAACATTTTGAATTGATGTTGCACTACTGTTTTCATATTCTTACTGTACAATTTACATTATTATTTTACCAACTTTAAGCTGCACTTTAACTATTATTAATGGATTTTTTTAAATGTATTCCTAGATCAGTGGTTCTCAAACCTTTTAATTTCAAGGACCCCCATAACTTACGGGTCCATTTGGTTCCATTTGTACACTCTCAGAGTTACAGACTTGTAAGGGTCCATTTGGAACCCCCTCATGGATCAACCCTGAGGGTCCCTGGACTCAGGGTATTTTTAATTACACAATGGTATCTGATCGGTACTCCGTATCGACAGATACACAGGTTATAAAATGGTATGGTATCGGCACATCTCTATCTGCGTACTTGGATGAACAATGAAAAATTGTTCCCAACACACATTTCCCTATGGGCTGGTCTCTTTTCCTCAGATTATAAAGTATACAATTATTTTCAGGAAAAGTGTAAAGGGACAAGAAGCCAGTAGGGTCCCCTTGGGGACCCTCCGGCCCCCGTCACAGCAGACATACACCCTCTACCCCTCCGCCCAACACAAACAACGGCTCGGAGCGTAGACAAGCCACACACACGCACACTCCCCTTCCTCATGGCACAGATAGCATCTCAGCTGCACGGCGTGTTACTCCATTGCCTCCCTGCTCGCTTTTGTTCTGTGATTGATGGGACTTTTTTTATTTTCGCCCAAATCAGCTATTTTCTCTCAACGTGACTAATAATTGCGCTCCACCTTTTTATACTTAGTCAGGGCTGGGTGGCATATATTGATATCGTATACCGATATCGTGACATTTGGGTTTTGGTATATCGTAATATATATATATATCGTTATATATCGTGTTCTCTGTTCCTGCTTTTAATCACTTAAGCCCTGTTTTATATTTCAAATATGTTTCGAAAATAGATTTTCAAACTACAAGCTCGATGTCTCGATGCGTTGTGAGCTTGTAGATTAAATCGATGTTTTAATTGAATAGTTTATTAGACAGAAATGTAAAATGGCGAGTACAGTCAATCACTTGGTCTAAAAGGGATAGCACCAAAACAAAAGTACTTGTGGACATTTCTGGTTAAATGTCTGAAAATATAATGACTCTGGCATTTTTCTTGTTCTCATTAATAATGCCAGAGAAATATGCCTGCCTTGCTAGACGCAAGGCCTTGTTATAGGCGACTGTTGACTTTTTAAGAATCTCTAGGTGGATGGTGAGTTAGTTTTTTCTCCAAGCTCGCTCAGCTCTACGACATTCTTGCTTCAGTGAGCGTGAATGCTCATTTATCCAGGGTGTTACTCTGGTGTTATGTTTCTTTTTTGTTTTCAAAGGAGCCACTATATCAAGAGCTGACTCTAGTTTAAGATTAAAATTTTGAACCATATCATTCACTGGGGGAGTATCGGGCAGGGGGGGGGGGGGGGGCAGGTGACGAGAGAACTCGTCGGCTGCAGAAGAGCTAAAAAAACGCTTTTTTTATGGTATATTCAGTGATGTTTTTCTCTAGATCAGAGACAGTCATATTAAAACACAGCAGATAGTGGTCTGATAGCTCAGGCCTTTCAATAGTCCTATCCACAGTGATGTTCAGCCCTCTAGAAATCACCAGGTCCAGAGTGTGCCCATGTTTATGTGTAGGCCCAACAACATGTTGTATAAATTCAAAGGAGTGCAATAACTCTAAGAAACCCATAGCCATAGCATCTGTAGCATCATCCAGGTGAAGATTAAGATCACCTGAGATAAGAGTTCTGTCATAGTTAGTGGAGCAGATAGATAAAAGTTCTGATATTTCTGTTAGAAATATTGCTTTACTGCATTTTGGCGGGCGATAAATGCTAATCATTGGCATAGAGGCTTGACCATGTAGTATAGTGGCCTGGTATTCAAAGGATGTAAAGCTGCCAAGGGTCAGAGCCTTGAATTTTAACGTGTCTGAAAAAATAATTGCCAGTCCACCTCCTTTCTTAGCCTCGCGAACAGAGTGAATGAAACTGTAGTTTGCAGGACAGGCTGGCGCTAGGAGAACAGCTCCATCTGAGCCAAGCCATGTCTCTGTTAGAAAGATTATATCTAGCTCTTTACAGATTATATCATTTACAGAGGAGGACTTATTTGTTAGTCATACCGTTGTTATTTGCCTTGACTTGCAGGTCTCCACCGTGTGCGACTGCCCCTGGTGGTGTCCCGCTCCACAGTACCATTCAGCAGACTCCTGTTGGCCAGCGGCATGTCCAAGATCCAGTGACTCTCACCATTCTGATGCCTTTCCTAAGACATGGAATATTTACTAGTATTCCCCTGGAATGACTACCTGTCGGATCAAAGGCAGTTTGAAGGCAGTCTTCTGGCCAATCGGTATCTGGGTCACCTCCAATGCAGGAGACGGGAGTAGAAGGAACCTTCCTGCAAGTTTGTCCAATGGGAGCTGAACTTCTTATTAAATGACCTAGACGGGTCGAACTGGGCCCCCCCACCCAACCCAGTTTGTCAGGTTATTTGGGCGGCAAGGACATTTGCTGCTTGCGGCATTTACCTGTGCCATTTATGATGAATGGAACGCCACAAAAGGGATCATGGCCATGATTGGGGGGGTCTTCGGGTGTTGCCGCAATGTGATCTGTCACAGCAAGCAACCTGCCACAAGCAACCTGCCACAATACCTGATGCCTTATGGGAAGAAAAGAAAACAAACGACATACGAGATCCATCATTTGGCCATTTCTCTGTCAACACATGTAAAAGTCAGCAGAGTTATTTTGGAACATTACGTTGTGGCCATGACTACATTTCCTTTTCCTGCTCTGTGTCGAGCGAGTGCTCTTTTTCTCTGCAGCCTCCCCACGCTTTCCCTTCCATAATGTGGTGCCACTATTTTAAGCCGGGTTCATGCTTTGTCGCATAAGTGGTGACTGTGCATTAGAAAACAGCCGACCTACAAGCTCACAATGTGGCCCAGATGCCACGCCTTTGTGATTGTAGGTCTGCTATTTTTAAGCGTGTGACACTGCTGTGCGACTGAGCATAAATTAGGCTTTTAAGATTTCACCCCGTGAATCACAACTTCCATTCTCACTGCCCTGGTGTTGTTAGTTAATGAGAGGAAGTGAGAAGGTTTCTAATGGGAGCAAATGAGGCATTGTGTGCCTAATACACCATCTATTGATCCATCGAAAATATGGGAACAAGCTAATGGTAACATTTTTGGAAACGTTTCTTTTAAGAGGCCTAGATCGATCGCAAAAAAGCATATTTCATTTTTCTAAATGATGGAAGTCTTATTTTTGTCTGGGGATGTCTGTGATTTAGATCAATACATTGTAGGACATGATGAAAATAAATAGCTTTACACTTTACACTGTCTTTATGCGAGACATGTAGTCTTTCGCCCCATGATGGGGTCTCCTAAATGCCAAGTGTCACTGTCAGCCTTAGACCAATCAAACTGTGAAATTGTTTTGTTTTTGTTTTTTGTGGGGGAAAGGTGCAATACTTTTTACTATAGCAAGTTTTACTTTTAAGCACATTTTTTACTTCTGCAATTTAAATCCATACAATGCATACAGAAAAGAAAAGTAATATTCTTTTCAGAGATTATTTTGATTGTCTTTTGTGATTTGGTCGAGGTTTTATGGACTTGTGAATAGGTTAGTTTTGTATTTATTGCTCAAAGAACTAATTTGACATGACAATCTTTCCAATGCAATGTATTCAATGTGCATTTTTATTCGTTGATAACATGCATTCTATTAAATGCAAAATTGCGCTTTACTATTTTGTTTTTGACATGATAGTGATCCTGTGTCACTGTTTGCCTTTGCTGTATCAGCAGTTTATGAGCTCTTCGCTTAATCGCCAGCAGGGGGCAGTGTCTCCCAAATTCACTGCGTCTGTTGCCTGAATCCCTGTGTGTACCAGGTCAGTCATTACACATGGAGCACAATAATTATAGGTTGACTCATTTCATTTTGTCTGGGAAATGTTCTTAGTTTTGGAAAAATAACCGTTTCATTTTTTTGTAGGGCATTTGGGCACTGTCTTTACTGTAACATATTGACCTACTATGGGACCATGGGATCTTAACGGTAAAAAGAAAACTGTTGAAAATGTGAAAATGGTTGAAAATGTGACGGCACAGTTGAAACCCAAGGAAGGGTATTTAGAGTTCTTCTCAAGGTGACATTGGTTTTTTTTAATGGTTTACTAAGGAACTCTTAAACTCTGACATTACAGGTGTTCTTAAAACTTTTCACCCACACATTTATGAGAAAAGCAATAAATGCATTGTTTTCCTACTTAAGTCCTGTGTCTTTTTTTAGATGGCTGTTTTTTAGATGGCTTACTCAAAGTATTAGTTTCTTCAGCACCTTTTACTTATTCGTACCGTACGGTATAGGTACAACAAAAGAGACTGTCTACTGGTATATATATATATACTGTAGCTATTCAGTCTTGGTGTTTGGCGGGCGTGTGCGAGTGTGATGGGTGAGCGTGCATGTCTGTCCTTTGTGTCCCTCCACCCTTTGTTGGCTTTCTTTAATCAGCAGTAGAAGAAAGACATATTTTGGCCTGCCTGTCAACAGTGGCCAGGAGCGACGCCGCTACAACCGTTGCCCACGCTTTCCCCGCTTGGATGCCACAGCTAGATAAAAACAACCCGACACAGAATCAGGAGGAGGGGTGACGTTGGCTTGCTTTCGCTCCTTCATCTCCCCCAGCTAGTCACCCGCACCTTCTTTTTCTTCCATCCGCTTTCCTCGCCTATTGTTCATTTCCTCTCCTCCTTTTTCTGAAGTCGGAACAAGCAAATCCCAGGCCTCTTGATTAATTTCTCCCTTCTTGATTTTTGTTTGCATTTCTTTTCTTGTTTTCTTTTGTTGGATGAGTTTAATTGAGCTTATTTGGTTTGGGTTTTGTTTTGGGTTGCCTTTCCTCTGTTAAAAGGGAGTGAGCTTCAATGTTCCCGGAACACTACATATACATCAAAGAACTGGTTATTCTGTGAGGTATGACACATCTCCAAGTTGTGCTTGTGCATTGCTGACATAGGCCTCATTTTGTATAAAGGGTACTGGGTCGCACACAGTGGCAAGCGTGAGTTTTACATATCTTTTTATTTCTTTACATCATAGTGAGAGAGAAACGTTACTTTCGGCTATTCAGCCTTGGTCAGTGGCCTCATATAGGCCTCATTTTGGACATCAAACAGGCCAGAGGGTGCAGTCTAATTATATGTGAGGGTTGAGTTTGAGCTAAGGGTCAAAGTTATGGTTAAGCATGTATTTGTCGGGTTTGGAAAGCAATGGCTAAGTTAGAAGGTAATACAGCAGTCACACGTGAATGGAAAGATTCCTGGTTCTATCTGGGCTCTTCTGGCATCGCGCCCAAGTGTCCTTGAGCAAGACCATGAACCCATAACTGCTCCCTGGTTGTTAATTAGCTGCCCACTGGTCCAATTAGATTGCAGATTGCAGTGGACAAAAACTGAGTATGCAAATGTACTTGGCCAAATAAACTTGACCTACTTTCCACCTCTTATGGTGTTAAGGTTGGGGTATGTATGGATATGAAGTTGACGCAATGTCCCCAACCCATGTGTGTCTGACAGAGCAACACATTTGCTCTGTCTAAAAAAAAAAAAGACGGGTGAACCTACCTAACTGTCAGGTGTTTTTCATGCTACTCACCGATGCATGTCATGCTCACTGATGCATGTCATCACTCATCACCAGTGTCTGTATATATGAGAAGATGCCATCCATCTCATCACAATGTCATTCTAACAAATTCACATTCACATATTTGTGTACTTGTGACACTAACGTTACAAGAGGAATGCAATTTACATGTTATTTATACCTTATTTAACTCCCTAACATGACTTCATATGCATCAAATACAATAATTAAAACCATTGGTGAATTATAGCCATTGGTGAATTATGTTGTGTAACTACTAGATGGAATTCTTCAAGGAAAACTCTTGGCCTAAACCCTCATCCCATGTGTGAATTGCCTCTGTTTCCAGTGCACAGAACCCTCTGGCCAACTGAATGTCCTTGGGACGAAACTCTTTAAATGTAAATAAACACTGGCAGAACTGTGCTATTTGAAGTCTATATCTAGGTAACCCAATTCTTTGCTGCTGAAATTCTATCTCTTGTTGAATAAATGCAAGGGCAAATGAGACATGTGGTTTTAGCCTATACTGTATGTTTGGATTATAATGAGATTCGGTTCGGTGAGGACGACCTGTATAGAGAGATGGTGAAAACGAGTGAGTTTCTATTTAGGGGGAGGATATTTGAATACCATCTCCCCAACAGCTACATTTGAGGGTTGGTGACATTAGAATACCACCTCCCCGAAAATATGATTATTGCTAGCATAACCATTGGGTAAAATCTATTTTATACTTTGTCACACGACTGTCACTCGCTGAAAATAAGTGGTATTGCTTTTCGTTGTTCGATTGACACCACTGTGCAACGAAGTATATAATAGACTCAACATGCTCTATTGGACTACTAGTTGGTGGGCATATCGGGGACATGAAGGCGGGAGACAGACAGCCTGTAATGGGATGAGATAGGCTATCTTTATTGTCAAAACATGAGAATGAAGGGGGGAAAAAAGACACAGATTAGCTTTCCTGACAGTCGGCCGTTTGAAGTGCATGCCAAAGTGCATTAGGGGCTATTATTCCCACTTTTGGACACTTGCAAACGCAGAGCCACTCACAGGAAAAGGCGAGACTTTCTTGCTAATCAACTGATAATGGGTTGCACTGTCCATTTGCCATGGCTGCCCTCCACCCTACGTGCACACTCATGGCACACTTGATTCACACACTCGATTGGCACATGCACAGTAAAATCCAGAATGTGATTTTAACCACATTCATTAACCCTGGCATCCATATTTTCGACGTGTCATTATTCAAATATATTCTACAAATTGTCAAAAGTAACAAAACATAATATTTTTCCACATATTTTTCAAACGTTTCTACAAGCTTTAGGCAGTGTGTGTTTATAGATTGGGTTTATTAGATATATAGATATAGATATAATAGATAATTATAGATAGGGTTTAAGTGCTTAAACTACATCCATAAGGGGCCATTTTACACATTCTTCTGTGTGGGGAAGGCTTTGGTCCAAACCCAAGTAGACGGCCATCTGCCACAGCACTGTTGTGACTAAATGTTAAACTGCTAAATGTTACACTGGTTACTTTGGGTGGCTGCTATTGGTTTGGGGAACCCCTCTGATATCACTATTTGACGGGAGGGCAGTGAGTGTACAGTATGTAATGTACACACGATGGCATGTATATTTTTCACAGCAGGTACATTTAATGCGATACAGCGTTATATCTGACCTCTGACCTGCTTGTCTGGGGCCAGGAAGTTCCACCCATGGTCAGTCTATTGTCCAAAAACCCATTGCAGCATCGCCTCAGCCCCCTGGCTCACTACTGTGCTTTTTCAACCTGCTGCAATATCTCAGCAAGAATATAGCCACTAAAACACGCCCCGGCTATGTTAACAGTACACTGTTACGTTTGGGTCACCTGAACACGTACGTCACATTTCATTACACTTGTCTTCTGTTGGTGACACGTGTGTTCTTTTAGGGCGAAGTGCTGCATGTCTCGACCGACACAAAGCTAACAGTACCTAAAGCCAGAAGTTATCCAGAATGTGTGGCCACATCACGGCGCACCACCCTGCTTCTTCCTGCACTGATAACAGGGTGAGAGACAGTAGAACGGGGTGGTGCTCGCTCTGCCGCTGGTTGGTCAGTGAGAGTGGATGGAGGGGGGCCTTGACTTTCCTTCACCCCCCCCCCCCCCCCCCCCCGCCCCCCTCACGACCCTTCCAATGGCCTCCATCTGAGGAAGTGGATCTTGCAGCATGTCTTTTCAGTTCCAGGAGACAAAACAACCACTTACCCACTTAAACCCGTGTAGCAAAAAATAGAAGCTCGGTTAGTTGTGACTGTGAGCCAACAAGATCAGCTATTTTTTACAGAATGTTCACCTATTTTAGCCAGTCATGTAAAGTAATTAAGTACATCTAATCAATACTGTACTTAATTTAATAATTACAAGTTTGAGATATGTTTTAGTTGGTTTAGTTTCTATACTTTTACTTCTACTTCACAAATATTGTACTTTTTACTCCACTACCATTATTTGAAAACTTTAGTTACTAGTTAGCCTACTTTGTAGATTTTGATTATTATTACAAAAACATACAGTAACCACTTCATCCCTATATACATTTCGTGTTGCCAATACTGATACCAATACTTTTGTACTTTTACTCAAGTACATTTTGAATACTGAACTTGCAACAGACTATTTTTACGTTGTGGTATTGATACTTTTCTTACACCACTGACCATAGTGTTCCAGAATAGAGAATGTGGTTAAGATTTCAATGTCTGCATTATTTCATGATGCGTAGCTAGTTCAGGCAACTCAAGAGAACGCGCCTACCTAATCAGATGACTAGTAGTCACATGCACTCTTTGCCTGAAAAGAGCGGCTATTTAAACTTCTCTGCCTACCTGCTCATTCCTGGCTTCTCTCGTCACAGTTATGCAAATTCCACGCTCTGTTTCTAGATCCCCCTGGGGATCTTAATTAATTCCCTGGAATTCTATTTGGCTTATAAAATGTTCATGCTACATGGAATGAATAGAGACAGAGCCAAACTACTATATGCTTCATATATCTATGCTCAATATCGGGAGGTATTGGAGAGGTTCGGGAGAGCTCAATATATATTCTAAATTCAATCAAAGATTTGTCAGACTGAAATTATGAAAGTCCACATTACTGCTGCTGCTTTACAATTTCATGTATGTAATAACTACATCTTTATTGATCCTATGACAGCACGTCAGCACCTCCTTGTTAAAATTATTACTGAACCTTGTACCGGTATACTACTGTTCCTTAGCCTTACGTGTTTCTATGTTGAACATGCTGTGAAAACCAATATCCCTCTGGGACAATAAAGTCTAATCTAATCAAATTCCTATTTTGTCCTGCATTTGTCAATTAGGGAGGGACAAATCGATAGTTGTTCCTGGAGTTCTCCCTGACACTTCCTCGTGAAGGGCAAGGCTTGGGCATGGCAGGCAGGTATTTGACCATGAGCCCAGGTGTAGGCACAGGCCTCCAGTTGGAGGGAACAAAGAAGGGTAGGCTGACCCAGAGGCAGGAAAGATCTCGTTTTCTGCGCTGTAGCTTTGCAGGAAACACAGCCATTCACACAGCAATATACTCCCATCCTGAAGTGGGGGAGCTGGGGGCTGTTGAGAGTCAGGAGGAGGCAGGGGAATAGAGGAGGGGTGCTGGGGTGGGCTCTGAAATAAAAACTAATAATAATGACTTTATTTCCATCTCCAGCCCACAGATGTTTGCTTCCTTCCCTTCCCTTTCATGTCGGATGGAAATCTCTTTTCTTGTATTGGTTTAACAGTGCGGGTAATTGTTGATATGAAAGCATTTGTTGCTTTCTTTTTTTGTTTTTGATCGAGCATACCCTGCATTTGTCACGATGGCTGCGATCTCTCATCTGCGTGCCGGGGCCTGACTTGAGCATTCTTCCATGTTTATCATAAGCACAGGAAGATGCAGCTCCACCACGCTACCCCTCCCTTCAACATCCTGGGATCTTCTGGAACCTTCCCTTACATGGCTGCCTCTCTGTGACCCCTGCAGAGGGCAGCTTATTGACCTATAACCCATCACTGTGTAAAGCACATGGGTTTATGTCTGTCCAGAATGTTGTTTGTTAAATACTGTTTAATTGTGGGGGGCAGCAATAGCTGAATGGTCGCCTCGGAAACAGAAGGTGCCAGGTTCACACCCCGGCCTGTCTAATGTGTTGAAGTGAGCACAAGACACTTTAACCCCCAACTGCTCCCCAGGTGCTGTATTAAGTAGTGCCCACTGCTCCTATAATGGTTAGGATGGGTAAAATGCATACAAAAATACAGTGGGACTAAATTATCAAATATTTAATCCCTTATTTTAATTAATGAGGGATTTCTAAAGTGTAGAAGTGTCTTTTAAATTAGTAAATTGTTTTCATGCTAAAGGTTTTTCACACAAAGCTATCGTTCACCATTGTCTTTGTTAGTTGTGGTGTGGTCTCTGCCATGCACTTGAGTTGTGATGATTTTTTTTAAATCATATCTTTATAGACACTATAGTGCTGGGCGTAAACGGCACTTAAACACACTTGATGGCGACAGGTGAAACGTCCTTCACATACCAGCAAGATACAACATTAAGATACAAGCGACTGAGCGTAAAAACCTAAATAATAGCAGAAAGTCCTGAAGATTCTCATGATTAATCAATGCTCGGTGTCTTTATTGGCGACGACACATGGTGTCCACAAGACTTCCTGAATGGAAACTAAAGGCAAGATAGTGCAGTAACACTTTGACCTTTGATATCTATTAATTTCAGTTTCCGTAGGTGATTAGAGAGGTCAGGCTCACGGGTAAAAGCACAAATCTCCATTATTCCTCTTTTGTTCCCTCTGGGATATTATCTCTTGACACTTTTTTATGACACCCTTATTCCCAGCTATTGTTCTGAGATGGATAAAAATAATATGTTGTTGTGGCCATTGGGTGTTTCCAGTGAAGAGGTCTAGGGGTGGCAGGCAGGGTTCAGAGGTCACTCGTGTCGGCATGCATGGGTCTCCTGGCCGAGGAGGCAAACAAAGGAAGGCAGCACTGTAAGTCAAAGCGAGTGTGCTCAGGGTGTCAAGGCTGGATACTAGGAGCCCCTCTCTCAGCAGCAGGATGCTTGTCCAAACGGATCTGACTTTATGTCACTTTCAATATGGGCTATTAATATCTGAAGCCAGTGGTTCCCAAACTTTTTCACGTCAAGGACCCCTGAATTGACACTAATTAGCCTGCGGATCCCCCATTTGAAAATATATGCCAGGGACCGCCATAAGAGAAGATTTTTACGGCTCTAGCTGTGATTCTCAACCTGTTTAATTTCAAGGACCCCCCGGTTTGACATGCATTAGTCTACGGACCACCATTTAATGGCATTTCTATATCTGGGACCCCAAATTTATATTGTAAAACTCTGAGAGTGTACAAATGGAACCAAATGGACCACTCTCTGAGTTACAGACCCATGAGGGTCCATTTGGTTCCAAACTATCATTTAGCTGGGGACCCCCTGGAACTGGGGACCCCCTGGAACTCCCTCAAGGACCCCTAACTTTGGGAACCACTGTCTTAAGCACATGCATGGAGTCATGATAGTGACTGTGATGAACAAACAGACAGGGTTTAGTGGGTTCAAACTAAGACCTTTCTTCTGTTGACATAACTGATATCTGGGGGTTGTATGGACATAGAAGTAGGCTAGAGTTAACGCAAGATAAAATACAAATGCCCTATGATCTAATTTATCAGCTGTCACAAATCTCTGGAAATTATAGGACTATACTTGTATGACCTCTTTTGTTTAGCTAGCCAGTCAGTATGTGGTTAATGCCAACCACACTGAAAACACTGAAAAAGTCTATTATTTTCTTATTTAGCCACGCTTAAAATGTATAGGCTATAGGGGGGGGGGGGGGTAAATCAAAGCCTAGACGTAAAGTAGGTAATCATAATGTAGCTTGTTGTAAAGCTGAATTGGAGGCGTGTGCTGTCGCAGTGGGAGCGCGCAGAGGAAGGGAGGGCAATCTTGTCCAGACGCTAAAAGACCCAATGGCTGGAGCACGGTGGCCAGGAGCGCTGGAACGCGACAGGAGACGGTGGACTGACAAACACCACGCGAGAAGAAGCGCTACTGAATGGATGAATATAGGGTGACAATGTCACTGGAAGTGGAACATGAAGAGTGCTTTCAGAGGTAGTCTACGCAATCGGAGTCGGTGCGTGTGCGTCATTTCTGCCTTGCCATTTCCAAGGAGGAACTGCCGTCAGGTGCCAAATATAAGCGGGGACGCGGTATAAGTGAATGGAAGCCCCCGAAAAGCACCTGCGTCAGGAGTCAGGACAGGTACATTCGAATGAGGCACGAAGATGACTTGCAGTTTACCACTCAGTGAAGCGTTCGAACATCAACTGACCACTTGAATAATCTGACAGCCACGATATGCGTCCTTAGAAAAACGTCAGTGAATATACTTGTATAAAGTTCCATAGACTTTTAGGTCGTGATATCATATGACCTAAGGTCAGAATTATTTTGGAAAACAAGACATCAAAGTAATTTTTTTCCCCCGTCAAGATTGAACAGAACTAGGTCAAGAAGTCACTGCTGAATGTCACAATAATTCACATTTAGTCCGATTTATTTATTATTATAACCCATGATCTGGAATGGACCGAGATTTGACCCTCGACATTCAAATGCTATCACTCTCCTGGACCTCCTGGGTTGTCACCGCCACTGTGGGCACTGCCACTGTGGGCCTCTGATTCCACGGATCCAGAACTTTCACCAATGAAGCAGTACTCCCGGTGGGCCCGCCTCGGCCTGCTCGCTGTGTGTACATGCGCATGGCTGCTTGTTGTCCAGGGATGCGGACCCGGACCCGGTTATGGCATCCGCTCCAGGCCTAGGAAGCTCACAGCCATGCACTACAAGCAGTTCGTTCCCAACTTCTCCGAAAACAACCTCGGGGCCAGTGGGAGAGCAGAGGGCAAGATCACACGCAACTCGGAGCGCTTCAATGAACTCGTCTGCAACTACAATCCAGACATTGTCTTCAAGGATGAAGAGAACACCAACGCGGACCGCTTCATGACTAAGGTGAGACTGTGTGGTAGGCTATAGTGGTCACTGGTCAGTTAGGTGAAGTTCAAGTTACATCTCACATTTTGATCATCATTCTAGGTTATATGTTTACGCATGTATGCAGACAGTTACACATGCAGGTGGCTGTGGTACCACCAAACAATTCTTTCCGTTGGAAATCAGTTATTTTTGGGCAGCTACAATCAAGTAATTAGGTTGTAATGATTTGGGCTTTATCGAGTGGCTGTTGATACTTTATTCTGGAGGATGCTCTCCTCTCCGTCAAATTTAACTAATACAACCCCTCTGATAACCAATTAACTATTTCCCTGTGTGTAGGAGAGTAGGCCTACCTTTTACACTTCCAAAGCTATGTGCTATGCTTCTCCAACTCAAAGCTGAAATGCAAAAAGATGACCTGTTTGCTCTGCTGTACTCTTAAGTCTAAAACTACCTTTTCACACCAAGCTCTGTAACACATAAACAAATATTCAACACAAGGTCTCAGCGATTTAAACACACTTCCACTCCCTCTTCGCAAGATAAGAAGATCAGGATGTAATTCAACACTACCTTCCAGGAGACCAAGTTCCATTTCCTTTTAATCTTTAACCACACAGTCTTTGTTATCTGTAATACAATTTGTTTAGGAGGGAAAGGCAGGTGAGGCACTAAACATGAATCTGTACTGTTTATTGGACCAGGAATGTCATTTTAAATATAGAGTCCAGCAGAATTGGATCACTCCCTGGCCTAAATTAGTTTGCATCTTTTAATCAACATCCCTACTCTCTGAAATATACTGAGTGAGTCCTTTTAGATCAGGTGGCGATACCCTCCCTGGAGTGACATGACTGTGATTATTTTGTGATGTGAATCTGTGTTCCTTCTCCTCCCCGAGTGATTCTATGTGATGGAAATCTGTGGTTGCATATGTTTGCCCTTCCCGGTGCCCAGTGTGCGGATGTTGAGGGTGTGTGCGTGCGTGCATGTGCCCCTTTCTTGCCCAGATGTGAAAGACACTCTTTGTGCGTCATTTGGAGACTCAAGAGGGGTCGCCTATACAGAATTCCCGCCTGCTGAAGTAATGGCACCGTTGGAAAAGCCGCTATTGTAGTTCCGACAATGTAACGCCTCTCTTCAATGGCATTGCGAGAAAAATGTACCCAGTTTGTTTTCTGGCCCTCTCGCTTTCTCACTCTTGCTGTCACATTCCCAAGTGCATGCCCATACATTCCTCCCCTCTGCCCTCTCCCTTAGTCCCAACCTTGGCTCTTGACTCCCCTACTTCCTTCTCACCCAGCTTTCTCTGTCTTTTCTCACTCCTTCCTTCTGTCTCTTACCCCCCCCCCCCCCCCTGTCTCTCTCTCACACTCCATCTCTGCGTTCCAACTCAGCGTTCTTTTCCATATAATGGTCAAATGGTGAATTAAGTTAAAAGAAAGTTTCTATTCAGCAAGAGCAGACATCAGGCCACAAGACCTGCCAAGACAACACCAAGTCATGAGTGAATATGCTTTAAAAAGTCGACAATGAGTAGAGTGTAGCACCTTGGATGCTGACGTCATCATTTTTTGCCAGCTATTTTGTGACAATGCTGACAGTCTTATAACATTAGGGCCCACGGGGGTGTTGGAGTTGCTGTGTTAACATTTCTGATCAAATGTCTCAGGGGTGACACTGAGAAACTCATTCCTGGAACAGTCTGGAAAGAGAGAAAGAGAATGGCCTTGATTATTCTGTCACCCTTCAGAAAATGCCAAGGAATGTGCCAAACTCGCTACAGTAGCTTTGTTCTTGGTTGTTTGAGTAAGGAGCAGTGGAGATTGGCCTTTAGCAGAAGAAGGAGGAATTATGTGCGTCATCCGACAGACCTGGTCTACTGAAAATCCTATTTTTATTGTTGCAAATGTTGCTTTATTATAATTGTAGAGAAACAGGAAACTGAGGTCAGGGAGAAGGGAGACATGCAAGACATGACAGGAGGGTGATTCGAAGATATTCGGGTCCTTGGGACTTACTAAGAGCATGTGGATGTGCACTAACTGGCTGAGCCACCAGGTACCCCTTCTGAGTTAAAATAATACTCAGGATTTTGCAGAAGATCACAGTCAAGGATGAGGACTACAAATTGCAGATTCAAACATTAGTAGTTACAGTGCACTGTGGTGCAATACATAGTAGGTTAATTTTCGAGTCTCTGCTTTTCCATTTCCTAAGAACACAGTCGAGGCACTGCAAACAGTGCCGTGCACAGCAGGTTAATTTCTACTCTAGGCTGTTTCATTTCTTGATAATAACTGATGACGAGCATCTTCGTGATTGCCAACACCTTATTTTCCGTCATCATATGTTTCAGTCATCAGTCACATTGCACTTACACCAAAATGAAATTATGATGACCATCAAAAACACTAATAGGGCTATATCTTGCGCCACCCCTTACCCCTTATTCATAAACATATTTGCCATTTTTTACTATTTTGAAAAACCTTTTAAAATAGTCTACATGCTCACAACGTGTCGATGTAGATCGGCTAGTTGAACTATTTTAAAATATTTTTCGAAATAGTGAAAAATGGCAAATAAGTTTAGGGATCAGGGGTAAGGGCAAGATAGGGCCCTTTAAATGTCACAGCATTTAGTGTGTTTGAGCAACATTAAAAGTCACAGCATTCAAATTCATCATTCAACTACAGCTTAAATAATTACTATCCAGCTCCATATAAGACCCATCTCTGTCTGTCTGTCTGTCTGTCTGTCTGTCTGTCTGTCTGTCTGTCTGTCTGTCTGTCTGTCTGTCTGTCTGTCTGTCTGTCTGTCTGTCTGTCTGTCTGTCTGTCTGTCTGTCTGTCTGTCTGTCTGTCTGTCTGTCTGTCTGTCTGTCTGTCTGTCTGTCTGTCTGTCTGTCTGTCTGTCTCTGTGTGTATGCGTGTGTGTGTGTGTGTGTGTGTGTGTGTGTGTGCGTGTGCGTGCGTGCGTGCTTGCGTGTCTCCCTCTCTCTCTCATTCCAGCGGTGCAAGGACTGTATTAACAGGCTGGCGATTGCAGTGATGAACCAGTGGCCAGGGGTGCACTTGCGAGTGACAGAAGCATGGGATGAGGATGGACACCACCCCACTGACTCTCTGCACTATGAGGGCAGAGCCGTGGACATAACCACAGATGACAGAAAGACAGACAAATATGGTCTTCTAGCTCAGCTGGCTGTAGAAGCTGGCTTTGACTGGGTGCACTATGAGTCCAAGTACCACATCCACTGCTCAGTTAAAGCTGGTGAGTTTTTAAGGAGTACGAGCTCACTCAGAGAGAATTATACAGTTTGCTATGATGTGTTGAGTCACACTCATCATCACAATGGAAATGTTGCATTTTCAGTCCTTGTCTTGTTTGTTGGTGTTTTCAGATCACTCTGTGACAGTAGAGAAAGGTGGTTGTTTCCCAGGCTGGGCCCGGGTGACTGTTGCTGGAGGAGGGCAGAAGGCCCTGTCATCACTGGCTCCTGGAGACAGAATCATGGCCCTGTCTGGGACAGGTCATGTGGTGTTCAGCCAAGTAATTCTGTTTCTGCACCAGGACCAGGACAGCAGGTCCACTTTCTTGACTCTGCAGACAGAACAAGGCCATAGACTAACCCTGACTCCCCATCACTTGGTTTTTCTAGCCCCCCATGACAAACTCCACCACAGCGAATATCGGGCTTGGTTTGCAAGCAGAGCCAAGAGAGGTGACTATGTGCTCATCCATGGAGCAGGCGGTCGAATACAACCGTCTCGAATCGTCTCAGTTTCAATAGAGGAGGGAGTGGGTGTCTATGCACCATTAACAGAAGATGGGACTTTGTTTGTTGATGGAGTGCTGGCATCCAGTTACGCACTGGTTGAGGACCACAGCCTTGCACACTGGGTTTTTGGACCATTTCGACTTATCTCCTCCTTTTACCAGATGCTTTCGGGAGAGAAAACTATGACAGCTCACACTGAGACTCCATTGCAAAGTAGCACTTGGGTCCTGGACCAACTGGGTATATTTGGAAATAATAACAGTCTAAGCTGTATTGACAATATGACTTTACCTTTACAAATGGACGCTGAAGATAAGCAAAGACAAGCATCACATGTGCACTGGTATGCTAGACTGCTGTACAGTCTTGGGCGCACGCTTTTGGACTCAAAGTCATTTCATCCCTAAAAGCCTTCAGTTAATCACTGGTACATGTGTCCTACTGAAAATCGTTTACTGTGTAGATAGATTTACACTAATGCCTTCTGTATTCCCTGTTACTCTGCCTTTCAATAAATGTAAAGCACTGGAAGGGCTTGTTTGAATCTATCCTACTGGAATTAGCATTGTAATGTACAGTAATGAATTTATATTTCAGTCACATTTTTGAAAATGATGACACAAATGATCAGAAAAGCCTATTTGTAAAAACAAATACTCATAATTAATGTATTATAATTCATTTGTACATGTTATGTGTTTAAACTACTTCAATACATGCGTAGGACAAGTCATATTCTCAATTATTCAAATGTAATAAGAATGAGGTCTTTTTTTAAAGAAACAATAAAAGCTTTATTTTTGTACCATATGAACCATAATATATAAATGTTTCAATTTATAATTGTTCAATTAATTACATGTATGTCCTACCCTTTTATGTTATTAAAAGAAACACCCCACTACTGTATTTGTTTAGTTTGAGAGTAAATTGACCTTATTAAGGTATTGTTACTTTTTGCTTCGCTTGCGAAACATGCTGCTTGCTATATGAAAGTCTTAAGAAATATCACTGATCAGGATTATTTTAGGAGTCATTGATTTGAGTAATTGTTTGTGTAACAGAGGGTAAAAGCCCCGCTCCGTGGAAATGTAGACCAAAGTTAATAAAAAGCCAAGCCACATACTTAATATTCTTACACTGTACCCTACCACCATGTCTTTATCATAGTTATACTGTAGCTTGCCTTGTATCAGTGTTTCAGAAGATAACCCTTTTTACCCTTTCTTTGAACACAAGTATTTTTAATATTCCAAGATTGTGGGCAGGTTTTGGTGATGTGTGCTCTATGATTGGATCCGTTTTTATCTCCCTACAATACATTAGCTCCAAGGCAAGTTCTCCATTTGAACCAGTTGGTACAATTATTTTAGACATGTTCAAAACACTGTTACCAGATTTGTTACAATATGAAACTAGGCCTTTATTAATTATCCTACATGTCTTTTCTGTCTTTATAATAATAATAATTCAAACTGAGCATTCCCATATTTGTAAGAATATGTTAGGCAAGACAAGCAGAACAAAACAGTTGCAGGTTCCCGGATTGATACCCGGCTCCTCCTGGCTGCAAGTGTCCTTGAACAAGACACCCCCTAACGGCTCTTGATAAGCAGGTTGGCGCCCTGCATGGTTTCCTCCATCATAGTCTTGTGTGAATGGGTGAATGCAACTAATGACTATTGGAACTCGCTTTGGAGAAAGGCACTATACTCTGACATATAAATGCACCATTTGCCATTTACAAGAAGTAATATGATGTTATACACCACCCCCTTGTGGACATTATGCAATATGCCTTTGAGATGCGTTTGTGTAATTCCATATGAAAGGACATTATCAATATACAATTTAGTGGGAAAAAATAAACAATAATTATTATTATAATAATTATAATAATTTTATAATAAAGTTTAATTTGTATAGCACCTTTCAAAACAAAGTTACAAAGTACCACAGAGAATCAAAACAAAAATAATACACATCACAATATACTTTACACAGTATGTGTGCGTGTGTGCGTGCAGCCGTGCATGCATGCAGGTGTGTGTGTTTCAAATACACTGTTAATTAATCATATGTTTAATATTTTCTTTTATACTGACATTTCATTTTAAAGTGTAATCTCTCAACTGTTATTTTACTGGCCAATATGTGCTCAAAACACATTACGTAAATCAACCAAAGGCTGACTTGACTACTTTAGTAGTAGTAGTAGTTGTAGTAGTAGTAGTAGTAGTTTAGACTACTGAAGTAATAATTGGACTGTGTATTCTTGCATATACATTTATCAGAAATTCAAGGCATGTAGACAAATTAAACCTAGACTTAAGACAAAAAGTACATTTTATTGTTCCATTTTATGTGCTGTTGTAAACAGCTGTGGAGGTATTTCAGGGGATTATCCTTGAGATAGAGGAGGCAGATGGGAAAGCACCCACTCTCTTAACTGGCCAATGGGATAAGCATTGTGACCTAATACCAACCTCTATTTACATCCTTTGGCCAATCACTGAACAGAGAGTCACGGTCTTCCAACCAGTCTCAGCCCCCCAAAAATCTAATCCAATCTTGCTAAAGCTGAATGGGGAGTTAACTAATCCTGTCAGGGGCACCAGTAAACCTATTTTCTAAATTAAAACCTGTACACCCATCGATTGGTCCACGGCTTTCTCACAGATTTGATGACAAAAAAACGAATAAAATAAATTTCAAAGCCATCGTGCTTGAAAAATATAGCCAAAAATAGACACTCAACACTAAAAATAGACCTTGTAATCCTTAAAGCATCAGTTTTATTAGCATAAAACCAAACCAGGATATACCACTGTCCACAGCACAGTAGGCTCAACCTAGGGGTTCATTATTGCTGTATTTTCAACCATGTGAAATCAAGTGTAGGCCTAATTAAAATCTGGATCTTCTATATATCTCCAGTGTAATTCTACAGCTATATTTCTAGATCAACCAACACATTCCTTTGGGTTTGCTGCTGCATAATTGTGACAGAAATAAAGGCAGCTATTAACAAGTACAGCTGTCTAAACTCATGCTCTGAAACGACCACCATGAAATACAGCTTGGGGTGTTGGTGCAACTTGATGTTGTGTATCCAACATATGACCGTGGTCCCATATCATCCCCTAGCCACAGAATAATTTGCTTCTTAGAAACCATGGTGACTCTTTATACAGCAGTGAAGTATTACGAGTGGTTATTTATATCGTGACAATAATGCACACTTTTAGCCAGCATCATGCTGCATACTTCTAGTATCTTCTCTCTTGCAAATACTCATTTACAGGGCGCACGTGTGTGTGTGTGTGTGTGTGTGTGTGTGTGTGTGTGCGCGCGCGCATGTGCGCGTGCGTGTGTAGTAGACAGACAGACAGACAGACAGACAGACAGACAGACAGACAGACAGACATGTAGGTCTAAAGATCTAGGCTATATAGGAATCTATATAAACTAGACATCTAGGAAGTTCCCAATGTCAAGGAATATTAAGGCTTGCATAAAAGTTGAATCATTATTAGTCTTTCTTGAGACTGTAGGGCTTGGCAATCCTAGTTAAACATTGTATGTCACTGTAACCTCTTGTGAATTCAAAAGTCACGTAGTCATATAGTTTGTTTTGCAGCATAGGACTTTGGAATGCAAAGAACATTCACCATTTAAAAGATGGTAACTATATACAATCTATTTTAAATTCTCTCTCTACATAATCCTGTTTTCTTCATGAGACCCGAAACAGAACCTGGGACCCAAACTAGTGAAAATGGCAGATTTACAAGCTCACAACGCAAGCATGTAGATCTGCTATTTTCACTGCTTCTTCAAAAGTTTTATTACATTCATGGAATTCCTTTGGATTTTATTAATTTATTTTGAAAATAAACGTACAAATAGTAGTAGGAAATAACAAAAAAGAATACTCACGACCAATAACAACTGGGTGCGCGGCTCACAAATGAGTCCGACCCAGGGTTTGGGAACCACTGGTCTATAGGCTACTCTCAGACACAGAAGCCCCTACTCATGCATTGCTGCAGGAAGGTCACTGCCCAGGATCAGCTGCAGATCAGCCCACTTAACAGGTGCACATTCAGTGCTTCGAGTGCAAATAATCTGCTAGCCATTTGCTAAATTCTGACATAACCTTCTGTTGTTCCTGAGGATCAGTCCAATGACACCCAAGCCATGCCTTAAAGTAAACGGTAGATTCCATTTAGTTATACAAAATAATCCGAAACACATTTAAAATTTAAAATCATGCTGAGTGTCTTAAGAGTTTTTCTTACAACTGGTCTGGATGAGATTTTGCACACTTCCTAGTTCCTACTAAGAAACACTAAGAAACACAGTTTCTAGGGGAAGGCAGATCTCCCTCCGTCTTTAATTCCTTCACTCCATTCACTTGACCTATAAACTCTTGACCCAGTAGGCAGTATGTGACCTCTACGTGCAGACTGCAGAGAAATGCAACACTGTAACAGGAAAAAGTTATTTATTTATTTTATAAATGTGTGTTTTATATAGGTAACCTTATGTCACTTCACACCCTATTTGGGGACGCATGGATTTAATTAAAGGTATATTCAGTGATTTCACTTAATTCCAAATATCACTTATTTTTTTGTTTTGTTGTGATAATCCTCCCTACTATAGAGTGTGCTGGCCATATAAGGAGTTCCTCCCTGTCCCCAGTTAACCCCTGGGGGTCAAAAAACCTTAGGTTTCGTTTTTGACTCTCTATCCTGATTGGACGAAAGGCTGGGTCCCACAGCCAAAAACGAAACCTAAGGTTTTTTGAGTGAAATCACTGAATATACCTTTAAGAAAAGACTATCCACTTTAATATATTAAAATAATCTAATAAAATATCATTTTTTTTTACCTCAAAGTTGGCAACTATGATCCAATGTGTATAGCCTTCCATTTTTAAGTGGTGTAACCACTTCATTAAGTAGCTTTGTGTGGCTGCCTGGGTCTGAGCATGAAAATAGCATTTGGTTGGTTTTCAAAACCAAGTGTCAATGTTGTGCAGCCTAACACATACATATGAACTGTATATATGATGATTTCAGGTGTAACAGTACAGTACAGTACAGTACAGTACAGTACAGTACAGTACAGTACAGTACAGTACAGTACAGTACAGTACAGTACAGTACAGTACAGTACAGTACAGTAGAGGGACTCCCTGGGGACCCCCACACGGAGTTGCACCACTTACTTCACACAGGTGTGATTTTTAAGTTAGTTTAAGTTCTGTATCCCAGGTGGGAAATTTGGGGAATTATATCATAAACTGGTAACTGGATGGATGGATGTCAGCAAAGGGCAGGGATGGAATGGTGAAATAAGTTAGATATTTTATTTTTGTCTAGTTTTTCATGTTATTGTGTTATAGCCTACAGTTATTATAATGAAGTGACTCTTAATCGAGCTCAAGCATACATGCGCTTCAATGACATGGTGTGCAGATCTAGCACGCTGATGTTGCTTTGGTCCGACAATCATTACAATCTAATGAAAAATGGCTTCCCTGATTCTGAAAATCTAATGACAACTATCCCCACCAGTGGTCTCCAGATTTAAATATTACAGTATTCCATTCTACAACCATTGTTGTAGCCTACTATACTATACATTGCCGTCCTAACATTACCTGCACTGAACCCCGGAATAAAGATCCACTAATAAATAGTAAAAATACATTCTTGTTGCAGAGCAGCGCCCGTTTGCATGAATAAATATTTCACGTCGTTATTAGCTAGCGATAGCTGGCTGCTAACCACTTGGAAGAACACACTCGTGTGTGTGTGTGTGTGTGTGTGTGTGTGTGTGTGTTTTCGCACGCGTGTGCGTACGCGCGTGCGCGTGTATGTGGACGCACGCAAACGCAGTTCAGTGAAGTGAAGTGATGTTGATGACCCATACAAGGGTACCCATGGCAAAGTTGAGCTGCAAATCTAGGTAGATTCATGTCCGGGAACGGCTGAAACTTTGGTGGGGAACTATTTATTTATTGACATCTCAACTAAAGTTCGCGGATGGGATGTCAGATGGGGACGATTTTAATTGTGCAAACTTGCAGCGGCTTGCACGACCTCGAAGAGAGCGAGATTCCAGAACAGAGCTGGGGCTAGCTAGCTTAGTTAGCCTCCAAAGCTAGCCTCACCACAGTTGGGCAGTTGTTGAAACTTGGGGGGCGCAGCAACTTGAAACACCCCCCCCCCCCCCGGCCCGGGACGTCCATGGTCGGCGGCTCGCCCCGGAGGCGCCGAAGGATTCTACTGCGGGATTTGAAGCCGGTTTCGACGCGTATTACGCATGAGTTTGTCGCTTAGCTGGCTAGCTAGCTTAGTTAGCGCATTAGAGCTAACGTTATCCATCCAATATTGCACTTCCCCCCACTCTGCTCTCCCTCAAGCCGGCTAGCCACAGCCTCGGTCCCCCGGTAGATAGATGCAATGAGACGACAGGCAGCACTGTGGGGAAAAGCTGCGTGCTTGGCCGGTGCTGATGTATGAGGAGGACCGGACATTTCCACTGTAAAGGTGAGAAGATGCTGGGCTTTTATTGAAAACTTCTCCAGAGTACAGAGTAGTAGTACACACACACACACACACACACAAACCACCCTGACCTTAAACCGATGGAGGAGGGAGGGAGGGGGGCGCTGGGCAGGCTAAATAACACAGACTGTAAACACTTTATAGACGCTCGACAGCAAAACAACGCAGTTGCGACGCTCCAAAGTGTCGACGCGAGTCGTGTCGACACTTTGTTCGGTGCGACATGACGTGATTGTTCTTCGGAGCGACGAAGAATCACGAATATGTATCCTAAATCTACCCTCCGACATGTTAGCTCGTGCAACACCGGGTCGCGTCTACTTGCTGGGATACTAGCAGACTCCCTCCTTCCTTCCCCCGGTCATCATAACGCGCATACACACAACCTGCGAACTTGTGTTTCAAATGCTCGGTGGTTGTGTTGCTTTTGGTGTTTGTTTGCACGACTCGGGTTGTTGTGACCCGTTCGGGGTACGTGCAGTCAGTAGCTGCTGAAATCTGATAAATGGTCCTTCATTAGGCAACTGTCACAGTAGTACTCACTGGGCTGTAGGCTATCGCCTGGAACGGGACAAATCCTTTGATGTCGGTTGTTTACATTGAGCGACACGGCGATTAGGTTGCAGTTGTATCGCGTACACTCAACACTGTCTTCGTTGTGGTTCTTATGTAGTTGAAATGTGTTTTCCACCTTGCTGTTGTTTATATTTTTGCAATATAAATAAACATGGCAAACACTAACTTGTTGGTTGATTATAGCGATCGTTTTACCATGTTATTATGGAGGTTATAGCTAACTTCATTGTGACGCCTTGTATTAATAGACCTTCTTTATTTAAGCATTTAAATGGATACGTTTTGGTTGAGTGTATGTTCATTTGGAAGTGTGCTGTTACTGTGTTGGATCCGCCCAACTCGCTTATCACATAATGAAATCAGAAAGTCGGCACGACCATCTTAGATATTAAGGAGCATTAATTTAATTAGAATGTATGTAGACATGCAGACGCACAGAGTTGTTGTTGCACGTATTGTGTTAAAGAGTGTTATAACTGAACATTGGTCTTGCGTTCCTTTTTGCCAGTAGTATCAGTGAACATTTTATTGTATAATTTTGTGGGAATGGGAATTCACTTGGATACCAATTCGTTTTTATTGCAGCTATGATGACAGTCAAGTTGAACACATGCCACATCACATTACCAAAAACAACATTTGTACACCCCAAACTTGTATTTTTGTGATGTCAGCATCAGCAAGCAGCACGATGTTTTGGGTATGTGTTGATGGAAAAGAAAGATGGAGAGCCTGTGCATGTGTGACGTTGTTAGTACATTGGGAGATTTGATGGCGATCGACACTTATTTGGGGGAGATACTTGCTAATGTTCGCACTAGCTGTCCCGGGGCATAGCCAAGTAAAACATACCGGGGTGTATGTGAATTCATCAATTGAGTTGGTTGCTCTCTCTCTCCAGTGTATCGGTTGTAATTTGCCGCCGTTATGGGCCCAATAAATCGACATTAGCTTAGCTAAACCTAACCTACGTCAGCTGCTGGGCACAAAATGGTAATCTCCTTGTCCGCTATGGTCTCATATTCGGTATTTTTTTTTGTTAATGACTCGACTCCCGGCGGCGGAACGATGGTGTTGAATGGCCGCGGTTCAGTACGAAATGAGCACAGCTGCAACAGGAAGTTCTTTATACGGAAGTTGTATTTTCTTTGTGTATCCCGTTTTATGGTTGTTTTATTTATGAAAACAACATTTTAATTTCTGCCTTTTTTTCTATCGTCCATGCGTTAGCTGTTCCGGTTTGGATTATGCATTGCTGGGTAATCAAGTACCTAAATGGTTCAAATGAATTCTGCATGATTTGTGTGCTGTGACCCCCGCGCTATTTTCATGAGAGTTGGCATCGCTTTGCCCTGGTCTTAACGAGAATAATGCGTCGAAGCGGAATCAACTCAATTGAGGCCATAACAACCACATTTTGTATTTACATACATTCTGTTGTTGAGGAATAGACACGTGTTCTCGTTGCTTTTGGATAGCTCCTAAAGTTAGTGCATAGTTTTGTGTGCCATACAGGGACTTTAAATATTTTCCTCTTTATGTTTATTTTGTACTTAAATGTATGTAGTTAGCTATTTCATTATTTTTATGTTTATATGGTCATATAGAATTGCACATCACATAACTAAGTTAACTAACAAATTTGTGATGCGAATCAATCTAGATGTGATGTGATGTAATCCAATCTCCCAATCATTTCTCGAGATGTGCAGAGGTCACATCACTGACACATTTGTGACATGATCACTATAGAGATGAACCTATAATAATTCTATTTCTATGCCAGGAACAGTGTTTTTTTATTCAGTATTTAGTATTATATTTATTTAAATGTAACTCTTTAATGTTGCAGATCTCTCGCAAGGAGGTCAAATTCAGTAGAGGGGATGGACGAGCAGAAATCAAACTGCGAAGAAAATGACTCTGAACCTACGGGTAAGTTTGTTTGTTTTCACTTCAGTTATGCTGAGAAAGAACGGGCAGATGTGTTGTACGTTGTTGTACTCTGTTGAGTACGTTGTTGTACCCTGTTGAGTACGTTTTCAGATGTGTTGTACGTTGTTGTACCCTGTTGAGTACGTTTTCAGTACAGAAATCCTGACACGTTCATCCCCTGAGTTGCGGACGTTTTTTTTCTATGGAGAATTAGGTCATCTTAAAATTGTCTCGTATAAAGCATTGTGGTCCAAAAATAAACAAACTGTCTCAGCGATATCGGGAATGTGGCACTGTGTAGTTTACAATAGTCAGTCACTCATATTTGATCTATTTCTAGGGGAAATGTAACTAATTCGACGGCAGTAACATTAGCGATTTCTCACTGCCAGTTGATGCTTCATAGCCATATGAATATAACTGCCAGGTTTAGGATTAGGTATTTTTGGAACACAGTTCTTATTTGACGTGCTAAAGAAAAAGTCTATGGGAATTCAGAATGGGGGAAAAAAAAGCGACCCAGGTAGGATCATGTGTAAATTACTTCAGACTTTAGTGGTCTATAGTCTATACTAGTATACACCAGACAGTGGAGAACAGCAGTAGACTGCCCATATATGAAGTAACTTTCAAGGATATCCAACTCAGGCAGATATACTGTACATAATTATGTGAGATAAAGAGCAAGGAAGGGGAAATATGAATGAGTAGATTTGCTTTACTCCCATTCAAACTATGTTTAATTCATACAACAACATACAGACAAGTACTCTCAAGGTTCAAATGTGCAATAATCATTTTAAACATTATCATGCAACAGTAAAACAAATACATGGAAAAACAAAAACAAATTAGTTTTGCAAGCATGTAAAATATGAAAGCAGTAAAGCACCCTGATGGCAACAGAGAACACCTACTAAAACCCACAGCAACATATTACACATGCAGAATTTTAGTAATAATATCCACACATGCACATTTACAGCTGATGACAGAGCCCCTGCAAAGCAGCCTCTCTCCTCTGAGGTGGAGTCTGAAGCCCCTCCTGCTGTAGAGGATGTGTCTGATGCTACTTCTGCCACTCCCAGCACACCCGTGTAAGTATAGCTACCTCACAAATACCCCCAAGGCCAATATGAACAGTTATGCATTCATAGCCCCCAAAGGGAAACAAACAAACATGCAAAAAAACATGTTTTATTTTACCCGTGGCAATGCAGGGAGTGTGTGAGGGCCTGCGCGCTCTGTAACTGCGTGGATCGCAGCCTGCATGGACAGCGGGAACTCCGACACTTTGGGCCATCTTCCGAGCAGCCGACCCTGGAGCCCGCAGCTTCCTCATTGCCAGGGCCTGGGAACGATGACCTGTCTTCCATTGGGTTTTCCGACTCGTCCTGTTTGGCAACGCTCTTCGATGACTCAGGTGTGACTTCATCTCAAATCAATATCACGATTATCTCAAACCTTTGACTCAATTACTATAAATTATTAATTAACGTTATTATTTATTTATTGTTAAACGAAGTATAATACAGGGTTAAGCAGTTAATCCGTTTTTTTTTATTATGAGCTGAATCGTGTATTAGAATGAGTTTGTATCGATTTGTTGATATATAATATATACATGTAATAAAAAGCACAAAAAAACCTGCTTCTCTATTGATCGGTTAATTGCCCAGCCCTAACTCAGGTTGGTCTCCAAACATTATTTGGCAGTCATCTTCGGCACGATAGATAGATAGTGCATATGATACATTGCTGAATAGAATAGAGTACATCATTTATCAATTTTGATTTGTGATTATACAGGCCATTGTAATTATCAATTAGTATTATTTCCACCAGGAGATCACATTCTCATCATGGTTGTTTTGTGAACAGGGGGTTGTTGGGTCCATCACTGGTGTGCAGTGTGGTCAGACGGGGTGAAGGAAGAGCTGGAGAATGTGGACAAGGCTGTTATCTCAGGGACACAGCGGGTGAGTTCGCTGGATCCACAGAAGTAGGAGGCAGCTTGGATGAGTGCAAATATACAGTATTTGAATTGTTTTATATGTTTTTTTTTTCCCTTTAGCTTTGTGAATACTGCAAAAGGCTGGGTGCAACTATCCGATGCCATGCTGAGGGCTGCTCACGGTTCTACCACTTTCCCTGCTCTGCGGCAAGCGGATCCTTCCAGTCCATGAAGCAGCTGGCGCTCCTCTGTCCAGAGCACATAGACAATGCACAGGAGTTGGGTAAGGAGACCCAACTGATTTCACCAAGCTGATAAACATCCTAATTGTCGGTGCATCGTCTCTAAATGGCAAACGTTTTGTGTGTTGTATAGCTGGCGAGGATGCTTGGTGTGCGGTGTGTGACTCTGCGGGGGAGCTCCAGGACCTGCTGTTCTGTACGGGTTGTGGCCAGCACTATCATGCTGCCTGTTTGGAGATTGGTGCCACACCTATCCAGCGGGCAGGATGGCAGTGTCCAGACTGTAAAGTGTGCCAGACGTGCAGGTGAGTCCCACCTTCCATATGTTCCTGGACAGTTCATGATGTTTAACCCATTTAGACCTGAGCTTGATTCTACAAAATGCCTTCTAAATCCTAACCGTCTTAAAACCTCTGTGTCTATGTCAGTGGTTCTATTTCACGTCAGAATTATAATAATTTGGCCACGGACCCCCATCTGAAAATATGTTGTTCCAACTTCCAGGGACCCCCCCAGAAGCAAAGATTTGAGTTAAAAACGTTCCTCTGAAAGAATATATATTCAAAGATTTGCGCGACATTTTCAAGATTTTTCAAAACCGGTGACAACCTCTTTTTAGTGCAGAGCACCGACCTGTTGTTTACACATTAACACCAGCATTAAATTGCTCCATATGTTTGTTAGATGAACAAACTAGTCTCCCATCTGCTATTACCTTTCCATAATGAGTGATAGAATAGTGCCAGAGCCTTTTTTTAACAGGTGGGCACTCAGCGCAAACGTTAATTCTTTGCATAATATTTGCATTGCTGATTTTGAAAGTTTTTTTCCTATTTTAAAGGATTATTTTTCTCTCTACCTATTACAAAAAAATCACACCCGTGTGAAGTGAGGGGCGCTCTTAGCATCGTACATCATCATGACATAACGTGTCGATTTGCTCAGACACATACGATGTAAATTCTCATTCTCATTCATCCACTGTAAACTAATCATGTATAATTTATAATCATGTGTCCTTATTTATCCAGGCAACCAGGTGAAGACTCTAAGATGTTGGTATGTGATGCCTGTGATAAGGGCTACCACACCTTCTGTCTACAGCCAGCTATGGAATCTCTTCCCTCTGACCCATGGAAATGTAGAGTAAGTTCTTTTGATAAACACCTATCAACAAAAGGGTCCCCCTAGCAATTTTGTTAGTGTTTTTTGCCACTTAACATTTGAAAGGAAGGTGCTAGTATGTCGTATGTGTGTGATGAGTCTTTCACTCTTTCATGTCTATCTCAGAGGTGTCGTGTGTGTACGGAGTGTGGCGTCCGTGGACTGGTCCTCCCAGGCTCGGCCCAGTGGTTTGACAACTATGCTGTATGCGAGGGCTGCCAGCGTCACCGCAGCTCTGTGTGTGGTGTCTGCAGCAAAGCTGCCAACCCATCTGCCTCTCTGCAATGCTGCAGCACGTGTCACAGGTCAGCAGCGCAAAACCGGAGAACAAAGAGCCTTCATCAACTTGATATAGGCGGATGAAATTTACATTTTCGCATTGAGACTTTCGCATCTCAAACCCTGTTTCTTTCCAACTCCTCAGGTGGGTGCATGGTGAATGCGCTTCTTCAGTGACACCTCCAGAAGAGAAATGTGTCTGCCTGCTCTGTCAGGAAGCCCAACAGCAGCTGGCTGTCACTCAAAACGGCACAGGAGAGACGCAAACCAGAGAGGCGTGTGAGGAGGACACTGAAGGACACGTGGATTCGGTGGATGAGATGACAATCCAGACAGAGGCCGTCGAGGCCAACACAGAGGAGGCGGGTCCATCGGAAGTGACAGTCGGACAGACTGGGACGTCGGAAGATGAAGTCCTGCTGGCTGAGGCCGTGGCTGATTGCGAGGAGCCCATGGAGTTGGGTGAGTCTACATTGTCAGATACTTGAATGTGTCCTTATATTATCACCACTTTACCAAAATACAGCTGAATGGAAGTTAGAAGGTTTTTGACCATTAATGTGGAGATAGGTATTCTTTCCGTCTGATTTCGTCATTCTAATCAAAGGGAGACAAACCAACTCCACAAGTTTAAGTTAGGTGATTTGACCGACGGTGTCAGAAACCAATAGAGTTGGGAGGTTTAGTCAGAAGCACTTTTAGATACTTTTCATTGGTTCAATATTTGGAAAACACACACACACACACACACACACACACACACACACACACACACACATACACACGTAAAATGTGTTCAATAGCACTGATTTATAAAAAAAACTAAATGTATAAAAAAATAGTTGAAAAATTACCAGTAGCTGGTTTTTGCCCGACAGCGACCAATGCCGACTATATGTATGTTTGTATGCATGTACACATGTGTGTGTAAGCAAGTGTGTATTCTATGGATTTAGGGGTGGAGGCTGAAGTTGTTGAGACTGTAGAGGTTGAGGAAAACACCATGGAGGAAGGCCTGCAGCAGTTGGAAACGGAGCAAGCCATTTCAGAGATGGCCACTGGTCCACCTGAGTCTACAGGTAAATACTCGTCCCATTATAGAGATAACATCATCTTTTGTAATGAACCTGTCGCTGTAGTTGATAATTTGATGATAGCGTACGTAATGATAGATGCACCAATGAAAACACTAATCATCCCGCCCCCCCTCCCATACATTCCTTCACCCCAGAAGAAGAATGTGGAGAGGCAGAACAGGGGACCTCTTGTCTACCTGTTGCTGAGGAGAGAGCAGGAGAGGCGGCCAGCCAGCTGGCCCAGGCCAGCCCCCCACAGGACTCCATGGCAGAGACCCAGTCTAATGCTTCTAAAGCACGAGCACCGCCGGTGTCACAGCAGGGCCTTGAGAAGATGGAGCAGCAGGAACCCTCATTAGAACAGAAGTCAGGGGAGTTATCAAAAAGCAACTCTGAAGAAGGCACGTCTGCAACGGAGCTGTCGCTTGATGAGGCTCTACCAAAGCCCTCGGTTCCACCCGCCTCCCCTGCAGAGGCAGACACTGTGCTCATGTCGATGGATGAGACGGACCAGGCGGACGGCGCTCCTTGTCGGGACGCCGGCTCTCCTCTCTCCCCTTCTTCTCCCACACCACCTTCCCCGTCGGCGGACACACAGGAGGCCGATGCGGAGGAAAGGCTGCTACCTCAATCCGAGGAAGAGGAAGAGGAGGACGAGGACGATGAGCAGGTGAAGGAGGAAGCAGAGCACAGGGACGTGACGATCAAGCAGGAGCCGCGGGACCCCCAGGAGGAGCAGGACGTGAAGCCGGACCTTCTGCTGGACGACACGTCCAACATGAGCCACGGAGACGAGAGCAGCAGTGGCTTCCTGGGCTCTCCGGCAGAGGCTGACCCTCAGCTCTCAATGGAGCTCGTACCTTCCACCCGCTCGCGTGCCGACTCCCTGCTCACTGAGACGGACGACTCGTTGCCCTTCGACACCTTAAAGTGTGACGGAGATAAGGTGAAGCGGAGAGGCTCCCCGGGTCGTTCGCGGATCAAACAGGTAAGGTCTCTAATGTTTAATGACATTAGCCTATTGTTTAAATAGTGAAATGCTCCTCAAGGGCCGTCCATACTATCTACGACCATCAAACTTTTCGTCGGAAAGCTCCGGTACAACTACAACATGACGTCACTCGCAACTTCTGAAACGCATTCCTCCGAATTTTTGTTCTGAAAGCTGCACTCCCATATGATGTGACTCTCCGAACTCTACTTCGGAGAAGAAATTAAAGTCTGGTCTTTCCGACGAAAAGTTCGGTGGTCGGAGAGAGTATGGACTGCCCTTTAGTGTTTGACTCTTGATTGTAAAAATGTGTGTAATTGATTAAACGTTTTTTCAATGAATTAAATTGCTGCTAGATAACACATTGCACTCTGATTGAGGCAAATGAAACCTGAGGATTTAACTGAGTAATCTCCTTTCTTCAGTTGTATCGTATCTGTTCCATCCTAGTAGCATGCGATATCCAAAGGTCATGAATATGCCAATTCTAATCACTGCCAATAATGTGGCCTGACTTTCAGGGGCGGAGCAGCGGTTTCCCAGGGAAACGGCGGCCTCGAGGGGGTGGTGGAGGAAGGGGCCGTGGCGGGAGGTCAAGACTGAAAGCCATGGCCTCCTGCATAGATGCCTTCTTGGTACGCTGAAACACATGCAATGTATCTCACTGGTGAATTAATGTCTTTGCATGTGTATCATGTTTCCCAACTGAAATTCTGCCTGCAAACCCGCAGCTAAGCATGACCACAGAACCTGGACTGAGTAGTAAGGAGGAAGAGGAGGAGGAAGATGACACCATGCAGAACACGGTGGTGCTCTTCTCCAACACTGATAAGTTTGTCTTGCTCCAGGTACAGCTTCCCTTCCTTCTTGACATTTCCACTTGCCCTGTGGCATTTAAAACCCATTCGTACTTTGGCAGCGTGCCAAATATAGCCGATCAACAAGCGATGTTGTGAGCTTGTAGATTGGCTAATTTCATCGCGCAACCCAAAGTATAAATCAAGCATGACTTAACCAAGCACCACAGGTGTTGGCACAATTTTGTCTTTAACGCAAACTATTCTCTTCCTTGTCTTTTTTTCCCCTCCCCAATCCTCCCTCTGATTTCACAGGACATGTGTGTTGTGTGTGGCAGTTTTGGAAAGGGAGTGGAGGGGCAGCTCTTGGCCTGCGCTCAGTGTGCCCAGTGTTACCATCCGTATTGCGTCAACAGCAAAGTAAGTATAGGTCTTTTATTTATTCTTACCATTCAAACCAACGTGAACATCCGTGGGGTGAAATGTCATTATTAGAGAACGACTGATGCCAGATTTGTCATTCCGATAACGATTTTGGAGAGTCCTGGACCAGTGATTCTCAAAACTTTCAGGCTGCAAAATTTGGTATTAAATTGTAACTTTAGAAATGTGCAGATACCCTATGTTGTATGTTTATTGTTGAGTGAGAAAAACAATATTAAGCTAATCATCTGGGGACCCCCATATTTCTTTGGGAACCAATGTCATAGACCAGTGGTTTTCAACCCTTTTCATATCTCCACCAGGCCGAAGGCATGGGGAGAGAGTATGTTTTGCACTCAGTCCGTCCATGTGTCCGTCCATCCGTTACCAGCTAATCTCCGGCACCGTTTACTAGTGATCGACCGATAATCGGCCACGGCCGATTATCGGCTTCGATATTCATGATTTTAATTAATATCGGTATCGGTGCTAAAAACAAATAATCGAAAAAAAACGGCCGATTATTATATTTCTCATAAATGCGCAAACATGGTGAAACAACCACTTTCATTGAAAATCCGGTAGAGTACGGTTGTAAGGAAATGTATAGCTGCGTGTCTGTCGACTCCCAGTGCGCCACCACCGGAGGAGTAGACACGGCTTAGCGCCGCTCTACAGACTGACGTCTCCTCTCTCACACACACACACACACACACACACGGAGTCAGAGAGAGGGCCACTGAAGGGAGGAGAAAGGATTATAGGCTACTAACCTTGTAACCATAAAAAGCTTTGCTGTTTTCATCTTCAATTAACCAAAATAAAATCCACACGTGAGAGGACAGTCACAGAGAGCAGTGGTAGAACTACGTTAGCCAAGCTAGCTGCTGCCTGCTAACGCTGCAAAACAACAGCTGTAACAAGTTTTATTGATTGCCTGTTGTGTCCGTGTGTCCGTGTGCGTGTGTCCGTGTCCGTGTCCGTGTGTGTGTGTGTGTGTGTGTGTGTGTGTGTGCGCGCGTGTGTGTGTGTGTGTGTGTGTGTGCGTCAGCCAACTGAAGGACAACGTTTTTTCCCCCCATCCTGACCAGCCTAATATGATGCATGTTGGCTATAATTAGTTGCCAATAATTTTATTGTTGGCCAGTGTTTTGAGACATAGTCTTTTATTGCTATGAAATGAATGGTAAAAACAAATTCTACATGCATTAAAAAAGTGGCCAGTGATCTTGAAAGTGGCAAACAGGGTCACATGGCTTTGGAGAGTTTGGGCAGCAGATCTACAAGCTCTCAACATGTCATGCTGCAATGTGTTGTGGGCTTGTAGATCACCAATTTTGATAAACTAGTAGTGCCTCTACAGCCCATTGGGCACTGACCTACTTGGAACGATGCAAGTTGGAAATGAATGCCCCACCCAGTAATTATGTCTGTCTCCCTTTTATGCCCATATATGGAGTTATTTGTAAGGCATGCCCAAATAGGGAGTATAGGGAGCCAGCTTGTGGAGTTCTGTCTTCTGTGTCAGGCATGCCCAAATATGGAGTGCTGTGAGGTCAGAACAGGCCAGCTCCATATATGGATGCTGGGCATGGGCCCGGTCTAGAGCCCGGGCAGGGGCCTTTTTGGGGCGGTTCTGGACAATTACACACACACACACACACACACACACTTGGTGCATTCATAGATAAATATATAGGTAGATACATACATAGATACGCAGATAAGCAGATATGCTGCTACAGTACATGCAATTAAAAAAAAAGCTGCATTTGATGGAAGTGTTACTGAAACGATGTTGGTGCTTCTTGCACTTCCTTTTTTATAAGCGATAAATATCAATAATGCATTTCAAGGAATTCTTGTGTTGGAATTTATGTTACTGTAAAAACTTTTTTTTTTACTTAAATAATCGGCTCATAATATCGGCTATCGGCTTTTTGATTTGTCCACTAATCGGTGATCGGAAATATCGGCCAAAAACCATATCGGTCGATCACTACCGTTTACCCGATCCATGCCAAACATTGCACACACACTCCCTAGATGCCAACGATGAACGTCTGCCCAAAGTTTTCCAGAACGGCCTGTTATAGCGCCACCAGGAGGCCGACTTTTGTAAAACACATTTTTTGCTATTACTACTCCAGAGTTTGTCCAAAAATCCCGCAAATCGTTACACAGTATCTCTATAGTCATGTGCTCAAGACGGATCTGTCCAATATTTCATATTCCATCCTAATTGGCTAACATTGGCTTTCAAAGTTTGCAGGACTAGCCCGTTTTGAACAAAAAGCCTCAAATCATTAAGGCAGTGTGCAATTTATGTGAAATCTTTCACCCACTTTCCTACTAGGCTGAGGAATATATCCCACTCTTTTCACATTGGCCTGTTATAGCGCCACCAACGGGTGGATTTTTGAAAAACACATTAGCACAAATGGCATCCTTTTCACATTGGCCTATTATAGCGCCACCAGGAGGCCACAACCTGGTGGAGACCTGTGCCCCGAGGGACACTTTATCTAGTTAGTACATTCTCTAATTGTGTAGAGTAAGACGTTAAAGTTCTAATAAGGGTCCGTTTACGTTTATACCAACTCTCCATCATTTAGCTGGGGACCACCTGGAACCCTCTCAAGGACCACTGGTGGTCCCCGGACCACTGGTTGAAAACCACTGTCATACTCATAGGCCACTGATGACTGATTACAGATGTTTGCAAAAAAAATAGTAGATCTTTGACAAGAGTCAATTTCACCTATAATTGCCAATAGGAACGTCAGGTTGAAAGTAGTTACAAAATTGACTGCATAATTGCTGATACCGATGTTGTCCAAAAAAAGTCAAAACATGTCTTCCATATGGGACAAAGTGGTATATTGGTGTGGCTCTGGTCATGACATCTTTTTCTTTGTAGATCACCAAGATGATGCTCCGTAAGGGCTGGCGGTGTTTGGAGTGCATCGTGTGTGAGATGTGCGGGAAGGCCTCAGACCCTTCTCGCCTACTGCTGTGTGACGACTGCGACGTGAGCTACCACACCTACTGCCTGGACCCGCCCCTGCACACCGTACCCAAGGGCGGGTGGAAGTGCAAATGGTACAAAACAAAATAAACCCTCTTGAGGTGGGACTGCATTGCCTTGATCGGCCTTATACGCAGCCAAGTCCTCTGTGGTCATTTATAACCCGAGCGTGTACAAAATGTAACCAAATGGACCCGTAAGGGTACATGCACACTAGGGAGATAGAAGCGGATAAATGAAGACTGAGGAGTTTTTTTTTTACTGTGTAACTTTGAATGGGGTCAAATGGAAATGAATCCATCCCAATTTGCATATTATGTAAAATGTTTGTGCCTCAGCTCTTCATTGGTGATTCAGAGGCCCCAGTTCTTTGCTTCTTGTTACTGTAGCAAAAAAAAGGAAGAGAAACAAAATCCTGCTGCAGTTCTTCGTCTCCACATATGCTTTAGTAACTTTTGACATCCAATGGGGAGATGAAATGGGTTTCTCATGCATGTTTCCGGCGCTGCTGCGTTGCAGGTGTGTGAGCTGTATGCAGTGCGGCTCCAACTCACCGGGGTTCCACTGTGAGTGGCAGAACAACTACACCCACTGTGGTCCCTGTGCCAGTCTAGTCACCTGCCCCGTATGCAGAGAGAATTTCATGGAGGAGGAGCTCCTGCTTCAGTGCCAGTATTGCGACCGGTGGGTACCGCTCATTAACCCATTCTGACCTGAGATCAGATTCTAAAAATGTCTTCTACATCCTGACAGTTTTCTGAAAAAGCCATGTTTCTATGTCAGTGGTTCTTCGATTTTTCAAAAATAGCTGACCTACAAGCTCGTAGCGCGCCGGTGGCGCGCTATGAGCTTGTAGATCTGCTATTTTTCAATAGCTGAGGCAGGCAGAGTCTACAAATGTCTGTTTTCTGAAAAGCCTAATGTTGCTATGTCAGTGGTGCTCAGACCTTTTCATGTCAAGGACCCCCAAAAATGGTGTGAGTATTATGTATTTGACCGCGGACCCTATCTCAAAAAAGCTTCTGGATTCTGGAGTTAAACATTTTCGCCTTGGTCATAATTTTGCTCAATTTTATTATTGAAAGGATAGCAGCATCTCATTTTACAGGGGGTCCTTTAAAATATATATTGAAAGATTTGCACACAAAAAATCTCGATCTTTCAAAGATTCTTTCTACAAGCTTCTAATCTATGAGCTTGTACGTGCTATTTTTGAATAGCCAAAGCATTTTAAATCTAAAATGACACGGATGCTTTCCCGGTTTTAACAGGTTAAAGACGAGACGCACACGCACAACAGACAGAGTGGCTGGTGGGGGTTCATTATATTTCCGCTAATTAAGACTAGTGGGGAATAGATTATTTATGTTTGGAATCTTATCATAAATTATTCCATAACATCTTTCATATGAGGATGCCATTTACGATGTAACAAGAAGGATGCGTGTGTCATGATTGTGTGTTTATGTGTGCGCGTGTGTCTACGTAGATGGGTGCATGCTGTGTGTGAGAGTCTGTACACAGAGGATGAGGTGGAACAAGCCTCCGATGAGGGCTTTGCCTGCACATCTTGCACCCCCTATGTCCCCAAACCCGTAGGTAAGTGCAAGGCAATTTTTTTTGTTACTTTCGTGTTCCCTAAACAGTGATTTTTTTTTAAGTGTTATAGAAATGTTTACTGACTGCGTTGTTTTTTCCTTTTCTCTCTGCCCCCAATGCTGTCATTTTTGTTCACAGTAGTGGAGTCGACTATAATGGCTTCCATAAAGATTAAAGAGCCAGGTTTGTTGAGTGTTTTGTTTTAATTCATTACAACCAAATAACATCAAATTGACCTGCTATTTCCTGATCTCACTGAAATTTGCAAATGTGATTGGCCACACAGAGCCCCAGTTTTACCGGTTGGAGGGTGTGTGGCTGACCGAGTCAGGCATGTCCCTGCTACGCAGCATGTCCATGTCTCCTCTGCACAAGAGACGTCAGCGGCGCTCCCGTCTGGGCACCTTGTGTGGCGAGGGTGGTCCTGATGGCATTCTAGAGCTTAAAGAAGGAGAGGGAGATGGGGATGAGGGCAAAGGTGTGTATATGTGCACGGTTTTCACAAATTCATCAACGTAGGAAACGGTTTTGAAGTTGTTGTTTATCCTCTCGAACTTTTCCCTTGTCTCTTTAGCTTGTGGAGAGCCCATGGAATGCGAACCTAAGATGGAGAACCCTGGTAGCCCAGACAGGGAATGTGGTGCTGACAGGGACCTGGGTGCAGATGGGGGTATTGAGGGCATGGCTGATTGTGAGGGCCTCAAAGGGGGTGCAGAAGAGACGGAGGATAGCAAGAAAAGGAAACGGAAACCCTACAGACCTGGTATGTTTAATAAAAAAAGACACCAAATAGGCCATGAGCACAAATACTGTTGTGTTTGTTGCCCTGCCAATGTTAACACATTCATATGCACTATTTATTTTTGCCATATCTCTTCCAGGTATTGGAGGCTTCATGGTGCGACAGAGGAAGTGTCACACACGAATGAAGAAAGGGTTTTTCGCACAGCTGGCAGGGGAGACTACGTTAGATGGACAGCCACTGGAGAGAACCATTGAGGAAGGTAAGCGACGCAACCAGATTGTTTGCTTTACTATTGGACAAATTACAAATAAAAATGTTACACTATCATACTAACTAACATTGTTAGTACTACATTTGCATCTTCATCATACAGACACACACACACACACACACACACACACACACACACACACACACACACACACACAGTTAATGACAGCTCAAAACGTATCTTTTAGATCGCCTGCAGTTCAAGAGCATGTTGTGAGCTTGTAGATCAGCTATTTTTGTGAAAAGAGCTGACTTTTGAATTTCATTTGCTGCATATTTCATGCTGGTAATAGAACATCAAAATAAGGTGGCACCATCTTGTTTGTGTGGCTTGGCATTATGTGAATCACCTTATTTTGAAAATTTGTCTCCTAAAACGAAGGTTGTCTATCTATAGGACCCCACCCTGACACAGACAATATCATGGATCCCAAACCAGCAGAAGGGGAGGAACAGAAGAAACGGCGGGGCAGAAAGAAGAGCAAACTTGAGGACATGTTTCCAGCTTATCTTCAGGTTTGTGATTATATAGGGTTGGGAGATATAAAGTTTTGATCATGTGGTTGACCAATCGACATGACAATGGCCCATTGGCCATCACCGATGATGTCAAATAGCGAGGAGTTGACAGTTGAGTCATGTCCTGAAACTCACTGAAAGCAATGTACTGTGTGTCAGAAGAGTATACTCAAGGCACTGTACTGTGTCGACACAATTTCCTTCTACACCAAACCTCAAGAGTCTTCGCTGAAAATAGCCGATCTGCAAGCACACAATATGTGAGCTTGTAGATCTGCCATTGTTACTGAACGTTTGCCTACAGAATAGAGTCACTACTAGGGTTTAGGTGGTGAAAATGTGGAGGTGTGTATCTTCACTTTTTTTCTCCATTACTTGCGTTTCTCTACCTCCCTCAGTCACTTCTCTGGTTGTCATAGCTGTTTGCCAAGCAGCATAGCAGTGTCTTTGCAGGTCAATGGGACCATAACTATCATCGCAACGTCATTGTCCACGTGAGGTTGGAAGCATTGATGAAGAATCGTCAACGCCCAGATCGCTATGCGTCATCGAATCTAACATTTTCCACACCTCCTATTAAAATGTAATATCAGCAAGGACTCTTACTTAACATCTGCAGAAGGCCTTTGTAGAATCGGCCTCAGGTCTTAATGGTTTATAAAAAAAAACTTCAAAAATCTTGATCTACCCCTGCAGGAGGCTTTCTTTGGGAAGACACTGATGGACCTAAGTAAGAAAGCTGTCATGGTGCCCCCAGTGCAGAGGCCAGGAATGTGCCCCGTCAGACCTGCACTAGGGACAAGACCTTCTGCCCCGGAGGGTAAGACCTCTGAGTTGACCCCCCTACGAATGGAACCTCTCAGATGATTTGTCACATGGTTCAATACATAGTGTCTGCATGGATTAAAGTTCTCAGTTGCCACAACTGATTTGGATTAAATAGCAGTCAGCATGTCTTTTATGGAAGCATGAAACAGCGAAAATAGCCTATCTACGGTAGATGTGTAGTTTAAGATTAAAGCAAGTGGTCAAGCTAGCAATATGTTCAGATGTGCACAAATCACACATCAGATGTGCACAAATCACATTAGGACTTGGTCATGCAAACGTTTTCAGTCGTGAGAATTTATTTAGCTTTAATTAATGTGTCTGACTTGCATATTTGTGTTCTCAGCTGAGGCAAAGGATCGGGTGGTGGAAGCTACTCTGTTTCTCAAGCAGGAGGGAGGTGAAACACCCCTAACTCAGGGAGAGGGAGCAGGTGAGTCTGTTTTGAACAGTAACGGTGTTTTGTTCACTAGCCGTTATGATAATGAGGCTAGTGACCAACCTTACATGAGCCGATATAACACGCCACAATTTAGGCTAGAAATACATTTTATTGCAATTATGAGTTTAGTGTATTTGGGGAAGAAAGTTATTTTATTAATTTCCTTTGCGTCTTATAACTCCAGCTGCTGCAGTGTGCAGTTTTGGCTTCTGTAGACATTCCAAGTGAAATATTTTGAAATGGCTAATATGCCAAGTAATTTAAGGACAAGGCAGACGTGTTTTAGTATGTATTTCATATAAAGCAATAGAGATAAGCTTGTATTTGTTTTTATTATTCTTATTATTTTTCATATGTTTGTAGGAGTTTCTGCACCATCTTCATCTGTGATGGACCAGGCCTCAATTGATACTCACGACTCTGATACAGAAAAGAAAAGTGAAGGTAGGGTTTGGGGGCTTATTTGGAAGCACTACATTAAGAGAACAATTTCATATATAAAAAAATAAATAATCATTTAAATGTACACCGTATGCCCTAGGTCTTCCTCAGGGGGTGGAGAATCAGGACTCTGAACAGTTTTTCCGGAAGGTTTTGGGTGTGTCTGAAGTATCTACTTTGGAGGGCATGAAGCCCATTCTAGAGGGCAACAAGGGAGAGCTCAGCCGCAGTGCTTTGCCACAGAGACCTCTCCTCTCAGGTGAGCGTACAGGGAGAGGGATCAATTATTGAACCGGTCTGAAAATCATCACCACTTGTTGGGAGAACTTTGTATAATGTGGCAGACGTTTGATAGGTTTCAAGTAAGTTTGTCTTGACACAAAAAAATATTTTATAGGGTCCCTGCCCTCTGCTGGAGTGATGGACGGTTTCCCAGGCCTTTCTCAGTCTCCATTCTTTGACATGCGGTAAAAAAAGCAATTCTACAATGCTCCAAATGTCATATTGTTTTACAAAGGTCTCTCAGAGAGATCATGCAGTGTTTTGTACATAACAAATGACCCTTGACATGCGTTAAAAAAGCAACTCTACAATGCTCCAAATGTCATATTGTTTTACAAAGGTCTCTCAGAGAGATCATGCAGTGTTTTGTACATAACAAATGACCCTTGACATGTGTTAAAAAAGCAACTCTACAATGCTCCAAATGTCATTGTTTTACGAAGGTCTCTCAGAGAGATCATGCAGTGTTTTGTACCTTGCTGCTGTACAGGGACCGAGGAGGAGGGCTCTTCAGTCCAGATGGTACAGAGGAGAGCCCCTGGGCCACTCCCTCTACTCCAGCCACCCCTTCCACGCCACCCACCCCCACTGAGGCTGAGGGCGACGGGCTGTCCTACAACCAGCGGAGCCTCCAGCGCTGGGAGAAAGACGAGGAGCTGGGAGAACTCTCCACCATTTCCCCTGTGCTCTTTGCCAACACTAATTTCCCCACGCTCAGGCAGGATTATCCAGGTGAGTCTATGGCAGGGTTCCTCAAACGTTTTATATTTTTAAATGTTTTTCAGGCCAAGGACCCCCACTACATGTTGTATAAAATTGTGTTGCAGATTAAACGTTTTCATAGATTTTATAGACTTGTTTAACAACACTATCATTGTGTAGTGTTGTGTTGGATGCATGTTAATGTGTATTGTAGATCTGCCGTTTTCGGATAATGTTCCCCTCAGAATAGGGAAGCTAGGGTTCAAGTGATTGATGTAAAAAAGAAAAAGATTCTATCCTTCTGTATTAACTCTGAGGACCCCCTAGGGGTCCCGGACCCCCTTTTGAAGGTCTCTGGTCCATGGGAATTGACCTAAAGTTCTCACTGGCATTGGATTTATGCCTCTGACTGAACCAGCAATTTGACATACAGTAGTCCTTAAATCAACCCGTGATACAGCGCTTTGCGTTTACTCTGTTTCAGACTGGGCCAGTCGTTGTAAACAGATCATGAAGATCTGGAGAAAGGTATCGGCTGCTGACAAAGTTCCTTTTCTGGTAAGTTGTCTGAACTTTTCATTTTAAAAGCCATTGGGAAGTCATTATGTAATCCTTTATTTTTAGTGCATATATGTACTTAAAGGGACATGAAACCCTAGGCTGAGTGTTGTAGTATGTTTTCCTGCACAGTTTTAAAATTATAGACGGGTAAAATCATGGCAGGCTGACCCTATACCAAAGAAAGATCTTTATTATTCTCAAGATGGCCAATCCCACGACTCACGAGAGTGTGTTGCTGACACAGACGGGTCTTGAACAAAGATGATAATGGATGATAATGGAAATTATCTTTATACATTTATGTCTGAAAAATCCCATTTCAACGTCAACATCTTTGGAACATATGTGGCTTATGAAGAATATCCAATATTCCAGTCCAATATTCCAGTCCAATATTTCCTTAATTGACCATGGGGGAAAATAATCGCTGCTCATTCAGGCCCCTTTAATTACCTCTATCCTTAGTCAAGTTAGAAAGTTATTCTCTGACTAAATGAATGCCCCACATTCAGACACACATGCCTGAATGTGTGTCTGTCGTGGACACTGAATGTATTACTGAAGTACCAGCCCTCTCTTTCGGTTTACACTCGTATGGAATAAGTCGGTGGAATTCAAACGGTTTCAACTGATTTAAAGTTTTGTTCTCTGGCTACGTGGAAGTCAATACAAGCAGAAAATAGCCTATTTGTAGTGGATAATCGTGGCCTACACAAGAGTATCACACCACTTTAACAAAATTAACTTCACAGCAGCTTCAAGGGAAACGTCTGCAAATATTTGTAATTTCTAATGGTTGATTTTTCATCTTTAGCAAAAGGCCAAAGATAACCGAGCAGCTCAGCGGATCAACAAGGCACAGAAGGCAAGTGGAAGCTTCACCTTGCATTATGAAGAATGAACTGTACAAACTCTACACTGAACCGTGTAGAATTGTTTGTATCCAGGCCGTTCTTTTGATCCTTTTTCTTAGAGCTGTTTCTATCTCTGCTCCTCTCACAGCAAGCGGAGAGTCAGGTATGCAGGCCGATCAAGGTGGAGCCAGGGCGGGTGAAGACAGAAAGGCCCAGTCTTCACCTCCAGATCCCTCCTCCTTCAGGATCCGTGTCCACCCCTTCACAACCCAGCTCTGCAGAGAGTCCCTTTCCCTTTCACCCGGATTCAGGATCTTCTCCCGCCTTTTTCCCCGACGGTCCTGTCAAGACTCCGGGGTCGGCTGAAATCCGGACAGATCCCTTTGCCAAGCTCCCGCCTCAGTCGCCCCATCCTCAGTCACACCCAAGTAACGCCTTTTCCCAGGCCGGGGCCAGTCCCTTGCAGGCCTCATCCTCAGGTTATCCCCCTTCCGGCCCACAGGGTCCTCCTCAGGGACGTCCGGCCAGCCTCGGCCCTTTCGACATGCAACCAGGGACCCCGGGAACGCCTCGGCGGGCCCAGCAGGTTGACCCTTACTTCAGATCTCAGCTGCAGCAGCAACAGGGTCACCTGACACATCAAAGCTCTCAAGAGTCCTTAGGACCCCCAGAGAGCCCTCGGTCACGGGGTGGTGGGCATGGGGAATCACCTCTATTCTCCCCACCCCACAGCACCCACTATGGAGACCCTTTCAGAGGCCAGTCAGGAATTGGACGGCCAGAATATGTCTCAGCCGCATCCCCTTCCGCGGTGGCCTCCTCACCTGGTGGTATGGGGCAGTACAGGGCCGACATGAGTGCACCTTCTCCCCGCTCTTCTTCGGTCGGACGGCCTGACCTAGCTGCTGGCTCCCCTGCTGGCATGCTAGAGTCCGGGGACGGTTTGTTCAAGGCACCTATGACGCCACGGATGCACCAAGGGGAGGGTGGGGCACTTCATCCAGGAGCTTCCCCCGGCCACCCTTCTGAGAGTTATAGGCAGTCTCCCTCCGCTCCGTTCTCTGACCCGTACGGCCAGCCACCGCTCACTCCGCGACCTCAGTCAGGTGGTAGTAGCTCCCCTGTTCCCCAGAGACACGCTATAACCCAACCGGAGCCCTGCTCCAGGGTGCCCTCCAGCCCCCAGTCACAGAGTAGCTGTCAGTCTCCTCTCACCCCAGGCGGCCACTCCAATGACGCTTACTCAGTCCAGTCTCCTGCTACCCCTCGTTTTCAGTCTCCCGACCCCTACTCGGCGCAGCCGCCCTCGAGGCCTCAATCTAGAGACCCTTTTGCTGCTCTCCATAAGCCACCTCGTCCCACCTCTGCTGCCCCGGATGGAACTCCCAGTTACAGAGGCTCACCACATCACAATAATCCACCGCCCTCTGCTCCGCCCACCAACAACCCAATGGGTGATCCTCTTGCTGGGAAGCCCTCAGCTCATCCTTCATACAGTCGCAGTCCCAGCTATCAAATGACCCAGCAGCCAGCACAGATGGCTCAGGCTCAGCTACAGCAACCTCAGCAACAAGCACAGCAGGCTATGGGGGCAGATAACTTCAACTCCAGGGTGCTGCCGCCTGCTGGACCACAGGGCCCCACAACTGTCCGCCCTCCAGAGGCATCTCATCAGCCAGCTATGCCAGGCACTCAAGAAATGCCTGACATGTCAACAGTGCTGGACCCCGCCTTAGTGGGCCTCAGCCCCTCTGAATTGGAGAAGCACAGACAGGTATATTCATTCATACACAGAAGATCTATGAAAAGTCCATTGTCATTCAGGTTAAAGATGTGCCACTAATGAATGTTACATTTACCTTGCAGCGCCAGAAACTGAGGGAGTTCTTAATTCGACAACAAATGCAAAGGAACTCCCTGAGACAAGAGAAGGAGGCTGCTGCTGCTATCAGTGCTGCCCCTGGCTGGCCTGGAGCAGAAGTAGCAGGCTTTCAACAAGACAAGGCCCATAGGGCACCGCCACCTTATCCACAGGTACACATTTGTTGTTGCGACAAACATAACATTAAGCGTGTGTAGTTGATGTTTACTGCTGTTTATTAACTTTGACTATTCTATTGGTTACTCTTTTAGGACCGTATTGCTGCTGCTGCTGCTGCAGCCCAAGCTGCTCTGGCAACCAAGATACCGATGACTGTTGGCATGGAGGACAAGCACATTCGTCCTCCACCTCCAGGAGCCCCTGGGATGATGGATCCCAATGCACTACGGTAAACATGTTCAATTAGTGAGGCTTGTGTTATACTGTTTTATGTAGCGCATTGTCCTTTAAATCTTTGTGTAAATTATAATTCTTATTAAAAAAAAGGACGTATTGTGCGATGAAAACAGAAAATACATTTGGTGGCATAATACTTGGACATAACACACACACACACATTTCTTTTTTAATGAATTTAATACTTAGGACCCGAATGTAAACAAGACTGCAAGGCTATTCTTTTAGACAAAGTGTTTGACTGTACTCTGTTGCTGTTTCACATTTCTGTCGAATAAAGTATTCAATCAATTTATTAAGCAATCAAACCAAACATTTCAAGCGATTTGACTGTTGCTGACAGATTTCCAGTGTTGGAGTCTCTGACAGTTTGTTTAAAACAGGAAGCAGAAATGTAGGCTACAGTGAATGGAGAGTCCAGTCGACTGTCTGCAGAACTTTGCCATTCGTAGACCATTGTACTAAAGTATATTATAGTGTATCTCATTTCATAGATAAATGGCTGATCTGTGACTGTATTCGTGTGTCTGCTATCTATCTGCGATGAACCACCCCGGTCTAGGTCCGCAGGCCGCTCATCTGGCCAATAGGAATTTTGCTCATGAGCTCACTGAGCAACTCTTCTCATAAGACGAGTGACAGATGTAACTGCATTCGTTATTTCTTCCCAAGATACTTTTACATCATGTAAAATGATATCTTCTATGAAAAGAATTTGACATCTACTGAAACCCATCTAGCTTAATCAAAGCCTTCCAATGTGTGGTAGATGACGTGGAATCGTGTCAGACTCGATCCTTTCAAATGCATTTTCAAAATGACTTTGATCCGGTTTGGTGTACGGAGCAGCATAGTGTCTGTGCCGCTAGCGCTCCTTTTATATCCTTTTCCCGACCCAAACTTTTAATTGGAGGATAAACCCCTTGAGATGCATCGTCTTGTTTTCAACGGGGTCCTCGAGCACAACACACACACAGTGAGTCAATGAAAGGATCTAACACACACACACACACACACACACACACACACACCAATGAACATTACATCAACAAGAATATAAACATACACATAAGGGCTCTCCCACCATCCCAGACCACACTACAGCTGCTACCCATGTCATCAAAAGAGAGAACGAAGCCCAGGCCGTGGCGTAACGGTCTGGGCACCGGACTGGTAATCCAGTCGCAGTGTGCCGCGGGTTCGACTCCCGAGCCCGACACGGCCTTTACTGCATGTCATCCCCCCATCTCTCTCCCGTTTCCTGTCAGCCTACTGTCTGTCCCTTCAAAAATCAATAAAAAGGCGTAAGCCGCAAAAAAAAAAAAAAAAAAAAAAAAAAAAAGAGAACGAAAAACAAATACTCTCAATTGTATAATGTAGTAATCAAGGACATGGGGATTTAAGAAAAGCAAGCAAAGAAGTCTTGAAGATATGAAATGAGGTAATTGATCTAAGTAAAATAGGTTGCTTATTCCAGTCTGATGGTGCTTTTAAACTTAAAAGAACGTCACTGGCTGCTTAGTTTGATTCCTGAGACCTTGTTTGAGCATTCCTCAAGTGCGCCGTAATATATGTTTTACACATTTTCTTATGTATTTCTCTTACAGACCATCAGGGCCCACACATCCCCAGGACATGTATAGCCGTGCTCCATTCCCTCCTCAGTGGCAAGGCCATGCCCCTGGTGGTCCACGGCGGTTCCCACAGCCGGGCATGGAGGCTATGGGCCCTAGGCACCATCTGAACCCTGCTGTCAACATGCAGGCAATACAGGGCATGGCAAACCCTCGTACCATGATGCCAGGTTCAGGAGGAGAGGCCATGCAAGCCATGGGGCAGGGACCCCCGCCACAGTTCATCGAATTGAGGCACAACTCCCAGAGATTGGCCCTGGGACCCCAGTTCATGCCCAGAGGGCCCCAGGCCAGACCACGTCTCTATATCCCTCAGCAGGACATGACAGCACCTTACGCTCATCAGCAGCATCCCATAGCTCAGACTGTTGACACTCAAGTAGAGGGATCTAATGACTCACAGCTTGGTGGATTATCCATGTTACTGCCACAGCAGCAGCAGGCTCCTGGCCCCTCACAACAACAGCAACAAGTCCAGCCTCAGGTCACCAGTGCCAGCGCCAACACTCCTAGCATTCAACAGCAGCCTCCACCACCCAGTGCTGAGGCCCAGACAAGCTCAGTGGACCCCAGTGATGACCTCCCGGAGCCTGACCTGGAGGGACTGGGCGACGCCCCTGGAGACGGAGGGGTAGAAGACGAGGATGACCTGGGCAACCTAGACCTGGACACTGACAAAGGAGATGATGACCTGGGCAACCTGGACAATCTGGAAACCAATGACCCACACCTGGATGACCTGCTCAACAGTGACGAGTTTGACCTGCTGGCTTACACAGACCCTGAACTAGACCAAGGAGACCCCAAGGACGTGTTCTCAGACCAGCTCAGGTTGGTGGAAGCCGAAAGTGTCAAAGTGGAATTTAAGCCCAAGGTGGAACCAGGACAGAAGTCACTCACCACAGCCCCTACTGGGGGCTCGGCTGCTTCACAGCCGCCCTCTGCAGAGACTATAGGTAACATCAAAATCAAGCTGGAGGCTCCACAGACCACAGTGAAGGATGAAATGGGCGAGGCTGTGTCCATGCTACTTGGTGCGACAACGCCCAAGAAAGAAAATGGGTCTGCGTCACTCAGTTCTGTTCGGCTTGGAGGACTTCAATATCCTTTGCCAGGCCAGGGTGATCCCCTGTCTTTCACCCCGGCCACTCATCACTCAGACATGGGGAATGATCTGCCTGATGTCGGGGGCCAGCACTCCCCTGCTGTGGATCTGGCCAAGGTTGAGAGCTCTTTAGATGGCGAGTTACCTCTTCTGATCCAGGATTTACTGGAGCACGAGAAGAAAGAGCTTCAGAAGCAACAGCAACAACAGCAGCAGCAGCAACAACAGCTGAGCTCCCTCCACCAGGAAGGCATGGCTGCTCATATGCATGGCATCCCAGGACAGCAACCTACCCCACAGGCACCTGCTCACATAATGCTGCAACAGCACCACCGCCCACCACCCCAGGCAATGATGGGCCAGGCGGGGATGGTACCCCGACCACCACACATGCTGCTGCAGCAACAGCAGAGGCTCATGGGACCTCACATGGCCATGGCTCAGCAGCAAGCAATGATGAGGATGGGAGCGATCCATCCAGGTCTCAATCATCAACAGCAGCCACAGCAGATGCTCAAACAACCCCCTCTGGCCAACAACTTCTTTCCTGATAAAGGTAATCACAACTAGAAAGATTATATGTGGTAGTTTGCATATACAGTACCTCCAATGCCAATGCTACTCAATTGTCAAGATATGCCCTTTACAAATGTACAATATTCCAGCACATTTGTTCATTGGCTGGAAATAATGAGCTTCCCAGCACCCATTTTTGTTTAGGACAGTAGTAGAGGGTTTACCTCTATCTGCTGATAGGATGACATTTAATTGGTGTTATGGGAATCCATGGTGTTGTCTTAATTTTTGTGAGAAGCCAATCTAACTTCCCGCAAAAATTACAAATCGCAAAATATCCTTTTAACAGACTGTGTTAAAGACTGCCATCAGTGGCATTATATATACTAATTTGGTTGTGTTTCCCCCCTACTTGTATGTATTGCAGATTTAGACAAATTTGTTACTGACGACATGGATCCCATTGCCAAGGCAAAGATGGTAGCGTTGAAGGGTATCAAAAGAGTGTTGGCACAGGAGCCAATGGGTGTCCCACCAGGCATAAACAGGTACTTGTATTATATGTCTATTCTTTCATTTATATGACTTTTACTTTGGATTTGTGCTCATCATATGGTCACGAGAACCCCATACCAGTACAGCCATTTGTTCTGATTTCAATTGTGTTCTTTCCCAGGCAACAAGTTTCTCTTCTTGCCCAGAGACTGGCATCTGCCCCAGGAACAGATGCACAGAGTCAGCTTGCATCTGGACCACCTAAAGTATGTTTTGTTGTTTTTGAAATTATATAAGCCAGTCAGTTTTGCTCCTACTGAAACATGGATGTATTTTGTGGTATATGTGGTTGGTATATTTTCTGTGTGTGTTTCTAGGAGGGAGAAACCAGTGATCCAATGCTGTCAAAGCCCAATCCGCCCCAGTTTGTGCAAGGAATCATCAGTATGTTTTAGTCAAAATATGACTTCATTTGTCAGAATGGATTCCTCCATATTGTTTTATAAATGTCTCATAAACTGGTTCTCTTCCACTTCAGATGACGCTGAACAGCACCAGTATGAGGAATGGCTTCTTCACACTCAGCAGTTACTCCAGATGCAATTGAAGTTTTTAGAGGAACAGATCGGAGCTCATCGCAAGTCTCGCAAGGCACTGTGTGCCAAGCAGAGGACCGCTAAGAAAGCTGGGAGGGAGTTTGCAGAGACTGACGCAGAGAAACTCAAGCTGGTTACAGAAGAGCAGAGCAAGATCCAGAAACAGCTGGACCAGGTATGTAAGCAAGCACCGCAGTGCAATTCTTTAGGCTTCAAACATTCTTTGTTGTTTCTGAACAAAGCTCTGAATGTTTTCTTTCAAAAAATCACACCTGTGTGAAGTGAGGGGCGCTCTTATCGTCATGATGTAACATGTCTATTTTCTCTAATTGTCTATTGCTTCATTGTTAATGGGAATTTATTTTGTGTATGACCAAAATAGCCAATTTGCTCGTCTACATATCGCGTAAATTCTCCATTCATTGTCAATTGGGAATTTAACAAAAATACTGATTTGCTCATCTACATTCTACATATGATGTAAATTCTCTTTTAAAAATATATATATAATAATTTTTGTTTTTGTGGCTTTCGCCTTTATTTTATATATTTTATGGAGGGACAGACAGTAGGCTGACAGGAAATGGGGAGAGAGATGGGGGGGAAGACATGCAGTAAAGGCCGTGGGGATCGGGAGTCGAACCCGCGGCACACTGCCAGACTGGATTACCAGCCAAGGTGCCTGGACCGCTGAGTCATGGCCCAGGCCACATTCTCCATTCATTGTCAATGACATTTTGTTAGGACAAAAATACCGATTTGCTCAGACTGACACATATGACGTAAATTCTCCATTCATTGTCAATGACATTTTATGTTTGTGTTGGGACAAAAATCTATAGCTGCCCCTCAAAAATGTGTTTAAAAATTAGGAATAATACTTTTGCCCTTTCATAACCGCAAGCTGCAGTTCATCATAGATCCTGTGGGCGGAGACATTGTATAGCTTAGTCATGAATTTGAAGTTTTGACTTTCATATGCCCTTTTATTGAAAGGACCAATAACATAACCGTTAATTCCAACATTACATTTGATTGTGTCGTTATAAAATCCGGAGATCAGTAGTAACAAATATTTTAGTAGACTACAGCAATCTCAGCACAATACTTAAAATTATAATCAGTCAGACAAAGCGCACTCGCAAATAAAAATAGCAGACAAGAAACCATGCATGCAACTTTCTTAAAAAAATAAGTAGGCCTAGCTTGAAGTTAAAATGAAATATTGTCAACTGCAAATAAGACATGATTTTTTTTGGAAAGATTACAATGAAAGTATTACAATAATCAACTTTATTTTACAATCATATGTCGTATGTTCTCAACATTGTTTCACATGTGTTTTAGGTGCGTAAACAGCAGAAGGAACACACCAACCTCATATCTGAGTACAGAACCAAGCAGCAACAGCACCAACAGGGCTCAGGTCTCCTATCACCAGGGCCCTCCACGCAGCAGGGCCCGCCTCACATGCTCTCCAAGATGATGGGCCAACAGGGCGCTCCGATGATGGGCCAGCACCCTGGCATACTGCCACAAGGTGGAATGCCAGTCAGGATGCCTCAAGGACAGCCCTTCATGGGAGGAGGAGGCCAGCCCCAGCACCCTGGAGCTCTGGGAGCCAGAGCCCCTGTTCCTCCTGGCGCTCCTCCAGGGTTTTTCCCACAGGGGGCTGGAATGCAAGGAGCAGACCCCAGGCTTCTCCAAGAAAGACAGCTTCAACACAGGATGCAGATGGCCAAGCTCCAACAGCAGCAGCAACAGGTGATGATGGGTCAGCAACCGATGCCACACCCAGGCCAACAACCTGGCATGATGACTCAACCACAGCCTGGCATGATGGGCAACCCACTCATGGCCCAACAGCAACCAAACATACAACAGGGAATGCTGCCTAACCAGCCCAATCAACAGGGCATGATGCAGGTGTCCCAGGGCATAGTTGGTCAGCCTGGAGCCCAGCCCATGAACCAGCTTCCGGGCATGATGGCAGGTCAACCCGGAATGATTGGGAACCCACCCATTGGGCCTCCTCAACAGCAACAGCGGCCTCAGATGTTGTTGGGACAACAGGGATTGGTTGGATCTCCAGGTCATCCTGGCCTCAGGGGACCTCAGGCACAGCTAACGCCACAACAACAGAACATCCTGGCCCAGCGCATGCTTTTGTCTCAGCAGCAACAACAGCAGAATGCTGCTAAAATCCAGCTACAACAGCAGCAGCAGATGGCACAGCACAGACAGCAACCAACACAGGGCTTAATAAATCAACCAAACCAAGAGCAAGGGGCACTCTCTCAACCCTCTACCCCTCAGATGAGTTCCTCCCCTTCAGCAGGAGGGAATAGAGTCACACCGCAACCACAGGGTGGTGCTAACGAGGGCTCGCAGCAGGGCTTTTCCCAGGATGTTCAGAACTCTGGCCCAAAAGACGGAGGGATCCTCAGTCCTGGTCCTGCCACGCCGTTACAACACAGTGGTCCCTCCACACCCAGTCAGTTGAGCCAACCAGGCTCTGCAGATCAGCAGAATGAGACGGGACAACAACAGCAGCAGCAGCAACAACTGCAGCAGCAGCAGCAACAACAACAACAGCAGCTGCAACAACAGCAGCAGCAACAACAACAGCAGCAGCAGCAACTTAATCAGGCCCTAATGGCCCAGCAACAACAGCAAAAAGCTCAATCTGTACCTCAGCAACAGTCAGGTTTTGTTGGAAACCAAGTACAACCACAACATCAGCAGCAACAGCAAGTTCAACTCCAGAGGCAGATTTCCCTCAACGCTGACAAGACTGGGCTGGTCAAAGTCAAGGAGGAAGGGCAGCAGATGGAATTCTTAGTACAACAGCAGCAGCTGCAGCAACAGCAGCTGCAGCAACAGCATCAGCTGCAGCAACAGCAGCAGCAGCAGCAGCAACAACAGCAGCAGCAACAACAATCTGGTCAGAATGCTATGCAACCATCACAAGAGCCCAACATACAACAACAGCATGAAGGAATGGGCCAGATGCAGAATGTCATGGGGCAGAACCCCCTTGGTCAGACTCAGCCTGTTATGATGAACCATCCTAGTCCACAACAGCAAGCCCTCATGGCTCAGCAACAGAAGCAGCAGGCTATGATGGGAATGATGAGAGCGCAGCAGCAAGGGATGCTCCTGCAGAGGCCTGGGGTTCCATCCGGACAGATCCGCACCCCCATCAACATCCAGGCTATCATCGCCCAGAACCCCCAGCTCCGCAACCTTCCCCCAAACCAGCAGATCCAACACATCCAGGCCATGATTGCCCAGCGGCAACTCCAACAGGGCCAGATGCTGAGGATGTCCATGGCCCAGGCACAGCCGGGCCAGATGAGACCTCAGATGGCTCCGGGACAGGTGGGACAGCGGATGCCAGGCATGGAAGGGCAGCAGATGCCATATGGTCCCATGGGGAAACCGGGAGCATTGGGCTCTCCACAACAGCCCGGCATAATCGGACAGCAACCGGGTGTTGCTCCTCATATGCAGCAGGGATTGATGGTACCTGGGCAACAACAGCAGCATTTACAATTGGGGATGATGCAGCAACAGCAGATGATGAGAGGACAAGTACCTATGGTCAGGCCCATTTCACCTCGCCAACCGCTGCCCAACTCTCCTGGCGACCCTCAGCGCCATGCCATGGTGCAGGCTATGGGGATACGACCGCCCACGCCCAACCAGCAACAACAGCAAGCCCAAATGGCAGCTGCAGCAAGCCGCTTGCAGGGGTCTCCATCCCATTCTGGCTCTCCGAGGGGGCCAGTCACCCCGGGCACACCGTATTCAACGCATGTCTCGTCTCCTTCCGTTGCCGATGGCGGAGCTGGATGCGGGAGCCCGTACAGTCAAGTCAGGGCATCCCCACTCAGGTCTCCAATGGCCAAGAGTCCACTTGATAACCCAAGCCTAAAAGCAGAACCTCAGATGTCAGGAAATGAAATCTCTCATATGGCCCCAGTTCCTCCCAATGGGCCGCAGCAATGTGACAATGCCCAGAGACAGCCTCCACAGCACGGGGCCCACGCCGCTCGTCCACAGCCTGGTTCCAGAGAAGGGGACCTGTGTAAAATAACCCTGCAGAACATCAAGCAAGAGCCAAGAGAAGTGCAGTGCGATGGTGGAGGAGGAGGTGAGGCTAACCCCGGGGCTATAAAGAGAGAAGCCACTGGTGAGCTAGTGAATCCTACTACTGGATTTGTAGACGCTGGGCATCAAGGTGTGAGAACGGAGACTGGCCAGCAGCTACTCCAGAAACTCTTGAGAACTAAGAACCTGCAGCTGGCCGCTCAGAGGCCCTCTGAAGGCATCCACAATGAGATCAATGGCCACATCAACAGCAAACTGGCCATGCTGGAGCAGAAACTACAAGGGACCCCACGCAATATGGAGGCAAGTATTCGTCCATGCATTCATTCAATATTTATACTCATTAAGTTGATGGGAAATGTTCGGCGAATGCTTAATAAGCCATGTTCTCGACTCTTCACAGGATCTGCAGTCCATCACGAAAAGAGCTCCCGTAACAAAGGCCAAGCGCAGCAATAAGCCTGCTGGGGACCGAGGGCCGAATGCACGCAAGAAGAACAAGAAGGAAGAGGTTGGAAAGAGTGCTGAAGCCCTGGTGAAACAGCTGAAACAGGTCAGATCATTACGGTCTGCCTGCTTGTTTGTTTTAGGGGTACAACAGTTAATCAAATTGCCTTTTCTGCTATTTTCATGTCATGAAAGGTGCTATTTTCACTATGGCTGCATGACACCATTGTGCGACAAAGCTTCATTGAAATTTATAAATGGAAAAAGTAATGAATAGAATGATCGCTATGAAGATAATTTCTAGTTGCAGCCCTCGTTTGTTTGTGTTTGAGTGGTTGATTTGAAGATCTTTAACCCTGCAGGGCCTCTCTCTGCTGCCCCTGATGGAGCCATCGATAACGGCCAGTCTGGACCTGTTTGCCCCATTCGGCAGCAGCCCTGCCAATGGCAAGACTCAGTTGAAGGGCTCCTTTGGAAATGCCGTGCTGGATAACATCCCTGACTATTACTCCCAGCTGCTCACTAAGGTAGTAACAAGCCTTTTGTTGAATTACTGATGTGTATATAGCGACGTATAATACACATTAGGTATGGGACATTTAATAGGTTAGCTGTTTAATGAAGGACATTCTGGTTCCGGACTAATTGACAGAAGGTTTTATGTAATTAATAAATATGTCAATATGTTACAGAATATTCTCCCTACAAGCTTGAAGCTTCTTTAATCTGTTTTCCCAAATCATGTACACAATCTCCTGATTGTCACATGCCTTCTTTTTTTTTTGAGGACTACACAAGTTGCAAGTCTGAATAATATGTTTCAACCCTAACCCTAACCCTAACCCTTGGTTATTAATAGTTGTACTATTTGCAGAAGTACTGATGCTGCTACTTGTCTTTACAGAGTAACCTCAGCAACCCACCAACTCCCCCATCCTCATTGCCCCCTACACCACCACCCTCGGTGCAGCACAAGCTGCTCAATGGCGTTACTACTGTGGAGGACATGTCTGGGGGCCAGAAAGAGACCCAAACTACAGAGGATGCTATGGGTAAGACTTTTCCTTGTTCCTTATAACTTCGTTATCGGCAAGAAAACTCAAACCACAACGTGATGTTGTGAGCTTGTAGATCTGCTATTTTTTGCAGAATATTTGCCCATGTTCCTCAGACGTTCGCCCTTTTCTAGCAACCCAGACTAGGGATTCTATGTTCATGTTGTTAAATGTGCTCCAATTTGTCTTTTCTGTTGCAGAAGAGGTGAAGAGTGTGGACATTCTAGCAGCTCTCCCCACCCCGCCGCATAACCAGAATGAGGACATCAGGTACAATATGTAGCCTGTGTATTTCCATGGTATGATGACACTTTCCCTCTGCAGTGTTGCAGAAAACTCATACAAACGTCTTAATTTCAGGATGGAGAGTGATGACGAGGATGCCCCAGAAAGCATCATCCCAGCTTCCTCCCCTGAAAGTAACGTAGGTGAAGAGACGCCACGTTTCCCTCGGCTTAGGGAACCAAAAGAGGAGGAGACGGAGAGAGCAATATCTCCCATCATCCCCCTCATACCTCGATCTGCGATCCCAGGTAGGACGCTGACAGCAGGCTGTCTTAATGAATAGTTCTAGCCACAAAAATGAATTAACCACATGAACTCTAGTGTCCCTATTCAGTTTGTTGAGAATACGTTGCAACCTGACGCATTGTGAGCTTATAGATGAGCTATTTTTGCCAAAGGGATATCAGGGGTTGACACGAACGGTTGCTGACTGCCAAGTAGATAAATAAAACATTCAGGCAGGTGAAGTTTGCTTTCAGGTTGCCTGAAAGCAACTGTCTTTAGTTCACTGTAAAGTGTAAACACAACACAAGATGTCTGTGGAATTTTAAATAATTCATATTGTATAGCATAAATATTCAGGTATGTCCAAGTCCATACAGCACAGCCCCAGAATTAGCAAATTAAGTAAAAATGTAATTACCGGTATGCAATTAATAAATAATGATATTAATAATAAATAATAATATTTTACAGAATGAATATTCTCTCTACAAGATTGAAGCTTCTTTACTCTTTCCCCCCCCCCATAATAATCATGTACACAATCCTTCCTTCAAGAATGTCTGAACTACATCTGGCCATTTACCGTTGCAAGCCTGAATGATGTAACATTGCTTTCCTTCCGTTTAGCATTTCCAGAGAACAAACCGCTAGAAGCAGCTGATGGCAACAAGATGGTCTCCACATCCAACCACTGGGACAAGGCCAAGAACAACGAGGTGTCAGTCACCTTCACACTGTCATCTGCAGCAGCAAAGGTACAGTGAACAAGAACAATGAGGTGTCAGTCACCTTCACACTGTCATCTGCAGCAGCAAAGGTACAGAACAATGAGGTGTCAGTCACCTTCACACTGTCATCTGCAGCAGCAAAGGTACAGAACAATGAGGTGTCAGTCACCTTCACACTGTCATCTGCAGCAGCAAAGGTACAGTGAACAAGAACAATGAGGTGTCAGTCACCTTCACACTGTCATCTGCAGCAGCAAAGGTACAGAACAATGAGGTGTCAGTCACCTTCACACTGTCATCTGCAGCAGCAAAGGTACAGTGACTGCTCCCTGTTTGACCACTTTGATCTGTACTCAATAGTTGACATTGATTCATTCTATTAAACAGAAATGCAAACCGTACGGGTACAGGCTTTAGTTTCAACATACTATTGGTCCGACAACGACAACCTACCTCAAACCCTAACCTAACCATAACCGCAAGCACGGGAGCAGTGCATGTTCGCCAACCTTAACGAATGTTCGCCAACCTTAATCTGATCGTTTTCCGCATGTCCATCCTATGGTATGTCGGATAAGCGTGCACACTCCAACCGTACGGGTACAGTCGTACACTATGTATGTAAACAGGCAGTGAATGCCATCACCTTTCTATGAGAAGTGAGATTTACTTCCCCCTTTGGCCTACTGAAACATGGATCTTTTAGGCCTGTTTTGAAGGAAGCCACATTTTTAAGGGATGGTGTCAGGGCATTCCACACTTTGCTGGCAGTGCTGTAGAAAGATAATTTACCCATGTTTGTTCTATAGGTGGGTGTTACCAGATCGTTGTTGGCGTTCCCTCTAGCATAAGTATAACTCTTAACATTAACTTCTCTCTCTTATTCCTTGTTCAGAATCTGAACCATGTCATGGTGGCGATGGCCCAGCTACTTCACATACGGATGCCAGGTTCCTATGAGGTGACCTTCCCTCCCAGCCCTGGCACACCTGGCACTGCTATGCCAGGAAAGGGCCCTGAACAGCCAGGTATTTGTATAACGTGATGCAGACCCATGTATTTCTAGGACTCGGATGTTATTAAGGCACGACGATAGATTCAGTGAATAACAGTGTCCTGATGGTGACATGGTGTTTTATTTTTTTCCCAGGGGCGCTTTGTGTAAAGGACGGTGCTTCACAGAGTCAGGATGAATGGCTGAGGCAGTTCGATGTGTCCCTTCCAGGCTGCACTTTGAAGAAACAGGTCGATATTCTCTCACTCATCAAACAGGTCAGTCATTGCATAACTTTGCCGAACTCAAAGGTCCATATAATTCCTTATGATCAAAGGTGCTCTGAGACTAGCATCTTGTATGACACTCATTTTGTGGACTCTCATATACTGGTACTTAATTTTTCTCAGGAACTTTCTGAGCAAGAGGACAAACCGGTACAGCACTGTTACACCACCAATGTGAGCGACTTGGATGTGCGCCACCTTCCAATTATCCCCATAGAGGAATCTCCACCTCCTTCGCCCTCTCCTCCACCCCCTCCTTCGCCGTCTGCCCCAGCTCCCACTAGCGAAGCTGAAAATCCCACCAAGCCAGCTTCTCCCTCGCCTTCTCCCTCCAGTCCCTCAGTTCAGATCAAGACTGAACCTGAGCAGGAAGCTATTACTACTCCTGTTGATGCTGAACCAACAGATACCACGGAACCTGCTGCAGCTGCTCCAGAAACAAACACAGATACGGATCCAGTCGCTGCTGCCTCCACAGCTCTTGATCCTACTGCTCCTAGTGAAGATGCTTTAACCCCTGCTGCAACGGAAGACGACTCTGCAACCGAGCCAGCCCTCCCACCCAAGGATTCCCCAACCACAATGGAGGTGTCCCCTAAAGCCATCAAGCAGCGCAGGCCCCATTCTCCAGATGAGTTTGTGGTGCAGCCCAAAGTGAAGAAGTGGAAGGGGATTCGCTGGAAGCGCCTTCAGATTGTTATCACTATCCGCAGGGGTGGTTCCAAAAAGGAGAACAGCCGCGAGGTGTCGGAGCTAATGGAGCGCCTGCGCATTGCTCTTCGGCCAGACAAGCTGCCGCGAGACAAACGGAAGTGTTGCTTCTGTCATGAGGAGGGGGATGGAGCGACAGATGGGCCAGCTCGTCTGCTCAACATAGACGTGGACCTTTGGGTGCACCTCAACTGTGCCCTCTGGTCCACCGAGGTGTATGAGACGCAGGGTGGCGCCCTCATTAACGTGGAGGTGGCTCTGCGTCGTGGCTTGCGTACCCGATGCGCCTACTGTCAGAAAACGGGTGCGACCAATAGCTGCAACAGGTTGCGCTGTCCCAACGTCTACCACTTTGCCTGTGCCATACGGGCGCGCTGCATGTTCTTCAAGGACAAGACCATGTTGTGCACCCAGCACAAGTTGAAGGCCGCTACTGACGAGGAGCTTAGTACTTTTGCAGTTTTCCGCCGTGTTTACATCGAGCGTGATGAGGTCAAGCAGATCGCCAGCATCTTACAGCGAGGTGACCGCATCCACTTGTTCCGCGTGGGTGGCCTCATCTTCCACGCTATTGGCCAACTTCTGCCGTCCCAAATGGCCAATTTCCATTCCTCCACCGCCATCTTTCCTGTGGGTTACGAGGCCACTCGCATCTACTGGAGTACGCGCGTGCCCAACAAGCGATGTCGATACCGCTGTCGCATCAACGAGACCGATACTCAGCCTCTGTTCGAGGTGCGAGTGCTGGAGCATGGCATGGAGGACTTGCACTACCGCGACAACAGCCCAGAGGGTACGTCCAGTAGAACTGTCCCCGCACTCATCCGTGTTCATCAGAGAAGGTGTGACGGCCAGCATCTAACCCTGTCCTGTGTTGTTTTCTCCTCAGGCATCTGGGACCGGGTGGTCCAGGAGGTGGCGAAACTTCGGTACGATAACGGCATGTTGAAGTTGTTCACTGACCACGTCAAGGGAGAAGAGATGTATGGCCTCACCATCCACGCTGTTATGCGCATCACTGAGTCGGTAAGAATTTGAGAGCAAAACGCTGGTACAGTTATTTCCCTTCTGTAATAAGAATAATAGTTATTATGACAAGTATAATATACAAATACAATTTTAACTTAATCTTAGCCCATCAATAATAAGGTTTTAGGGCCTCTACCTGAAATGTAGTCATCACGTCGTCCATCCTTCCGTCCGTCCGTTCACTTATTTGATTACTATTATTCTTGTGACCACTGAAGGCAATATTTGGTTGACTGAAAGATGAATGAATATACATATTGTTACTGTCACCACTTAACTCTATATTCTAACTTTTTCTGTAAATTAACGCCCTACTTGATCATACTACAGTGTCACACAAAAGTAAAAGCTCCGCAAGCTTGTAGATCTGCTATACTTTTGATGCTTGAATTTGAATCCTGAACAGCAACATTTTTAGACGTGGGTGTTCCTCCCGAGTCCTAACGGAGACAAAATGCACGTACTGTATATAAAACTCATATATGTGTTTGTGTGTTTAGTTGCCTGGAGTAGAGAATTGCCAGAACTACCAGTTCCGCTACGGCCGCCACCCTCTGATGGAGCTCCCTCTCATGATCAACCCCTCTGGGTCTGCCCGTTCGGAACCCCGGGTCCTCACGCACTGCAAGAGGTGAGAACAACATCCTAACATGCTGTGGCACACAATGCTTCAAAGTAAATGACCCCACTTAAGACCTGTATTTAGGCCTGTCACAAATATTACATAACCGCCTAATCACAATTATTTGAGATTGCATAATCTGCAATCGGATCCTTGTTGAAAATATTTTTTTTCAAAAATGGCAGATTTGCAAGCGTACAACGTGTCACTTTGTGACGTGTTGTAAACTTGTAGAATCTACAATAGTTGATCTACAATTCTCCGCTCCCTCCATTGGCTCCCGGCCGCTGCCCGCACAGAATACAAAACTCTGATGCTGGCATTCAAAGCAAACAAAGGCATGGCTCCCCCATATCTCACAAGTATGATCGTACCCTACAAACCCTCCCGCGCACTCAGATCAGCCAACGCAGGGAAGCTGGAGGTACCTTCACTAAAAACGCCGGGACAACGCTCCACACGTCCCAAACTCTTCTCCCTTCTGGCTCCAAAACTATGGAATGCACTTCCTATCACAGTCAGAACTGCAGCCTCACTCCCAATCTTCCGCCGTAGTCTGAAAACCCACCTTTTCAGACTCCACCATGGCCCGTAGCACTTGCCCTAGCCTAGCCCCTTAGATAGCATTTTATGTCAACTTAGATAGTATTTTAGACAGACTTATAGCTCGTTACGTAGACAGCACTAGAATTGCATTTTATGTAGTCATAGCACTTTATAGTACACATGTATATTGTATAATATATAATATAGTATAGTATGTATAGTTGACATAGATACTCCACTGTTACGTTCTTAGTTTATACATGATTCATGATAACTACTTTTTATATATGTGATGTATGACATGCTTTTGTTTTTGCTTAAATGTAAGTCGCTCTGGATCAAGAGCGTCTGCTAAATGCCTAAATTGTAAATTGTACAATGTAGATCTAAAATGTGTAACCGTGACAGCCCTACTTGTATTCTCATCTCTTCTCTGCCTCCACAGGCCCCACACTCTCAACAGCACCAGCATGTCCAAGGCCTACCAGAGCACCTTTACCGGGGAGATCAACACGCCCTACAGCAAGCAGTTCGTCCACTCCAAGTCCTCCCAGTACCGGCGGCTGAAGACCGAGTGGAAGACCAACGTGTACCTGGCGCGCTCCCGCATCCAGGGCCTGGGTCTGTACGCCGCCAAGGACCTGGAGAAGCACACCATGGTCATCGAGTACATCGGCACCGTCATCCGCAACGAAGTGGCCAACCGCCGAGAGAAGATCTACGAGGAGTCGGTATGCTGACTGTCACAATTATTATGTAATCGCCTAATTGCAATTATTTGAGATAATCGCCATTATTTTTGCATAATTGTCATGAAAATGTCTGAACATTTATAAACGATTGGATACGATTATATGTCAATAATTTGTCATATCTGCCCTGTGCAATTATTTTTATTATGTAGGCTAAAAGACAAATCAAACAGAAATTAAGTATTTAATCATGTTATCTTCAATGTTCAATACCAAAAACTTTTAATCTATACAATTAATATCCACGTAACAAAGTTGTCTCCATGAATAATATGTGAGTATTATTCGTTCCGTTTTTTCTTCACTTCTCCTGCCATAGAACCGTGGGATCTACATGTTCCGTATCAACAATGAGCAAGTGATTGATGCCACTTTGACAGGCGGCCCAGCTCGGTGCGTGTTACTGCTTGATCTATCTCTATTTGATGTGCTTGTCCTCGTCTTATTCACCATTAACTTAATTTTATTTTTTTGCCACAGATATGTCAACCACTCCTGTGCCCCGAACTGTGTTGCAGAGGTTGTAACATTTGACAAAGAGGACAAAATTATCATCATCTCAAGTCGCAGGATCCCAAAGGGAGAAGAGGTGAGTGCTGTAGAAACTCGGACAGCATGGGGCATCCTCCACAGGGGTAAACTTCCTACCCAACACTGTGGCAACTGGGGTTCGAATCCTCCAAGAAGCGATTTGACGTGTATCAGATGAGACATATGGCTGTCTACTACGGCCTCCCATGACCAACCAGTAGGGACAGGGACTACATGGGGGATTAGGAATTGGCACAAACACTAAATTGGAAGAATACGGTAAAACATAATTGGAAAAAGAAAAGAAAGAAACGAGACAGTGTGAACTCGCATGTACAATAGAGCTGTCAAATAATGGTTTAATATTTGAACACCATTAAAATTCAACCCATTAGGGAAGAAATGGAAGTAATTTCAATGTGAAGATTGACATTCAAATGTGGAACGGATAAAGACAAAATACAGGACCTCGTAATAGCGTGTCTGTTCGTTTGAACTTCTGCATAACTAAAACCAAATCTCATATTTTAGTTGAAAACTTTAAGTCAAGGACAAGCTACAGATGGCCCACCTTTCCACAAAGAACAAAAGGAGGGCACTTCTCATAAACATGCACCCAAATGAGTGGCCAGATGTCTGGAGTCACTCCATTCAAACAGCCATGTCTCCACTCCACTATTTTGCATGAGCTTGCTACCTGTAACACGAGGCTTTTATACAAAGAAACACTACAGCCTGAGGTTGCTTGAATGTAGTTACACATTTGACTATAAACAAACGGATATCATTTTAAATGTTTGTGTTCAGAATATTTTAGTATAACTTTTGGCTATGGTCGATGACCCTAATAAATTAATTTTGCAATCATTTTGATGTTTTTCAATAATTGTTAGGCGGCAGTCTTCATCATTTCCATCTGCTTGTTTCAGCTGACATACGACTATCAGTTCGACTTTGAGGACGATCAGCACAAGATCCCTTGCCATTGTGGAGCCTGGAATTGCCGAAAGTGGATGAATTAACAGGAAAGAAAACGAGAGAAAAAAAGAGACTTCCCTTCTCATTGGTGCCAGAACACTCCTGCGCCAAAGCCTTTTTTTGAATCCTAGTACTTACCCAGTGCATAAGCTGTTCTGAAATACACGGAGGGAGACACGCCTCTATGAAAGACTATATATAGCGTTCACACCTGCAGCCAAAGGTTTGAAAGAGCATTAACAGATTTAAAAGATGAAAAAAAAGCAACCAACCACCTCCACTAACAGCAGCCTAATGGTGGGACAATCTTTTTCTCTTTGGACTAGTGGATTACTCTTTCCTCTGCCAAAAGCAACCCTCTTCTCTACTGCACCCTCTCAATAAACTTACTATGGCTGGAAACAATGCTCATCTACCAAAAGAATCGGATCCTCCTTTCTTCTTTCCAATATCAGTACTTTGAGAAAATCAAAAGCCATTTTAAGAAGTGAACTAATGCATTTTTATGTTTTAAGTCGGACCTACTTCTTCTCCTACACCCCTACCTCCCTTCCTCCCTTACCTCCCAGGAAAAAAGGACACTTTCCCTTAAAGTCATCAATGAAGACAACACGGATATCGGCTCGCTAGACAATCCTGATGTGGCTCTGCATAGAACTATGTATGATCGATGGTTAAGATGTATGATATAAGTTCAGATGCTATTGACCTCTGGCTCCAGAGGCGCCAGGTGTTTTTATGAGTGTCTGGAGTCTAAAGGTGGGTTTAGTTGGACCCAGTCTACCTCATTGATTTAGTGGGAAGTGACTGCTTTGTACAAAAACTGTTAACTGCTACTGTGGAACATGGGGAGGGAGGGGAGGGAAGGGGGTGTTTTTACAGGGCTTGAGCCTGATTTATGCATCAATGACAATGTTTTGTGATTTATTGTGCAACAAAAATGTTTTCATAACTGAAAACGCATCACCGTTGGCACTTTTTCAGCTGAAAATAAGTTTTTGTCAAGCGATATGCCACACTACACTTTGTTGCAGAAGCATAAATCACTCCTTAGCCTTCTCGGACAAGCAGGGAAACTTTAGCAGCAGGTTTGCTCTATCTACTCTATGCTGATGATGATTTACAATAATGAGCCAACATAATAATAATTATTATTATTACTCACAAGTTATTTATACAGAGGAAATATATGACAGTTTTGATAAGATATTGCATTAAGATCACAATCAGAAGCTTAACAGGAGTCCTGTAATGCCATCAGATCATCTTAGAATTTCATGTTAGCTTTTTTTGTTTTTGTTTCTCATTTATATTTATGAATTTAGAAATCATGCTTCATCTTGGTGTGTGAAAGCACAATAGCATCCACCTCTTTCTATGATCGCTTACAGACTAATGTGGGTGATAGCTTCCACAGCTTTAGGATCACAGATGGATACTGTAGTCTTGGAAAGACTATCAAAGTCCAACCAACCGCTTGAAGGAAAATTATGCTTCATTGTCACATGTGTTCAGGTCACAGTTGATTAAAACTAGCCGGTGGATGCCCGACTACTATCCCTTTTTAATGCTTTTCATGCCTACATCTCAATCTTCTCTCAACCTTGAACCCTGAATCATGTCATCTTCTAAACCATGTAATGGACTGTTTAAACTTTACTGTAATGAGTCTTTCTCTGCCGCGAGTACAGCCTACAGTGTATCTGCTTCCCTCTTAGTGTGTTTTTTTTTCTTTTTCTAGTGGTTGGTACCGTCGTCTTGAGGCTGAACCAGTGGCAGGGGAAGACTTGGGTTGTTGTTTTTTGTTGGTTTCTTTTTGTAAAGATAAGGGCATTTGTTTTCATTTCTCGGAAAGATGAATGACAAAGTAAATCTTTTAAGAAGGGAGCTTTACTAAGACTCCACCTTCCCTTATTACTTTGTTTCCTCTTCCTTCTAACCTAAGACCTCACATGATAAAAAATGCAAAAGTGTACAAACTGTATATAAATATATATACACATTAGGGGGGTGGGCGGGGGGACAGCAAACTCTTTATCCAACCCCTTTTTAATCAAAGTAAAAGATGTAGAGAAATAAAATTGAGACAATTCAACCACTGGATATCATTTTATCATAAAGATGAAGCTGTATATATATAAATATATGTAAAATGGCAAACTAATATCTTGATATGTATATGAACCAGAGTGTTTTTGCATTTACCTGTTTTTCTATTAGTGTTTTTTGCTATAAGCTTTCAAAGACAGTTTGTTAATTAAAAAACAAAACAAATGGTTATTTGAAAATGTCTGGTCTTCTCCAAAAGCTTGGGACGGGAAGCCAAGATAACGACAACATTAAGAAAGGATCTGTGTGGAAAGTCATGGTTATTAGATATGAAAGTCACTTATGGCGTAAAGCAGCAGCAGTACAAAGGTGCATAGTATTTGTGTATTTATGTAATATTGTTCATGTGTTTTTTTCCCCATTTTTATTTATGCTACTGCTTGTTGAGTACCAAAATATGTCCCTTAATTCATCGCAATTGGATTGATATACAGTTTGAATGGAAAATCTTGAATTCCCTTAGGATGATACTGTTCTGATTAGTGTTTTTTTGCTCCTTTTTCTTTTAAAATCTTCCCAATAGAAGTGAATGTGTTGGTATACCTTGTGAAATGGTTACTTGGCCTAATGTACGTTATGATGTAATACTCAAAGTTAATCCCATGCTTACCTGAGAATGGATTGCACTCTTGTAGTATATAATGGAGTTCTTCTCTAAAGTGGTAGACATTGATCAAGTGTCCGAGGCAGTGATATACAGTATATATATATATATTTTTTGGTATGTTTATATTGCAAGGGAAGACCATGACACGACATTTTGCCGCTCACTGGATTTTAGCCTGAATAATTTTTAACTTCTTTGGATCTTAATTTAAGTTCTCTGCATATCTTATAATTTAATAAAGAGTTTGCTCAAGTTGAAGTTTTTTTTTTTCTTTTTTTTTTAACCTAACCTACTTTTTAAAAAGATGTTGCATTCTGTACAGCAGAGATACTTTTAGGGAATATGAATAAATATAATGATCATTTTTATTGTATGTGGCATGTTTTGTATGGATGTTATTTTGAATTGTACATATTTTTTTGATGACGCCAGAGGTTGCATCTCTTTATATACAGCTTTTCCCCTCCCCCTACCCATCATCTTATTACTTTGTCTGCTTTTATTTCTTGTAAAGGAAAATAAAATGCATTTTAAATATAATGCTATTTTTCTTTTTTTATTGATGCCTGAAGTCTACAGCCTCGGGTTACAAATGACCTCTCGCTGGCCAGATTTCACAAAAACTAAACATACATAATTATAATTCTATGAGGCTATAATAAGTAATAGTAGAAAGAGTATTCCTACATTGTGGTATTTTACCTTTTTCCTGTGTTCTTTAAAAGATGCTTTGCTGTAAAGAGTGGTTAAAAATGTATCTTTTGGAAGTTTGGAACATTTTCACACTTATCTAGATACTAAGTAATTGGTTGTAACAAATACCTTGCATGCTTTTGTGGTCCTCGAGATAATAGATAATAGGCCAGTGCTTTGTAAACCAGTTCTTTGTAAAAAAAAAAAAAGGTTCTTTGTTCAAAACCAAGCATGAGCATTTTTTCCAAGTTTGTCAGAACTCAAAGAATAGCGACTCGCCACTATACAGATCGTCATTCTGCATGCAAACTCCACTTTAAATACTTCAGTGAACAGGTTGGAATCACTGCTAGAGCTGTAAAAATCCTCTCTTATGGGGGTCCCTGGCATATTATTTTCAAATGGGGGTCCACAGGCTAATTAGTGTCAATTTGGGGGTCCCTGACATGAAAACTCAGGCTGAGAAGTCTCTTGGTTCAAAAAAGGATGAGTGTTTTCCCCTCAATTTGTGCCTGGCTCTAATCTTTCACTGAAGACCACACAATATAACTGAGTAGCCTATAGTGGGGAAAATAAATCCTATAGTATTTTCAATATTTCTAATAGGATCTTATAGGATTTCGAAAATCCTATTAGAATCCTATCCTATAGTATTATGAACATTTTAAAACGTTCCAATAGAATTTCTATATGAAAGTCCTATAAGAATCCTATAGGATTTCGAAAATCGTATTAGAATCCTAATTCCTAAAGGGTTTTCCAAATTTCCAATATAATTCTATAGTAGGCATAGGCCTATTCTATTGGGACTTCTAATTATCCTAATTATATCTTTCAGTGTCACCTCTATCATAATGTTATTGAAATCCTATTGAAACGTGTTTTCATACAATAGTCATACAAGCATACACACATACCAGGAATCATATTTCAAATACATTATACACTGTAGTAGGCCAACGGCAACGAGTCGACACGTGGTAAACTATACTTCCTCCGGCGGAGGTCTAATAATGCGCACTAATACACAACACCTGTCATCTTGCCACTACCCTTTTCAGCGTCAAGGTGAGTTTCTCTGCTTGTTTTAGTTTAATTTATTCGCAAAATAAAAACAGTACAAAAAGTTAACATTTATATAAAAAGAGAAAATAAGTGCAGGTGAGAAAGGATAAAGGAAATTACCCATAAAGGGTTATTTGTAGGCTACATGTTTCTCACATAGAATAATAAACAATAATCAAACATAAGGTATGACAAAACACACTTGTGTGCAGCTGTCTTAATTCCTATATTTACAATAACATGGTTGGTTCCATTGAGATAATAGGCAGCCATATTATTATTATGGTGTTTGCTTGATGCCACCGCACCGAGTAGGCTAATGCTAAAAATAAAAAACGGGTTGGTTGGTGTCCACTCTGTGAACAGTAACACCAACACTCTTCTCCGTTTGTTTGTGTGTGTGTGTGTGTGTATCGGTTTACTTTAGGCCATGGTAATGATCATGCGTTTCTTATTTTACTGTCGAATTACAAGGGCCAAGTATTTGTGGACCATCTTGCTCCGTTACCATAAAAACATCCAATGTAATTACTGGCCCTGAATGTGGCACGTTTTTCTTTTCCCCTTTTTTACAAGCAGCATTTCTTTAATTTTACTCACCCCGACTACAAGATTGTAGATCAGCTATTTTTGCAATGTTTTGGCCCCCCAATAGACACTGGGTTCTATGGGTTACTCCCATCATAAAGCCTTTCCCTCAGAGACAACCAACATCTGAAGAGACCACTTAATACTACTTCAACAGAATCTGGCAAGACAACAAATGAAAGGGACAAAGCCACCAATAAGAAAAACAAAACAAAATGGTATTTATTGTATATCATCTATGTACACATTTTGAACAAAATCAGAAAAAGATTTGCATGACATGAGTTTTTGAAACCTTTTAAGTATTATTTATGAACAGGACGTCTGATGGTAAAATATACCCATGGCAACAAACCAAACATGGACAGGAGCATTTGACATTTGGTTCACTTTACAACAGTCTTCCATTGCCATCTGAGCACCGTCTCAGCTACGCTCTGCCTGCTTAACGTTTCCACCCATGTTACAGTAGCAGCAACTTGACTGGGGTATTCACGCCCAACAATCAAAAAAAAGAAAAGGGGAGGGGGGACGGGACGGGGGACAGACAGAAGTAAGTAGGCAGAGGAAAAGACAAAGTCTAAAGCCTAATTTATACTTTGTTGAGAATCACGTTGCCTTTAAAATCAAGTTTTCCGTGACACGAAACGAGTATAAATTAGGCTTAATCTACTGTAATTCACCACCTCAGTGGAGACTGAGGTCCCAGTGTTTGAGACAGCATGCATAACAAGGTATTACCATGACATTTATTCTGGTTGTGTACAGACCCCTGGTTCAAGTGTTAATAATAACGTTACATAATGCTAACATCAACCCAAATCCATGGGACAGAAAATAGTGCAGAGCCCAAGAATGACAAACTGCCAGTGTAATACTTTCATCATCTTGTCTGCAAACACAGCGTTGCAAGCAGTTAGAGAGCTGCAGACCACAATGGTAGCACGAGAGCATGTGGTTTCACTTTACATGTGTCAATCTCAGAAGGCAATGGCTCTGAATCACATTTCACATCCAACAACAGTATATGCTTGCCCTGATCGAAACTGTGACATCCATCACATATCCTTATTTAAAAAGCCATTGGCGAGATTAGAATGGAAGGTTACATTGCGGTCCTTAATATTCCAGTGTCAACAAAAAAGAAAAAAGGAGATAGCTACCACCCAGAAGACAGTAACAGATTTGGTTTTACGGAGCTCTGAAAAGAACTCAATTCCAACATATATATATAAACAAAAAGTAGCTGCAGCAAAATGAACTGGGATCAGTAGTACCACCAAACCGCTAGTGGAGTAGCAAAATGACCAAAAGAATCCAGCAGATGACAGTCCATTGCCTAGCACAGAAGAGAAACCATGCAGACGCATCAAGAAAACAGATGTCTTGTGTAGTACCATTCAAAAGTCACTGGTCAAAACAATCTGGTGCTTGTGACATAAAAAAAAAAAAAGTTTATATACAAATCATATGTACCCATCATCAGTAGTATCTAATGTCAAGAGTCGGAAAAAAAACGCAGTGTCATTTACACAAAATTATATAAAATAAAAAAATCAGTATATTCAATTGCCATTTCATACGCCTCTTATTTGCTCAGTGTGTATGATGCCATCGTCTATTGTCTGAGATTACGACGACATCCTTAAATTGAAATAGTCTATTTTTTACTTTGTCAACGTTCGGTGAAGATGTATGGAGTTACATTAAATCAGACACCGGCTCGTCACATCTCATCTCACAGTGTGTTCATCAGTTATGACAATAAAAATTATCAACAAATAAATAAGAAATAAAATCATCCCAAATACTATCCCTGCCACAATTAAAATTAAACAGGAGTGAACCACATCAAACATGTGAAAGCTGCAGGCGGCCGCTGCACATGTGATGCAGACGCTACGAGTGAGTGCAACACATTTCCGTTTCTCCGTTTCTGTGGTGCTGTTCAACGTGGGGAGAACAGCACCATCCATTAACCACTTAAACCCCAGCATCCTTATTGTGTGTGTGGGGCTCGTTGTGGCTCGTCAAGCTCACAACGAGCTTGTCAATCAGCCATTTTCAGCAAAAGCTTTCCCCCCACAATAATGAAAATTTTTAAATACACCAGTATAGAGCCCGGAGGGACTCCGGTCGCCAATATGGGGTTTAAGTGGTTGACGCTCATCTTGCCAAGTGTCCAATAAGGGATGTTTGTTGCACAAACGGCAAGCTATCCCAGATGGCGACTGGCGTGCCTGTGGTCTCTTTGAGACACAGTAGTCTGCAAAACATATGACGCCTTTTTACATGGACTGAAAGATCCCAGTAGTGCTTCAGCCTTCCCCTCCCCCCAACACATGTACACATTCACAACAAGAGAATGTGATGGTTGCCTGCAGGACAGGATATTCATTGATCTGCATTATTCTTCTTTTAACTTAACATAAAACCCACAAAACACATCTAGGAGTCTTCAGGACACGCTTTAGTCCATCGAGGTACTAATTCGTGAAATTCAGATGTAAAAAAGAATGAAACAGAATCCTGTCATTGTACAATAGCGATAATTCCTGCCATGGGAAATGAAAGAGCGGTGGGAGTGATGATGACATTAGCAGTGGTAGTGCTGTAGTGTTGAGGCCCATGGAGAAGGGTGGGGTGGAGGGCTGGGTAGGAAGAGGAGGCAGCAGTGGGAAAACACAAGGGATGGAGAAAAGGAAGAAGGGAGGGTGGTTCTCAGTAGTTTTGGCTAAAAAGGTGAGGTAGGCCTTGTCACAACTTGGAGTGTGGCTTTAAAACTGGCAGGGTTTTCACTTGCAGTCTTGTCTTTTTAGTGTTCTTTTTTATGTGTTTTTTGTGTTTTTTTCCCCCTCCTCTCAGCCCCTATACAGGAGTGTGGTGTGGTTGTGCGTCTCCAGCGTGCCTCGCTGCCCCGGCCGCTGTCGCCACCGCCCTGACCCCAACTCTCCCTCACATCTTGACATCCTCCTCCACGCTGAGCTGAGACAGAGTCTTCTTGATGCGCAGGGCGGTCAGTCTGGCTGCACCGTTGGCATACCAACACTCCCTCATGATCTTCCCCATCACACGCAGTGACTGCACAGGAGGGAGAGACAACATAAGATACACAAGCAGGTATGTTGTATGTTGTCCAGGAACTTTATTATAACTTGATCTAGGACCGAATTAGTTAGCATCTATAGACCAATCACAAGCTCAACTCCTGCTGCTGCTGCTGCTACGTGCTACACACATGGCTCAAGTTAGCACAGCATTGGTCACACAGTATGTAGGCAATGTTCAAGATATGTACACATCACTGTAGCTCTTGCCTCTGTTAAGGCATGAAGGAAAGCAATTCTATACCTCATAGCTCTGCCACCAATTGGGCACGTTGGGCCTTAGTCTCTGGTCACACACCACCTTCCTCATCTCCTCTATGGAGGGGTCAGAGGGCACCAGGTCAAAGTATGGCAGCTGGTACTCCTCGTGGATACCTGCAATTACAAGCAATAAAGCAAGTTCAAATCTCATGACATTGTCTGCGATTTGTGAGAACAGCGTGAAAGGAGACCCGTAGAATTATGATGTTTAGGCAATAATCATTCTAAACCAACACACAGCTAACCAGTTGAAGAAATCGCAGACGGAGGCTTTAACCATTGCTTTTTACGAAATATCTGAGACATTATGGTTTTCTGGAAGATGCTTCCGAAATAGCTGAAAATAACCGAAAGTAGCTGATCTATAGGTTCGTGAACCTATAGCCATTTTCGGGATGCGACATGCTTCCAAATGACCGATATCAGTCGAGGCGACTGATAACTTTAGTCCCAGTCGAGGCGACTGATAACTTTAGTCCATGTGCACAGTAGAAAGCCTGCTCAGTTCCTGGATTCAAGCTTCATCTTTTACCACTCCAGTCCAAGCAGATAAAGACAGGGTCCCCACACGTTTACCAATGAATTTTAAAAGGCCCTTCTGTTATTTTCCACCCCGTTTTCCGTGACTGTATCCCAAGTATTAGAGAGCCTTATCAGAAACAACATAACTTTAGTAACCTCTCTGTTCACCTGATGTCCAAACTGGTCTGACATATGCAGTTGGAACTTGGAAGATAAACATTATCAATGCATGCCATACTAGTATAAAATAAGGTTTTTGGCCAGGACTAGACTGAGCTATGGACATTGCTCTGTGCCCTTATGTCTCTATGCATGCAACTGTATTTTTATTTCAGTTTTTGTGTTATGTCAAATGTTTGTATATGCGTTTCATACAAGGCCGCTGGGTCTCAAGACAAATTTCAGTGCAAACTTACTATAAAGTACTATATCATATCATACTTCATTGAAATAATTAATACATAATTAATAATTCATCTAGGTTCATTAAGGCCTGGGTAACAAATGCATATTAGACACATTTTGGGATTATTCTGGGGGAAAAAACTATAATAATAAATAACACACACGCACACACTTCCAGAACTTTTCCAGGCCTGAGAAACTTTTTAGAATTTCATAACATCTCCAGGAATTTCATGACAGTGGAAGCTGTGTGTGCGCAAGTAAAACATTGTATGCATGTCTCTTACCTCCAGCATTGCAGCGGCGTGCTATCTCCCAGTACACCAGTCCCAGCGCGTAGATGTCGGCACACTTAAAGGAGTCAAAGTGCTTCATGTTGATGGTTTCATCCAGCACTTCTGGAGCCATGTACCTGGAAGGAGGTATGACACACAGAGTTAGGACATTCCTTTATTAATAAGGGCTCTGTAATTACAGTTAAATTGATGAGCTTGCTGATTTTGCGAGATAACAAGACCATTAACTAGTCATGATCACAACTCTTGATAATTTCGGGAGAAAAACAAAACAAAAACATATGTCCAAAATGAAATGTTCTACTGTTGCCGCAAAAACAAAACATGCAATTACGGTGTATGTGATGACAGCGCTAATATGGCACCATGCAAAATGCACTGGAGCTATGCAGAATTTGGCAGATCACAGAGTAATCTGTGTTTATGTCTGTGAAGGTAAACGATTAGGGCTGTCACGATTATGACTTGTCAATTAATTAATTGTCACTCAAATAATTGAGATTAACGTATGAATATAAAAAAATAAACACATTTCCGTTTGGCTTTAGGCTTCTTAAACAAAATAATAAATTGCAAAATGACTGCGATTATCTCAAGATAATAGTGATTAGGCGACTATGTAATAATAGCGACAGGCCTATGAAGGAGGAGGGAGAGCTGTACCTCTTGGTGCCCACACGCTGGTTAGGTGCGATGTCGATGGTGTCTGTGATGGACTCGTGGCGTACGGCGAGGCCCAGGTCCGCTATGGCACACATGCCGTTCTTCTTTACCAAGATGTTCTTGGACTTCAGGTCTCTGTGGGCGATGCCGGGCTTACCTGCACGAAAATGCACTGTACTGAAATTGTCAGTTTCTAAAAAACATTTACTACCCAAAACAAATCAACGGTCACCCAGTGATACAGGTACAAACAAAATGTGTTTACTGCATATACTTGCATTTGTATTGTATTTTTTTTCTTCTAGCCTCATAGTACATTGAGTTTAGACATACTCGAGTAGTTCACCCAAAAAACGACTTATTTTCGATCAATTACACATGTCATAAAGCCTTGAATTATGGAGACATTTGGAGACATTTTATTAACCCTTACAGCGCTAGCATTTAATGAAAAATTAGGATCCAATTAATATTTTTTTACCCATTAAAAAAAAAAGACAAATGGGGTTTTTCGAGTCCCAGTCCACCCGGACGGGGAATTAGCATCCACAACGTTACGTGCGTTATCGTGAACACACTAACCCAAATAAATGAATACATACAGAGATGCAATGACAGTTAAGTTGACCAAAGTTTGGCGAAAGCCCAGTGGCTGCTGCTTGCCCCCCCCAAACAGCTCTGGAGTGTAGGCTAATAATGGGGAGGAAGTTAGGAGGCCAGGGTTCCCCGTGGGATTTTATTTTTATTTTATGGGTTCACCATTAGCCGTTAGTGTTTGTCAGTTACCAATGTCTTAACGGCTAACGGTTGGACACCCCTACCTTGAATTCATGGATTTATTTTTGTTTTTGTTGCATTCCTAAGCCAATAAATTGATGACCTTGGGTGACTGCTCAGTAGGAGAGTCTCCATCATGTGAACTACTCCTTTAACAATAACAGTTTTATTCCACATTGAGCTTGAAAGCCGAGTGCACGCTAAACACTTTTTAATTTTAAGTATAGCGTTGTCCATTGTACCTTCCACTGTATACTGCCACGTAGTGGATGTCGAGTCCTGTTGTCAGTGACGTACTATTGCACTAGTATCAACGAAAGATAAGTACTACTGTCCTGGCTGGCAAATAAGATATTCTCATGAGCTTACCCTGAGTCCCGAGGATCTCCATATGCAGGTGTGCCAGGCCACTGGCAGCTGACAATGCCAGTTTGATCATGCCCTCGATGGTGACGGAGTAGTGGTTCAGGTAGTCAAAAAGAGAGCCGTGCTCATGGTAATCCGAGACCAGCCACAGCTGGGTCCATGTGCCATTATCTGACAAAGACAAAAGGGCAATGAGGAAGTCAGAGGACATAGTAAATGAACACTGACTACAGCAATTTCTGAAGCACAAGAGCCCTTTTATTTATTTATAGATAGATCTCAAGTAAAGTACAAATACCTCAAAATTGTACTTGAGTACATTTACTTAGTAGTTCCTTTCCACCACTGCGTATACAATTATGTCTAGTATCATACAGAATCACCAAAAAAGGTCCCAAGCACCTTTATTTCCCCCCCAAAATAAATGACTCTGACCTTTATTGTCTGCGGCGATGAAGCCGAGGATGTTCTCGTGGCGCAGCATGATTGTCTGGTAGATCTCGGCCTCTCGGAACCAGGAGCGCTCCTCCCTGGAGGAGAAGATCTTAACAGCTACGTCTCCACCCCTCCACTTCCCCCGCCACACCTCGCCGAAACGCCCCTTCCCTATGATCTCCTGCAGCACAATGGTCCTGGCCACGGTCCGCTGCACAAACAGAGGCAGACCTGTAGGGGGCAGTAAACGCAAACAGACACACAAAGGTTACTACTAATGACTTCCATGAATGATGAGATGCATGAAGAAAAATAAATCCATTTTACACGTTCACGGTTATAAAATAATCTGTCCACACAAAAAAAAATGAAATGGTAAAATTGCCAGCCTTTATACCTGCAGCATTAAAATGCAACAAAACAGCATTTTATCCAATAATGTCTTAGCTGCAGCAGGCCTACAGATTGACCAAGTCATTTAATTGTACTACAACTACTGACCAGAGCCTGAACCAGAGGTGGACATGTCGTAGATGAGGTCTTGCAGGGTCTTGTCCTTGGCCAGGTAGAGGTGGTCACAGGAAGGGTCCTCCACCTCCAGCCTCTGCCTGTGGCTGTATGCTCGCTGGTGATATTGGAACACAAACACGCCCACCATCAGCAGCACGCACAGGAGGAACACCGGCCCCGCGATCACGGCTACCAGCTCCACCGGCCCCCAGGGGCCCCCGGAAACCGACCCCGCTTTTGTCGGCACTGAGAGAGTTGAGAGATGGAGAAGAGGGAGGGCAGAGAACAAACAATGAAGGTGACTCACTCCAACAGATGGAAAATGAACTCTGTTCAGATGCCAGTGTTTCTGATGCGTTATTGCAGGGGGCCTCACCAGGGACCTTGAGGTCGACACTGTTGCAGAAGTCGGCGTAACAGCAGTGTGTGTTCAGCAGGCCCTCAGCGCTCTGGCAGAAAAAGGGCTGCCCAGGAGGAACGAGGCTGTCCTGGTTGATGCAGATGCGCATGTGTTGCTCCTTCCCGTCGACGTAATACGTGGAGGCCATGCAGGCACCGTCTGTCTCGCACTCATAGCCTGTCTTCTCACAGTTGGTGCAGTTACACCGCAAAGCTTTGGGCAGAGAGAGAGAGAGATAATGTTAGTGAATGAAGCACAAACAGAGCAAAATAAACTAATCACACTTGTGTGAAATGAGTGGGCCTTTATTATAAATGGGCAGGAAATGGGGCTAGAGACGGGGAGTGACACACAGAGAAGGCATTGGGATTGGGACACAAACCCGTGTCACGCTGTTGGGCTACATTGTAGCCTAGTCTGGACCACTGCTGCTAGTGGTCCAGGCCGGCCGTTTTGTCCCGCTGGATCGATTAAAAAAAGATGGTCATGTCTGTTGGTTCATCCATCAAACACCTTGTTCCTAAACAAGATATCTTGAAAACTACTAGCTGGGGTACTATGGAATTTGTTGTACTCTTTCATGCTCCAGGCTGGAAGATGTACCCTTGTGATTTTAGTGAGCCATGGCCTTTCCTCCAGCAAAACCCAGGCCACAACATCCACTTGCACACAAGTATCTCAAAATCTGCTGCATTTGATCATTTGTCTGTAAGAGAAAAAAAACATATACGCCATGATGTGTTATTTATCACTCCTGATTTATCATACTCGTTCCAATGCCTAGCAGTAGTGGTTATAAACCTGTACAGTTCTCAAATAGGTCCAGCAGGTGGCATGTTAACCCCACAACCCCAAACCTGCATCATGACAACTATTCAGTGTCCTGTTCTGTGGCACGGCATGTATGGCGTGCAGACACAGAGCCTGGAGTTTAGCAGCAGCCAGACAGCCCTGGCGGCCCTGAAATCAGATCCTCCACTGCAGATGAACCCAAACACACTGGGTGGAGATGGACCTGCCCAGTGGGACAGACAAAGTGAAACCCAACAAGGGGAGAGGGCTACTGCCAAATCCCCAATGCAGCATTTCTGCTCGCTTTCTCTCCTCCCGTCTCGCTCTCGCTCTCTTTTCAGACTGAGAGTGAGATGCCGCCGTTAATGAGACAGGATTTTATTAAAACACAAAACACACTCCTGCATGGGGACCTATTAAAGCTGACTCAATGGGACTCCCGCTGCCACCATAATAAACAATGGTGGTCTATCTACACACTTAAATGAGGTTAGAGTCAGTAAGTCTGTGCGACTCTGCTACATCTAAATCGGAAACAGAGTAGGTTGAGCAACTTAGGAGGGCACAGCGCTGCACACTTGATTAGATTTGGAGTGAAATGTGATTTTGAGTCATGGCGCATATGCTTCTCATTCAAACTAAGGTTAACACAAATGACTTCTTCCTGGATTCTCCACTCACAAATAAACTATGAAGCAAAGGCCAGGCAAGGATGGTTAATTGGTTACCGGGGGATAGCTTTTTCCATGGACAGAACTCCAGAATTGATCGATTGAAAACTGTCAAAAACGGTGTAAACGGCACGGAAGTACAGGAAACACTTTGGCTGAAAAAGGTTAACACAAACAAGTCCTGGGGACTCATTTCCATCATGGTCCTAAGAGGAACCCAGTGGTAAATGAACTCAACTGCCTGACTGATAACAGTGTCTTTGAGTGAAGTGTGATAGGGCCAAGAGCTGATCCTCATTCAGAACAAAGCCCAGACCACTCACTAATCACCCTCTGGACATGGCAAAGTCAAGACCGCAGAACAAGTGGCAACTGGCAACTCATTTAAAACGCAAGGAGGAGACAAAGAACAGGGTGGATTTTCTGTCCTCGTTTAACCCATTAAAACCAGGAATTGCGGGAAAGCATCTGTCATTTTAGATTTTTGCGTTGGCTATTCAAAATAGCAGATATATTATATAAGCTTTTTGAAACATTTGAAAAAATCTTGAAAGTGTGTGAACTACGGATTTAGAAGACATTTGTAGAATTGGCCTCAGGTCTGGGGTTAACAAAAAAAAGAAAAAAAGCTCAGCATTGGTTGGACCCTTGACAATCCATGGCAGTGAGAGAAAGAAAAGGTTTTTTCAGGAGAGGGAGGATTCCACTAATCCTCTGTCTTTTCCTGTGGGTCTCTGTGACCAGATGAGATGAGATCACTCGTCTCCCATTTGTCCCGAGCTAGCTCCTCTCTCAAAAGATCTCAATGGTTTTTCACCGCTGGCTCCTTGGGAGCCATTTAGCCGTCACACAGTCAGGCTTTTGTCTCTCCTACCAAAATCACGCCTCGCGCTCGCTTGGCACACAGATTGCACCATTGCCTGCGAGCAACTTCCAAGTGTCCAAAACCACAAGCCCTAGTGTCATCTGGGTGGTTCCCACACACTACAACTGTGGGAGTTTGCATTGTGGTGTGTGAGTGTATGTTTGCATGTAGTGTGTGTTTGCTGATGATACGTCTGTGCTTGTCCATCGAGCGGTAACTGGAATTATGAAAAGGGGGTGGAGGGGTGAGTTCATCAGTGTCAAGGGAGTTCTAATCTGTGTGATGGTTAACTGTGCGTGTGTGAGAGAGAACCAGCGTTTGTGTGTATATGTGTCTCTTTTTTGTAAATGCCTCTCCCCTGGACCCGAGCGGGAAAGTGGCAGGAACTTTTGGTGGAGCGCGTCCAAGTCCCCTACGGTTCGCATGCAGATGGAATTTCCTGCAGATTACAGAGAGGTGAAGCAGACAGGGCCTGATAAAGGGAGAGAAAAACAAGCCCTGTGCCACATCCCACTAATGTGCAGCCTAATGGAGCAAACAGTCTCACTTAAAAAGAAAAAGCAGAGCGGGACTGGATTAAGCTACACTACGCCGACTGACCGTCCAATCCGGAAGTCTCAACAGACGACCTCTTCGGTACAGCTTCTGTTTTCATGGCATATGTCCATTTACAGTGGACAGAGACGTTAAGAGCTGGGAAGTATATTATAAAATTGTGGATTTAACAACATTTAGAGGAAAGACACTATTGGACCTGTATTGAATAACGATGTCTGCTCCACAGTCCTCATACTGGAATGGAACACATGAGGTCACAAACATGCGGTCAGCTGAGATTATGATGGCAGTTATCATTCTTAAATTGCTCGCCAGCTAAGCTTGATCATCATTTCGTGGCATCAATATTTTTGGAGAAATACAAAGAAGAGGATATTTTTGATACAATATATTATTGATCCCCTCATCAGAAGAACAATGGGATTTAGGCTGAAAACAGGCATATTTTCCATTTACGTTTCCAACAGTCCCTCCTAGTCTACTACTAAAAATACATAATCTCCCCTTACTGTCTTAACTGTTTACTGTAGGCCTATTTATGCACATGAACACGAATCATTCTGTGTGTTTTGGACCCAGACAGTGGCAACCCTGAACATCATTCTGCATGGATTGGGCCCAAACAACGCTGATCAGTTCATGTCAAAAGACCCAAACTTCCACAGACACCAGCATGGTTCTGGGAAGCAATCTCATTGCACGCGTTTCTCACATGGCCGATTGCCATCTGGTGGAGGCAACAGCGGCTGTATTTTCTCAACTTATTCCCCCCCCAACTACTGACATAATAAAGCCATGAAATGACCACCATTACTCTGAAAGTATGGAAATGGTTCCAGATCATTTGTACACTCTGAGTTAGACCCACACTGTAAGGATCCATTTTGAACCCCCTCAAGAAACCCTGACGGACCCCACTTTGAGAACCACAGTCCTAGATTTTGTTTTAGGGGCACTAGCCCCTCCAACGTCTGGCTTTCAGAGACATGGCGTCATGTAGCAGCCAAGTCTATGGACCTTTAATATCTTATTCATGCTCCCCCAAACATCTGCAAGCCCCCAAAAATCAGCATGCCCCTCGTGACGGCATGTGGCCGATAATACAAGCCCCTCTCTTGACACAAACTGAGGGGCTATCGGATCGGTTCTATCAGTCGATCGACTCGACTGATAGTCAAGTTATGGGTATCGGAATTGGGAAGAAAAAACTGGCATCCTTAAATGGTGGCCAACAGTCGTGGTTCGAGAGCACTGCACAAAAAACACACGGAAACTACTGTATTATATAATGTTTAGAGAATTCTTCATAAAAGTTACTGCAGTCAGGCAGGACTGATCATCCTCCTCGGGTAGAACTTACATGCTGTGCTATTTGAAGAGGATCAACACAGGAGAAACCAGAAAGTGACAGAGAACACTGTCAGACTGGTAACTGTATCCAACCAGTCAAGAATTGCTCTGGCTTCTAATTCTAAACCCTGCCATCTCCTGTCTATGGATTGACACCCCACACAATAAATGTTGCTGTGCTCCATAAAGTAGTTACGTTATGGATAATTTGGATTGCGATATTAACATAATGTTAAACTTAACATGATACTGTGATATCCTCACAGTTCAAACAAATATATACCTTTAAAGTATATATTTACCCAACAGTGTAAAAGGAGCCGTTGTGTTAAAGTAGCTATAAGCAATAATATGTTAAACTTTTAATGACTTCTTCTGTATTCAGAGTCAGCAATGACTAAAACATTTAGTCTCTGACACATCTAGGGGCCACAATGTGCATTCAAAGATTTTCCTAGAAGCTTTGTCATTGGTCAAAGAAAACCTGGTCGAAATGATTAACCAATTAGGAAGTAGACAGGCCATGACAACGCTTCTAGGAAAATCTTTGAATGCATATTGCGGACCCTAGATGTGTCAGACAAAATAAATGTTGGGGAGCTTTTTACCCATTGCTGGCTCTCTGAATACCAAAAAAATAAAGTCATACATTTTTTTTGACATTATTGCTTATAGCAGCTTTAATAGAGAACAGGTTACTTATTAAATCAAACTTTTTTATATTTCACCATTGGCATCAGTGTAAATTAAAACCTAAAACACTAATAAAGCCAGTCGTCCATGCCATTTGACGTGCTGTGATGTAAACTCCCCCCAATAAAAGACCATAGGTATTTACTACTCCAGTAATGGCGTTTTGTCCGACTTCCTCAACAACAGGCTGTTCGTCGCAAATGCAAATCTCTTTCTCAGCCACAGCCTGGTTCAACTTTCCCCAACTGAAACAACATGCAGGCCAGGGCAGGTACACCGTCCGATTACCATAGTTCCTCCAACACTCTTAGCATAAATTGTATTTTGCAAGTTCTCAAATAGAAACGTCACACAAATCTATCTCATCAACGTTTTTCTAATTCAAGATTTCCTTTTTTGTTAAAAAAAAAACGTAACGGTGGGCAAGACTCTCCAACATCGGGATCGGACCCAAAACTCTGATCAATGGTCGCCGGCCGCCGGGCTCTAAACATCACTTTATCAACTCTGGCCTGATCAGAGCAATAACAAACATGAAGACAGACAGACTAGTGCTACACAGATCTCATTCAGGAGCAATGAGACTGTGTGTGTGTGTGTGTGTGTGTGTGTGTGTGTGTGTGTGTGTGTGTGTGTGTGGTGGGACAGATGGTACACAGGCAGACAGACCGAAGCCCAGGAAGGAAACCAAACATGGCTGAAAACACACATTCCCTTCCTCAAGTCTGCTGTGCATAGTTTGTGGTCTACCAAGAGTTTGGATTGTGGCATGTCATCTCTGTCTTCATGGCCTGCGCTCAACTACTCCATCCATGTATGCTACTTCCACACAAACCAGCAGCAGCACAATTCCAAAGAACATGATGTGATTTCATCGTAATGGCTTGTGCCAGAAATAAATGGAAACGGAAAGCTCTTTTCTGAGAGAAAGAACACTGGCATATCACCCATTCGAATAATGGGCAAATAAGGAATCATCACCCACCAGCATTTACTCAAATGCGATGTTGTTTGCATAGTGCTCTGCATATCTCACCGGATTCAGCATCTCTTGTAAAAAGATTTACAAAGCTCGACTTGCGGGACTAATATCTAGCCTAAATACACATGGATCTGAGGAGAGGACCGGCGTGTGGTTTTTGAGTGAACTCTGCTCTTGAATCCACATAATTGGTGGCCTTACACTGGGCCTTTGTGTGGAGATTAGGCCGACATGTGGAGGGATTGGACTGGCCCTGTCTGAACAAAGAGCAGAGCGAAGCCGCAGGGGTGGGTGGGTGCGAGAAGCATAAAGGGGGAGGAGCCACAACTCAGGAAGGAAAAGGGGGTAACAGTAACAACCCCCCACTTCTGTTTTAGGGCTGCTTATGGCCAGACAGGAACGGTGGTGCGGGTGTCAAATTTGCGACGACGACTGGTTAAGGGGGGGGGACGGGACGGGGGGGACCTTATGGCAACTCCCACCCGCAATAGGGTTTTGTCCCAAGTGACCAGCTGTAGCCATCATTAAAGCCCAGTCTAGACTTTGACTTAGGGGGGAGGGGGAAAATGGGACAAGGGAAAGGGGAACAAGAGAGAATGCAGCACATAGAGAAGTGGTTTGAGCTGCTAGTGTGAAGTTCCTATCATTCCGTTCGTGTCGAGACAGGAAATGGCAGACACAGTGAGGAAGGGATTAATAAAACATCATTCCCATAACCAGCGCTTCCCTAATTTGGAGGAGAAGAAAGCAGAGTGGGAGATGCTAAAAACCACAATAGTGTTATCTTTAAGCAGCCTCTGACCTCCATGACTGTGTTGTTAGGGTGTTACTCAGACCTACTCACATGGAGCAACTCTGTCACAACAGAGGTGAACCATCCAGTGTGATAAGATGAAGTCACTGGAAAATATTTCAAGGCCCTCTTGGTGCTGAACAGTGGGGGGAGGGTCTTGGTGCTGAACAGTGGGGGGAGGCAAGGTTACACAAACAGTGATTTTCCGGGGGCTAAGGGAGAGCAGCCAGGGAGAGGGAGAGAAACAGTCGCTGCATGCATGGCGTGTACCGGGAGCAGAGCACCATTACCAAAATGCATTGGCTGAAATTAGATCCATACAGATACCAGACTGAGAGCTGATCAAGACAAGCAGACGCCACCAGACTGCACGAGTCACGGACACACACACACGCACACATCTGCCCTAATCAATGCTGGGGAAAGAGGAAAGTCATTACCTTTGTCTGCATCCCAGGGTCAGATTACTGATGTGATTCTGATGTAAAGCCTCTGGGGCTGAGCCACTCGTACTATATCTCTACCAACCACTACCCTCAGGGCTACCTCCTTCATCCTGCCTACCCAACCCCCCGCCATGGCTGCCCGGCTGGATGAATTCAAAGGCATATCAGTGAAAGCATGGGCTCAAGCTAGGCTTTGAGCAGGTGTTCAAATTCTCAAACTGGTATACGGAATCGCCTGCAGAATATCCCGGCTATAGCTTAGTTAAGCTATAAAACTATATGTTTTTGTCTTCCGCATTCATCTTCACAAGCATAGAGCCCGTTTAACACTGTAAATAATACAGGTGAGACGGCTCGCTGTCTTAAATTAAGATTTAAGACCTACACATTTTGGCTGATACGATATGGTGTTAGTCTGGTAAGCAAATAAAACTAATTATATTTATATAAATGGGATATATACTTTTACCTAGAGAACCTTTAAGGAAAGCTAACATTTGAAATATTTCAGGTAAATATTCAGTTTCACAGATCCTGCCCTTCAAATGTATTTCTCGTGCTACTTAAATTTTACAAGCTAGAAGCATGTGAGCTCTTTGGAAGAACTGACAAAATAGATGAGGACATTGTATGAAATGAATGGGCACTGAGACAATCAAATCTGTATGGTGTTGGCAGGAGTGTTGACCAGAACACTACTTTTTAAACTTGAAAGCGTTGTTGGACATTTTCTCTGCAAAGCTCCACAGGTTGGTTTTCATGATACTATATTACAAATATGTTCTTTCAAAACAATGTTAAGATAGGTCCATGTCAAGTTGGGGGTGCAGCCAGCTGCCCACATCTATTTTAGTGTTGTGAATGAAGCATGAAATGCGAGCCTATTTATTTGCGTTTTGCTTCGATCAAAAATTCAAAAAGGGTGGCTCGTGTGGCAAGATTGCATAATAACACATACATAAGGATAGTCCTTCTTGCAGCTGACCCAGGTTCGAATCCCAACCGAGGCCGTTTGCTGCATGTCATCCCCTCATGACCTTCCTATCACTCGCTCACTATCAAAACGAAAGCTGCAGAAAATACATTTGCTTTTTCAGAAAGGTAATTTGAGAATTGTGAAAAGGAAGGGATGTCCGCACACCGTTTCACTGCTCCCAGGGAAATGTCTTTATTGGTACAACGTTTCGACCCATGTGGGTCTTCGTCAGGTTTGACGAGCACCTGTAGAATTTCTGGAGATGTGCGTGCTTCCTGTTGGATCCTATCTCCAATTTGATAATTGCCAACAAGCCAACATTTCTTTGATGTATACATTTGGGGGAATGTGCATCAGATTGAGTGACAGAATCGGTCTGGTCGACTCTGGTGTCTCTACTTATTAAGCCCTGGCTCAAGTATGTGTGTAAACGAATAGTATAATAATGCTAAAAACTATTATAGATTAGGGATGGGAATTATCGATTGATACGTTTTGATAACCTTATCGATCGATTAACCGGTTAGTTGATAAGTATCTTAATTTTCTAACATAATCTACACTTTGCTGACATAGTATATCAGATATACAGAAAGAATACAAAAGGCATATTATATTCTTAATCAAATATTTTATTTGACCATTTGCAATACAGGGCCAGGCAACAGCATCCTTGTTTTGAATTTGAATACAATTAAATGAAAACTGTCACATCACAAAAGCAGACGTTTCTGTGGCTACCAAGGTTTCTCTAACCGGCCCACGTGTGCGTTCCTCAACACGCGCAGACAGCACAGAAAACCACCCAATGATAGAACCGCAGATGTTTTTATAATTTATTAACAGTTAAGTTTAATTGATTAATTTCTTAACAGAGATTAATGATTAACTGTTACCATCCCTAATTAGGATTATATGGCCATGTTATTGGGATCGTTTTTGGGGGTGGGCTGGCTTATTTCTCTCACGAGAGTTGGCAACACTGTGCCAAACCCTGGATCTTGGCATTCGATGTAGAACAGAGGTAGACTGCACACCTTTCAGCACAGAGCAGGTCTAATCTACATTCCAATAGGTACTAGGATGATACCTTTAATGATTCAAAAACCAAAACAAACAAATCAAACCTGTACAAACTACAAAGACATGGAATGGAGGACAGGTATCAGGTTTAAGACATTAACTCGCATAGCTACCAGATCTGTCTAGGTGTACAGTAACCTAATTACATTAAAATAATTTCAGAAAAAAGGCGTACAGCATCTGCTGACAAAATGAACGCCCTTGCTTGCACAGTTGCACACCGACTCCAGCAAGCAGCAACAACTTCTACATTTTTTTTGGTTGATGAGAACAAAGTGGCCAGAGTAAATAAACGGCAAGGAAAAGTGGGACAAGCAAAGGTGACCGGTAGGCTCTGAGTTGTGGGAGGAACGCCTTGTGGTCCGACAGCAGCAGGCCTAATAGTGGAGCCGGGTCAGTCGGAGGCTATGATGTCTGCTCCAGCAATTAGGACCCCATGCCTCCGGGCCAGCGGAGGTCATTAGCCGCACTGGTCATTATGGGGTGTGTGTGTGTGTGTGTGTTTGGGGTGGTGAGACAACTCTGACCCAATGCTGGCCCAATGCCATGCAGTCCCAAATGCTGTTAAACAAACGATGATCATGCATTGGTAACTGAACATCAATGATAATACCACCACCACCAATTGGCAGAACACGAGCAACCGAAATGTTTTCACATGACTTCCTGGATGCTTGTGGGAGGCCTCTGTAGCTAAATTGTGGATAAAAGTATGAACAGCAAAGCTCCAGTAGCTAAAACAACAATATTTAGAGAGACGGGAATGGCACAGAACACACTCCAACCCCTGGAGCATAGTTGAGAACAGCAGTCACTTCTTCAGCATGTGGCAAAATGGTCTATTTATGCCCTCCTCTTTAAGAATTCTATTCTTCATACAAAAATTAAATACATTTTTCAATCCTTTACTGTACATTCCCTTTGCTTGATTCTAATAGTACAACACATTTATGACTTTTTACAGGTATACTATACAGCACTTCCAGGTTCCAGCTGAGTTGTACAGAATGCGCACCAGATACGGTTTTCCTCCTTACAGGTTTTGTAAATTAGGGACTTCTGCCTGGTTATACTCACTCACCTTCTCTTTAATTACACATTGGGGGAGTGACAAAAGGTAGGCAGGAGTACTGGCTGGAATTTACAACAGCCGGACTACATAAAGAACCTGAGGGAAAGCCCGAGTGTTCAACCAAAGAGCTTCCTCTGACCCAGCAAAACACAATCCGTTCTAAAGTCTTCCTCACCTCCCCAGGGTGACAGAGGGCAAACGGAAGCAGAAGTGGGTCCACAGATAACAAAGTACAGATTAAATTCTGATAATGCACCCAGGTCTATTGTATATGAGAGAGTAAAACGAGAGAGGCAGAGAATAAGAGGGACGCGCCCTGCCCCACGGCACTCGATGTAGTTTACAGTGCTCATATTGCACTGCTTCTCTGTTCAGTCCCGACTGCGTCACACAGGCATGTGTATGGCCTGCATCAGAAAAGTTGTCAACAGCACATGATAGATCTGTCAAACCTTATGAGCAAACTAGAATTCCCATGCCGTCATAAACTCATCAATAGGTTGAAATCTGTGTCCGCCTAAAATACTTTTGGGTTTTGTCTGGTTTCAGCCCCGTCATGGTGTAATCCATTATGTGGTGTGAAACTGTGGCTCCAGACAGACTCACGGGCCTCGTTGCACTGCACAGCAGCCTCGACCAGCTGGACAAACCCATCATCAGCCCCGTCTCCTTGGGCCACATAACCCCCCCCCCCACACACACACTTTCTCTCTCACACTTCACTGTAAAGTTGGAGAGTAACCCAGCCAAACAAAGTAACAGTCCACTATTGTGCGATTGCAGCATGGAGTCATGGACTCTCTTTATTTTCCCCATGTATCTTAACATGATTAATTGACCAACCTTGGTGGTGTACCGTGCCCTTATCTAAACCTAGCGGGGGAGGACTTCTTATCTCAAGATTCTTGGAAGGAGGATGACTCATCGATTGAGACACAATATACATACTAAGATGGATGGCACAACATTCACTCTGGATATTTACACTGGCTGCTAGGGTTAATTTCTTTTTTTGACATTTTCAGTTCTCACTTCTCTCCTTTGTGGCAAGTTGCAACAAGGCAAGGCAGCTTCAAATGCGAAGATCACAGGCAGAGCAGAAGAACGTCATGTCCCTGTGTCTCAAATAAAAACCCTTTGAGACTAAATGGAAAAGTGAGATGAACCTCTGGAGAAAGTCACAAATCAGTACAAAAACAACATTCCCACAGCAGTATGTGTCTGCGTATTAGTAGTTTTGGGCTTGTTTTTCTGTTAAGTTGCTTGTAAATATTGGTAGTTTGGGCTTGTTTCTTAAGTGTAGTTTAGTTTGAACCCACTTCCTAATGGTTAAACCAATGGTTCTCAAACATTTTCATGTCAAGTAGGCCCCCAAATTAATATGGATTTGTTCACCGACCCCCATCTGAAAAAATGTTGTGCCAGGGACCACCACCATACATCATGCGTGTATTTAAAAGGTTTCAAAAATAGGAATTTGTCAATTATTTTCTAGATTAAAAATAAGTAAATAGCAGATCTACAAGCTCACAGCGCATTTTCAAAAAGCTTTGTGTGTAGTTGCTTCTGTTGGGCTTGTTTTAGAGCTGGTTGCTCGTTTCTCCCGCAAAACCATATGCCTGTAATACAGATCTCTCACTTCATTTATTCTGTGGAGTTGAGCATCAGCTGTTCGGTGCAGACAGACAGGGGGAATGAGACTATGGTAGCCCCATAACTGGCGCCTGAAAGGACCCCACTTGCCACATTTCCATCACAATGAACCCAGACCTCAACTCCGACTTCTGTCTGGGCCGGCTGAATGCATGGTTGTTGTCACCCTATGCCAGCATTCACTTTCTGCTGGAGGCCACTAAAGCGCCCCTTTCTCTGGTCCTTTTTACAAATGGACACCCAATGGAGGGGGGTCCACCACTGCCACAGCACCACTGTTTACTTGCACAACCACATTTTGTCCAGTGAAGAGGGCCCCATTGAGTGGTTTCCCCCCTTCAATGCGACGTTGACAACACTGGGGAATATTGTGACTGATAATATTGGGCAAGATATCAGCCATATAGGCTTAGGCTTTACAAAACAATATCATATCGTCTTGTAGCCGCTACAAGACGATATGATATTGTTTTGTAAACATCAAGCACAACATCCCGGCCACAGATAACTTTGACAACAACAGAAGGGAGACGGCAGGCGTGTGTGTATGGATAATATTGCCCTGTTAGAAACACTACAGACTTTGTTTTCCGATTGCATCCAAAAACAAAGATACGGACGGATTACTTATTATTTATAACTAGCAGCCCGTCGGCAACGTGCATGTAGTATCGTTTATTATTTATTGTCCAGCACAACATTACATTGGGTAGATAATACTTGGACCGCAATGAAGCATTTTTGTTTACGACTCACACCCAGCAAATATAAAGCTTTACTACTGCTCTAGCGTACAAGTTAGATTAATTAGCAAGCTAGCTGAAGTTAGCTGCTGAAACCAAACAGTCCTGTGTTCGATCGCTGGTTGGCGTGGTGCCTCGAAACAAATGTTTTTGGTATAATAAGACACTTTTATGTTGATACTTCTAATTCCACAAGGCAAGTAGTAAAAAATGACATGAAAAAAAGGTCTCCAGCCCAGGAGAGTCACTCTCTCCGTCTCACTAACAAAAAGATTAACACGTTTAACGGGCCAAGACAGACAGACAAGACAGAACCGGACTAGTGTCTGATTTATGCTACAATCAGCAGTCGTTTAACGTGCACGGGGCACGGGCTAGCTTAGATAACGTTAGCCACCATATACATTAACACACAGAGCAGCGCCATGATGATGAGCGACAACAGGCGATGCCCGCCCCGGTCGGTGAAAACACCGAGACACAAAAGAGGTTAGTTCCTTCCAACCCGCCCCGGCGTCCAAAACTGAACTTACCGTCGCCGACGGCCGCCAGCCCGGCCAGGGCCAGCAGCAGCGCTAGGGTCGTTGGTTTTACAGTCATTTCTTCTTCTGAATTCCCATCTTCTTACACGTGAAAATGCGTTTTTTTGTATGTGTCTCTCGTTATCAACACCGCCGACGGAGCAGCGACCTGAAACACAACCACAACCACAAACCGACCACACATCTGATCTGATCACACACACAGCAGCCAACCAGGCCAGTGACGTCGTTTTAAGGGGGCGTGCGTGCGTTTTTAAAGGGGAGGTCGCTTGCCAAAAAGAGCAGATTTACAATCAAACAAACGCGTCGTGATCGTAAATACTACACCAATTAATGATAACTGTAATAAATAATAACGCTTTGTTTAGCCCCATTAAGAGGGTTGAAACAATATCATATCTGTCATTTGACTCTATACTACTCTATACTAATGACATTAATAAAATATTAATTTGATGATGGGATTTTGAGTGGAACTCCGAGCAGATCTTTTCAGTTTTCAGAGATAATTATAAAACTGAAACCAAAGAAGACGGAAAAAATCAGGCTCATGAGGACATTTCCTGCAGGGAAGAACAGATAAGCTCTGCTGTAACAGTTATGATGTTCACTGCACTGCTGAAATGTTTACCCAGTGCTGAATTAACTGTAATCAATTACCATGAAGAGAAACTCATGATTCTAATTTTTGCACGACCTACATGTGGAAAACTTGGCTTTTTAAGTCAAACATCACATGTTCTTTTATAATACAAAACGAGGGGGTGGGGAACTGGGGGTGGGGAGGTGGCATAGATAAATCTACCCTGATGTTTTACTAAAGAAGTCTGGTAATCAAAATTTACTTGAATCAAAATATACTTATATTAAAGTACCAAAGGTATACTCAGTAATTATGCAGAATATTTGTCCCATTTCACAATGTGTTATCATATAGGCGACCGGTATTGAAATGTTTTTATTTTTTATTTTTTTAGCGGTTCGACTCCCGATCCTGACGGCCCTTACTGCATGTCACCCCCCCGTCTCTCTCCCCATTTCCTGTCAGCCTACTGTCTGTCCCTCTATAAAAAATATAAAATAAAGGTGAAAGCCAAAAAAAAATAGCTGTATACTTAGGCTGCCTACTTGAATCAAATGCCTCTGATGGAAGATTTGGTACACTGCAGAACGCCACCTCTGACAGAAAGAGGACAGATAGATAGGCCGTTATGTATTGGGGTTGGGGTGCATTGGGGACTTTATCAGTGCCTGCTGTTATCACCTGCCCTCTCTTGGTAGTATATGGACTACTCTCCACTGCTGCCTGCCCTATCCCAAAGTCTAATTGGGTCTGCTTAGTTTCCAATAGCGGCTTTATATCTGTCCATTATCGGCCCTGTCCAATTTATCTCCACATTTCCTCAGCCGTGCACTGTCTGCTGCCCCCCAAAATCCCTTCCGTCTCACCCCCAAGCGTCTCGCTGAGCGATGGCGAGGGCCAAGGGGGGAAAGAGAGACAATTGAGATGGGACTCGCGTTTTCCGATGGGGAGTTGTTTGGCCTTCATGATACTTGAACAACCCTCAAAATAACCAGCCCTTCATCCGACTGACCAGACGGGCTGGGCTTCGAGGGAGTATTATATCTCTGGAGTTTGTACAACAACCAGACACACACACAAAACGTGCACATGTACACAAACAAAGATTCACAATACACACATATTGCAGTGTACTGGATATAAAATCTGCCTTGTTGTCAGTAATGCAAGTTTACTAAGGACACACACACACACACACACACACACACACACACACACACACACACCCCTTTAACCCTAAATAGGCCTACATTTTGTTTTATATCAATGCATTGTTGCATTGAAACAAATACTAAAGTACAGATACAGATACAATTTACTTAAGTCCTACAGTAGGCCTATTCCAGTAAAATATGGTCTTCATCATTTTGTGTTCACCACTGGACATCTGTGTGTGCACTAGTGCAGAATTATGCTATACTTCACAAGTAAGCAAATAGATCAGGTTAACTATTCTCTGATGACCTCCATTGGAAAATGTGAGAATTGCACATACAGTATTGGCTGTGTCAACCATACAGTATTGTAACTTCATATTCAACACAGCAGCAACAGCATGTGAGAAATACATTCTTTATTCAATATATACAATGTGATGTTTGTTTTGTTTCCCTTTAATCGATTTTCTAAACTGCATGATGATGGGTTATGGTTAAATGGGAATAGTAATTATGTGGCACATATAAAAGTAAATGTGTATATAGAAGATAATCAAATATCTTAGATACAAAAAAAGCTATCATATTTACATTACATCAAATACTAATATAATAATCTACATTACAACATAACTGTTCTTAGAATATATACAAATAGCTCAGTATACATCGGAGGTGTAGATCTCTAGTTACTAGTTGTACAAGTATGGCTGGCAGTATTTCTGATTAGATAATTTAGATTTAGGACATTTCCCTCACAGCACCAGGGCCTTTCTTTTCACTCATTAAAATCCACCGTGTTCATTTATCTATTTGTTACTCCAAGGGCGTACAAATGTAACCAAATCACGTTGGTTACTGTCTCTCTCTACACACTATCAAATCCTGAGTGTTAATTTAACTTCTGAGAATGTACAAATGGAACACTCTGTGGGAGTTACAGAACAACAAAGGGGTCCCATTTGGGTTCCTATTACTAACTATGAATCATTTAGGTAATTTAGTTACCCTTGCAGATCCATTTGTTTCCATTTTGTACACTCTCTAAAGAGTTAAATTATAACGCTGCAGATGTAATTTAATTTCAGACAAAGTCCAGGAGGATGATATACAGTACTCCTCCTCTCATCTTTTCACAGGAAGATAAGCAATTACACTGTGTGGGCTTGTCCGCCCCTTCAACTCTTCAAAGTGGAATTTACCTCATTACTGTCAAACTTATTGTAGGCATATATGTGGGAAAATAGAGTCCAGCAATTAGGCCTCTGCCTTTCAGGTGGATTACCGGCCAATCCAAATGCTTGGCAGCAGAACAGACGCAGAAAAAATAATGAAAGAAAAGAAATTGCCAAATTCTTTTACTGGAATCCAAGGGATGACTTTGTCCTCAGAATTCTTGGTTTTAGGCAGTGGTTTTCAAAGTGCAGTCCGGGGACACCCAGCGGTCCTTGGGGGACTATTAGGAGGCCCCCAGTTAAATGAGTAGTTAATTTACTTAAGTATAATTCAATTCGCCAGAAATCATTATAAACGTACAAAAGAAAAGTATGACTACAGCTTGTTTCAAATCACCACTATTATGGTAATCTATTATTCATGTAAAATTATAACATTTAGATAATTTTATTTAAACCAAAAAAATATTTTTTTTTTCATTTGAAATAGGGGTCCATCATACGACAATTAACTTGTTTAAGGCAATAGACTGAGGTATTGCAGATAAAAAGTAGGCTGGACAAATAGAAAGGCCCTGAGGGCTAGAGCGTCTAGACAGTGGTACTGAATGCGTATGGATTTAATAGAACACAGTGGCTGCAGCCAGCATTCTCTAACTGAAATATAGGCTAATCATATGCACCTTGTGCAGCATGAAGATGGCACAAAACAGTCTTGTGTCCTTGTGTGAACCTGGTGCTCTTCTCTAGAGAAGTGGTTCTCAATGTCAGGTCCAGGCACCGCCAACAGTCCTTGAGGAGGGGGTTCCAGGGGCTCTCCACGTAAAATGACTGATAGTTAGGAACCAAATGGATCCCTAGGCTGAATTCACAACAGCAGCTGCGCGTGAATATCCGTAGTGCAGACGTTAGCAAAACACAATGAAATGTGCACGTCCGGTTCCACTGTGGACAGCAACACAGTGGAACTTTTCTCAATGTCAACACTTTTTTGCACATTTTTGCTGGCTCCATCACCTGCCATGGCGGAGAAAATGGCGGTTGCTCCCCTTGAAACCTCGCTGCTTTTCAGAAGGTGGCGTAAAAATACCACTGCTGGTGTGAATTCAGCATTACGGGTCTATAACTCTATGATGTAACATAACACAAAGGAGTTTATATTGCAGCTTAGATTGGGTTCCCAATGATACAAATCATGATGGGGGCCTAATACATATCAAACTGGGGGGGGTCCTTGAAATTAAAAAGGTAGAAAATCACTGGTCTAGAGGTCCTGTTTGAGTTTCTCTATGCTGTAGTCATTATCCAGGTCTAGTTTGGAGAGGGTCTTCTTCACCCGCAGGGCAGTAAGCCGTGCCGCTGGGCTCTGGAACCAGCACTCCTTCATGATCTTCACAATGGCTGACAGGATCTACAAAGACATACACATGGATTAAAGCAAAATAAAACCTCATGACTGAAAAACTATTGTTAGGCCAATTCCTAATATGTGATGCATGAAAGAGCCCTCACACACACTAGCAATATGTATAATTATTTTGTTTTAGTAGACATACAGCCAGACTGTTGAATAAATTGTAGATTTATGCTAAAGTCGGCCTGAAGGTTAACCTTTGCTTTCATGAAATATCCGAGATTATTATGACTTGGAAGATTGAACATGTTGCTAGTTTGACCACTACTCTTTGAAATAATAACCGAAAATGGCCTATTTTCATGCCATAGAAGACATGCTGACTTCTATGGAATCCTAATGACTGAAATCAGTCATGGTTACTGAGAACTTTAATCCATGCATACATTATTATAAATAATGTTGATGTTAGGCACGGTTTCAAATACTGCAGTATTGTATGTGGTGGGGTTTCTCTCTGTCTACCCCGTAAAATTCAGAGAGTTCATTTAACTCAGAGAGTGTACAAATGGACGGGCCCATTTGCCTCCATTTGTTCACTCTCTGAGTTACAAACCCATTAAGGGTACATTTGGTTCCTAACTATCAATCATTTAGCTAATTTAGTTACTCCTACGGGTCCATTACCAGCTCAGTAGCATTGTGGTTAGAGTGTCCTCCCTGAGACTGGGAGACTGAGGTTCAATCCCAGGCCGAGTCATACCAACGACTATAAAAATGGTACTCAAAGCCTCCCTTCTTGGCACTCAGCATCAAGGGTTGGATTAGGGGTAAGTGCCTGCGTCATGTCCAGGCGGTGTACTTGTACATCAAGCTGCCTCACGCTACAGAAACAGGAGATATCCTCCTAACCTATGTGTCCCATGGCTTGGGTTGGTTCCCAAGGCTACTTATGCTGGTCCATTTGGTTCCATTTGTATCCTCTTAGAGTTAAAGTATCTTAACACTATCACAAAATATATTCTTCTATGTGTGAGACATAAAGTAGATTAAATATATGTTATACACAATGCAAAATTATACGGCTGTGTCCTGTGGGTGCATGTGACTGAAATGAATTCCAATATCAAATATGATAATACTAATTGTTAATAAAATATGGTTCAATGTCTGGTCATCACTGTACAGTCTAATTTCCCCTCGGTCTATGGGATTTAAAATAGATTTAGTTTTTATAATTTGCGTTTGAATTTTATGTGCATGCGTTTCAGTAATGGAATGAGTATAACCACTTGAACCCTAGCGTCTCTATTCTGGGGTGAACATTTGGTGAAAATACCCAGTCTACACGCTAACAACTTGATGCATTGCCAAAGATCCTTGATATATTACCAAGATAACGCAATGCCAATCTCATGCCCCGCCACTAAAATGGTTGGTGGTGCGTGGTCTCCAAAGTGGGCACTGTCGGTCACTCTACATGCATGTCAGATCTTGTGAACGTCCTATGATTAAGTGTTGTTGCTAGATCTCGAGAGCATGTGGCTGACACAGAAACATGCTGTGTAATCATTTCCTCCCGATTTGTCTGTCTGAAAAAGACCAGAATGTTTGGAACAAATGAAGCTTGTGGGGAATGGTCCGGGTCCAATATTTAGGGCGAAAGATTCGGTCATAATCTGAGCTCATGATCACTTCTCCTACAAGTCCTACTCACAGTCTCTTAAACCTATAGGAAATCAGTCGAAGTTTGGAAGTCTTGGTTCTCCCACCGTCTTTGGCGTTGTGGCGCATTGTAGATTGGCTATTGTCCGCCCCGGTTAAGTGATTTGGTATTGAGGGTAAAAAGGAGTAGACAGACCTAGTACAGAGGTCTGGGCGACCCTGGTTAAATATAAGTATATGGGGTTTAAGTGGTTTAATGTGTAGTGTGTGCATGTTGTGTCCTCTGATGCCTCACCGGGTGGGAGTGCATCCTGTTGTGCAGGCTGGGCCTATGCTGGTCCACACACACCACCTTCTTCATCTCCTCAAAGCTGGGATCCGACGGCACCATGTCAAAGAAGGGAGGCCGGTACTCTTCCACGATTCCTAAAACAAGAGAAAAGAACAAATAGTCAGTGTCCACCGTTTTTCTTCTCAAATTCTGTCCGGAACAGAGCATATGCCACTGTAATGAAGTGATCGAGAACAGTCACGGCAGTCTACGGTCCAATCTCCTTCGCAAACAAGCTAACACATACGCCCTCAATCCAAGGGTTCATCCTAGGCGGTCTTTTTCAGCAGCACTGTTCACTCTTCACACTACACACTCACAGCACCGTTCCTGCAGCTTGTCAGTGATCAAACCCCATCCACCTCCCCAGCCCCTCCCTGTGGCATTTAGTCCTTCAATTTACAGTACATTGTATGAATTCTATGGATTCCCTAAAAGGGACACGGTGGAGAATTTATTTTAAGGATTGTATGAAGTATGACATCTGTGTTTCTTAACTTATGTCCTTGAAAGGTTCAAAGCTATTTTCATGTAATAACTCTGTATATTATGCTCTGCTTCAGGGAGGTTAGTGATCTCAGCTCTTGTGTCACATTTACGTCAACAATCTGTAGTATCACAGGAGCAGAGTCGCAACGCCAAAATGTAATGCAACATCATTGCAATACATGGTTTATCTTGACAAAACTGTCTGACAGAACTGGCTTATGCTTGATTTATACTCGGTTGCACATCGGCGTTACGCGCTGAAAATCGGTCCTGGGGAGGAGGATTTGGTGAGAAATAAATGTGGACACTGTGTCAGCGAGTTCGGCATGAAATATGAAGACTTGAGAGAATAATCATCAAACTGAGAAAAAGCATTGACCTGTTTATGTATATCTCCTCGTTGTGTATAAACAGAATGTAGATTTCACAGCCTGCCGGACTGAAATAGCACACGTTATAACTCCTGATAGGCTGAAGTGGGAGTTCTGTAAAGTATGTTGGACAGAACGAGAGCGGGGAAAGATACTGGTTCCCTGGGGACTGAACTGGGATGAAGCCCTACAAGCTCTGCTGAGTGTGTGTGTGCTGGAGCGTGCACGCATTTGTGTGTGTGGGTCTATATTAATTTGCTGCATATATTGACGCACATGCATGCGTCTGTGGGGGGGTGTGTGTGTGTGTGTGTGTGTGCGCGCGTGTGCATGTTCATCTGCATGTGTCTGTTCACACGGGCATCTGGACTATGTGAGAGCGAGTGCTGACACCAGATAAGACTGTTTATAATTACTGAAGAGCTAATCATTGGAGAGGATAGTAGAGGCAGACACAGACTCAACTCAAGCATACGAATAGCCAGCTAGGAAAACAGTGGAGCGCGGAGAGAGCTGAGGCTGACTGCCTCCTACACATACTCTAACAGAGACATGGAGACACCGTGACAGAGATGACACATTTTCAACATCACGTGCTTGAATGCATGGATAAGACATCCATGGATCCATGTAGACCCCACGAAAAGCACATCTGGAATGACTCTCTCCCTTGGATCGACAGTCATTGGGTGAATACATATTTTGGAAACCACTGCCATAAACCAAGAGATCCTGGAAAAAAATACCATGAATTCCAAAAAAAGTATTGTGCTATTTATTTCTTTTTCTTTCTTCACTTGTGCTGCTGTCAAGCACAAATAGACATGGCGATGACAGTATGTGTCCAAAAATGTATGTATGCGTTTGATTTTGTGTGCTTGCATTTCAGACAATAGCAGATCTACAAGCTCACGACATGTTGCATGTTGACACATTGTGGGCTTGTATTGTATTGTGAGCTACTATTTTATACCTCCAAGGGACTCTAAGGGTTGATGAAGTATAATGAAAAGACATTTCTGCCGGCTAGTTTGGCTAGTAGTAGGTACCATTGACGATGGTCCTGCGAGTGATTTCCCAGAAGACCAGGCCGAGGGCCCAGATGTCCGTCTGCTTGTAGGACTCAAAGATGTCCATACGAATGGTCTCATCCAGCACCTCGGGGGCCATGTAGCGCTTGGTGCCCACACGAGGGTTGTTACCCACATCCAGATAGTCATTGGACTGAGAGTGTATTACTGCCAGACCTGAGAACAAAGAGCAGAAACACAAGAATGTTTTGCATTTCAAGACATCATCCAATGGATTCTCCACAGATTCCATGACAACAACAACGATGAACATGCTCTACAATTTTCCATTTCCATGTCCTTCCCCTCTCCAGCGCTCTCTCACCCAGGTCAGCAATGCAGCACTGTCCATTCCTCTTGACCAGGATGTTGCGGCTTTTCAGGTCTCGGTGGGCGATGGCTGGTTTGCCCTGGGTGCTGTGGATCTCTGTGTGCAGGTGCACCAGGCCACAGGCCACAGACAGACTCATCCTCAGGCAGCTCTCAGGGTCCAAGCTGCTGTACTGCAGGAAGTCATAGAGCGACCCCAGCTCGTGGAAGTGCGTGACAAGCCACAGCTGGGTGCTGGAGTTCTTGGACGTCATGTCGGAGGCTATGAAACCTAAAAGAAAACAAAGTGTTTGTGTCACAGCATAACTGCATTGGGTGATGCAGTTTATGCATTGGGGAAATCATGGCGCCGGTGCCAGAAAAATGCGTGAAAAATCAAAGAAGAGCCCTATGGACTAACCAGGAAGTGTAGCCCCCACAGCTGTTGTTGTTGTTGCTCTAAGAGGAGCAGCATCATCATTAGCTTAGCTTGTTTTCAAGTTTTATAAGGTCCTAAACATCCTAGATTGTCTCATTTTGAGCAGAAAAAGGACAAATAAGCGCGCGAGCCGCGTACACGTCGGATCTGTATGTAGGCTGTCTAACATGTAAAAAATGTGAGTAAAAAAAAGGAAAAAAAATATTTATTTTGAAATATTTTAAATTACTGGATTAAATTACATTAATCCAGTTTCCTCGTTCTGGCAAAGGCGGGTTGTGGAGAGAAAAACGAGGTAAAGTGTTCTTGGCGAAACAGGAGAGTGTATTGTCATGAAGAATTATTTGTGTTCAGTACCGAGTATGTTGTCATGTCTGAGCTGTACAGTGTTGTAGATCTCGGTCTCTCTGAACCAGGACTGCTCATCCCTGGAGGAGAAGATCTTCACTGCCACGCTCTCCCCCATCCATGTTCCCCTCCACACCTCACCGTACCTGCCCTTACCTACAGAGAACAGTAACAAAACATTATGAAAAATAAATTTCTTGCGTATCGTTGACGCTTCCCATAAGATATACAGTATGAGTCATTTCTTAAAAATTTGTATTAATATTTTAATAATAGAGACAGGAAACCCAGTGCAGAGAGAGATAAGTGCTGCAGATGGAACCTGACTGGGGATGCCCTGACTATGTGGTTGATTCACTATCTGGTTATCTACCAATGAAAGAAATCAACTGACCGACACACTCCACCAGTGATATCTGTCTGGCCATGGTCCTTTGCACCAAATAGGGGAGTCCTGTCCCACTGCCCGATGTGCAGAATTCATCATAGATGTCCTACATATTCAAAACAGACAGACGGACAGCGTAGAGAAGAGAGGTAGAGAGAAACACAGATAAAGTGAGTCATAAATAAGAAAGGTTCCAAGTACCCTGCCTTTTTATGAACTTTTTAATGTGTTTAATGTGTCTCTCTAATGGCTCTCACCCCATATGTCGGGTCGTCCCCATTTGGGACCTTAATCATGGTGAGGTCGCGGTCGTCAGTGCTGCCCAGTCTGCAGTGTGTCTGCCGCGTTCGAAGCCACAGCACCAGGCCACACGTGCCCACCGCTACGATGACCAGCACCAGCACAGGCACTGCCACCCACAGTACCAAGCCGCCAGTTTCGGGAGGTGTCGTTCCAGCTGGACAAACATAAACGCACAGTTGAGAGCACAGACAGGGTCGGCCCTAAGCACAGGCGGTACAGGCTACTGGTTCTCAACATTGGGTCCTTGAGGGGGGTTCCAGATGATTAATAGTTAGGAACCAAATGGTCCCTTACAGGTCTGTAACTGAGGGGGCACTGGTGCCAAAGATGTTATTTTTCTCTTCTTTTTGGGTCGAAGATATATTCTTAATAGAACACAAAGCACAAATATGCCCCTCCTCCCCTCGCCCCACCACAGGAGTCTGGACATGTATGCTAGTTAGAGCCATATTAGTTAGCTTGGTAAATTATCTTTTTTTTGTTCCATCTGACCCATAAATCTCAAATGGTAGTGTACATAAATTGGCAGGTGAGACATAACCACATCCAGCTCATCTACCTCTACTGACATGTAGTCTGCAGAAAGTGAGTTGACTAATGCGGCACCTATTAACCCACGAGCCATGTCTGATGAGGTAACAGAGTTCGCTCCTATGCCACCAAAATGTGGAACGCACTACCAACAGTCATTAAGACATGCAAAACCGCTCTCAAAGGGCACCTACGGACAGCTCTAAATGTTCTGATGAATTGAAAATGGTGGACCCTATTGTAAACAAGTGTAATGCTTTATGGTGTCGTCCACAGTTAACAGTTTTTGTATGGAGTTGTGCTTGAAATGTACTGTAATTCTGCAAACTGTTAATAAATACTTCAATCAATCAATAAGAAGAGGACCCTATCAGATAGAATCAGAATTAATTTATCAGAAAAGAGAGGATGGGAGAAGTTGCCACCGCCCACCACAACATAGGAACCCAGTAAAAGAGAAGCTTTCTTATCTTATGTATTCAAAGAACAAGAGCCTCCGCACTGCTATTAATGCAAGCTGTTCTCCCAGAAAGACTTAACTAATCAGTGCGGGAATAAATGACTCAAATTGGTGGCAATTCTAGCTGTAGTGGCCGTAGCTGAGTGGGCAGAGACTTGAGAGAATGTCTGGTAATCAGAAGGTCGCCAGTTTGACACATGCCCACCCTAGTCTAATTACAGAAGTGCCCCTGAGCAAGATACTATACCCCTAACTGCTCTCTGGGTGCCGTAATGGCACGTCCCCACTGCTCCTAATAGATAGGCTAAATAAAGAGGACAAAGTCATAAATACTACAAAATAAATGAAATAAAATACTCAAGGGGACTACATTTTAAATGATTATAAATGCACAAGAACGCCTCAGTGTTGTTCCCTAGCCCACGCTTTGGGCACCATCTATAGATGGTGTCTAGTGATAGTAAAAGGCTTTCACAATCTTTCCTTTATTTATCTTGAGGAAGCTGTAGGGAATAATATTGTTTTAAAACTGGACAACAAAGTGGTATACCATATCATTATGGACTGGGCTTCAGTCCAATAAGTGGGCTTGAAATTACATTTACAGTAACCGATCACAAGGGGGCAGCATTTACTGATTTTTCATTGGGAAGCCTCACTCCAGGCATCCAGAGATCACAATCACTTATGGCCCATTTTACACTTTGGCTATTTGAAAATACCGATCAACAAGCTCAATGTGGGGGCACGTTGTGAGATCTGCATTTCTTTTTTAACTGTGTGAAACATTTTGATTAAAAAATAAAATAAAAATAGGGACACCACACCAGGCATGATGTGGTTAATCGTGTGCAGAGGGTCACGTTGGGACGTTGGGTAAACCACACCAATGCAAATGCAATGCAATGGTGTGGTTTACCTTAAAAAACGTTTTGTCCCAACGCGACCCTTTGGTGTGGTTTGGGCTTAAGACTGAATTACACAGGTCTGCGTGCTCGGAAAGGGACGGCCCTAATGGTACACATCCAGGATGCTGAGTTATGCACATGGTCCATTCTAATGGGGCCCACAATGGTACTAATTCACTTCTGCAAATTGAAGGCAACTCTTATCTAAATGAGAGGCTTCAGGTCAGTGATCCTCAACGTGTGGGCCGAGGCCCACTGGTGGGCCATGAGGATATTGCAAGTGGGACCCAAATTAATTGGCAAAACACAAGATTTTAATAATAATATAACATGATATATAATATTAATGAATCGATTGATTGATCATTCATTCATCCTTTATTTAAAATTCTCAGAGAGATCATTGAGGGAGACCTTCATTTACAATGATGCTGAGATTACACATATAAATAACATAAGAACAACGAAGAAAGAGAACATGTTTACAACAATCAGTTGAAACAGTTGCATACAAGTAATGAACGGCTATTATGGAAATACATTTGAATCCGTTAGCTAGCTCTGTGTCTCATTAGTTGTTGCTTTACATGTAGCAACATAATACATTTTCTTACATTTTTGAATAAGAATTTGAAGGTTTTTAGAAACATTAGGTTAGGTTTTAGAAGGCGTTTTTAGAATCGGCCTCAGGTCTCGTTGCAAGACGTTCCAAAATCCAGATGCACTAATGTTTAAAGCGGTCTTTCCCAGTTCAGATTTGGCACGAGGAACCTGAAGGACCAGCCATTCGCTAGAGCGAGTGATAATGTGACTAGGGTTCTGACCCAACATGGATGAAATATTATGGTGGAACAGAGAACCACTGCTTTTAGGCACTGACCTGGATCTGGAGGCGCCGTGGTGAAGGCATTACACTGGTCTGTTTTGCAACAGTGGACGTAGAAATTGGCGAAGGACGTGAAGCACTGCTCCATGTAATTGACCTGGGAGAAACATCCTCGCTCCTCGTAACCGTAGACCCTGGTGTAGAAGCAGATGTCTCCCCTGCAGGTCCCGTTGACGCATGTGTGTTTCTCGTTTTCACATGCGCACAGCAGCTTGTCGCTGTCCTCGTCTCCGGGGACTGGGGGGACAACGCGCACCCTCAGTGTTTGAACAAAATACAAATAGAGTTCTCTTTCACTGAGTTAGGGTCTATGACACGTATCACAAACATATCTCTTTTTTACGTGTTAAGTTTAAAGTGTGTTGTTGTGTATTTTGAAGCACATCATATGGCGGCTCTACGGCTGTCATGGAATGTGCTATATAAATACATTTGACTTGACTTAAAAGGTGCTGTAAGTGTTTTATTAAGTGTTAAATAGCTCTATATTCCCCTAGCAACATTTTTCAATATGAAACCTGCCTGAACATGTAATTCCTGTTTACTAAAGAGCTGGGGAGACAGGGAGAACCCTGTAACTTATACTAAATTATTTGTAACGGCAAAAAATTTCACTTACATCACCTTTAACTTGACTACAGTTACACACAGTAATTATTGTACACACACACACACACACACACACACACACACACACACACACACACACACACACACACACACACACACACACACACACACACACACACACACACACACACACACACACACACACACACACGCACACACCCCTACCTTCTGACGATGACACCATTGATGAATCATCTAGATGAGCCAAGACAAAATGAGTTACAAAGAGATGAGTTCAAAAGTCAAAACAGTTCCTCTATAGAGCTTTCTTACATGGATCAGGAGTATAATACGTACACTCGTAATGGGACCTTTAACTTCCTGGAGGGGAAACCCCAGTGTAATAGTGAGAGATATGTTCACGACATTTCCTGCCAGCTGCATGATATTGTCAGAGAAGGGCAAGGCTATACAGTGGCTGTTTGGTTAACCAGGAAAGGTATTTTTGGTGAATTGGTGTGGTGTGAGTGAGTGAGTGAGTGAGTGAGTGAGTGAGTGAGTGAGTGTGTGTGTGTGTGTGTGTGTGTGTGTGTGTGTGTGTGTGTGTGTGTGTGTGTGTGTGTGTGTGTGTGTGTGTGTGTGAGAGAGAGAGAGAATGAAAGAAAGAATAAAGGTTTCAGCAAGAAGAAAAGAAAAGATAGCGGTAGAGAGTGTGTGACAGGAAATATAGAATGAGAGAGAGCGACACCCACCCCCGAACCACCCTCGGCTCGAGTCCCCTTTTCTCAGAAGCATCTTGGTACTAGGATCCCTTTAGTCTCGTTGACTTAAGAAGGGACCTGACTATATCAACCGGAATAATATCAAGGTGCTTTTGGGGGGGAAATAACAAATTAGGAATGTCTAAACTCACTGGCACAGCAGGAAGACTCACACTTCCTCTCTGCTATTGTTCCCAATAGCAGATGTGTGCCAGCCTGTCTCTCTTGTGTACCCACAGTAGGGAAAACAAACGGCACACACATACACACAGACTAAAGTGGTCACACCTAGCCAGTAGCCACAAAGTGTCATGTGCACAAACAAGTAATACAAGCAACACAGTCACACATCACACACACGTAGGTATGTACGTACGTCTTACGTACTCACAAGTAGCTCACAAGTAGCACACACAAAAAGGGATACAGCCTCGCAAACCCACAACACATGCTTTGAAACAGACAGCTGCATACTTGTCTGAAATGCATAATTAAAGGTTGACTGGAATGGGTGGAATGCTACAGTATTTATTTACTGTTAAGTGGCAGCTTTATGCAACTGCCATCTCTGCTGTGTGGCTGAGTGTTGCACACATCTTGTCTTGTGTGTATGTGCGTTTTAATTCACCTGCATGGACAGCAGAGTTCCACAGCAGTGCTCCTGCCAGCAGTACTGCAACCAGCGTAGAGCTCCCCATCTCTGTAACACAGCAGGACAACTGGCATCATTCAAACTGGCATGGTTAGAATCAATGTGACTTAACTTAAGCCCTGTATGCTTCGTCGCATGATGGTGTTGTGCTGTGATAATAGCCGATTGACAAGCTTCAAGATCAATCAATCAACTTCTTTGAATATGTTTGAAAGTGCTTAAGCCGTCATTAGAATAATGGTGGCACAATCTCTGTGAATGTTCAATTTATAACCTGTGGTGTGGTTGATATTACAAAGGGGTGGTGGCGGGGTGGGCGGCAGTGTGCCATGCAAGTCTCTCGAGACAGACTGTTGACTATGTCAAGTTCAAAGGAAAAGAGAGCGCCGTTTTACCTTTATTTTTTGACAATGGGTTCTCAGATTGGTGTCATGTGTACATGACAGCAGCGAGCACCCAGCAGAACCATGACAGTCCAACGGAGGGCGCTATGAGGGCTAAAACAACACTGTGCCAGGACAGGGACCCCGCCTGTCTGCCGTCACTGTAATTGTGGTGGGTGGGAGAGAGGGCTTTAGGGAAAGGCCACTCTTCCCAAGCAGCCACTTAGTGTTTATGTTGATTGCGTGTGTGTGTGTGTGTGTGTGTGTGTGTGTGTGTGTGTGTGTGCGTGCGCCCGTGCGTGTGTGCATATGCGCGCACGAGAGAGAGAGAGAGAGAGACCATGTGTATTGTAGCCCCATGCTACCCAGTCTCCAGGCCTGTCTGATCCTAGGCTGCCCTGCTCACAGAGTAAATATTGATGGATATGTTTCCTGCCATTGAGGGGCCGCACCCTCGCTGGCTAGCCAGACTCAGGTCTGCACATTGTTTGGGCCCCGGCTGCCACGGGTCACACGAGCAGGAGGGCTTTGAAAGCCGGTGGACTCACAGTGCAGTACACTGTATTCTGCCACTTCGACGCAGAGATGTGCTAATGTTGCATAATCCTAATGTTCAAAGTCATTCAGATAAAATAGAACGGGGGCAGGAGGGTTATCACTGGAATGAGGAACTTAAATGATTACAGAAACATCTAAAGACATGGATGTTCTCACGTGCCGTGATAGAAAGCCCATTCTAACTCTGCATAACTTCATAATTTGACACATTGCAGCACATAGCATGAAGTATATCCTCTCCAAACCCGGGATCTATTCATAAGGGAAGTTGTTTCTCAACTCATGCATGATAACACGGCAAAATACAGTAATCTGTGCATATGAAATAGCTGAGTAATCACAATGGTATGTGGGGTGAGTGTTATTTTTGTGATAATCACATAATGGCATACTGTAAACTCTGCAAGTAAACAGAATATTCAAGTCACGTACGACTTTCGAAATCCAAACGTGATAACAAACTATCACATAATCAAGTGTGGTTTAACTGGCCCAGGCCGTAGCGTAACGGTCTGGGCGGTGGTTTAACTGATGAAGTGAATAAAAAAGAGAGATGGAAAGTTGGCTTTCAACTTTTGAAAGCACGATGCTATAGATTGATCTCACCTCTGTCAGAGCTATTAAAGTTCAAACCTTTTTCTCAATACTCAAGGACAAATTTGCTTAATTCTTTTCACTTTTCAAGTGTGCACATTACCCTGAATATGATCCTTATTTGCGTTTATATGAACGTTGATGTTAGCAAATAGTCGACAGTTAACCACATGAACCCGTGCATCCCTATTCTGGGCATCTCAACGTCAACACATTAAGTGGCGAAGAGATTTGGTACCGTGTAGAGGGGAAACCGTGATACCCCCCCCAAACAACACAACTCCAGATAATCAAATGTATTTTTCCAAAGGTTGTATTTTGTAATTATGATAGTCCTTCTACTGTAGTGCTCTTATTGCGACTGAAGGTCACAGTTAACTATGGAATCGTGCATTTCCCGTCAGTGTGACGGCCACGTTGACATCATCAGGGATGGAGCACGTGACATCATCAGGGATGGAGATCCCTGATGTCATCAATATTAAGCCCATATATGGAGATCACTGATGTCATCAATACTCTACATCGGACCTCAAACCCTTAGATCTCCATATATGGAGCTGACCGGTCTTGACATTCCATATGTTGATCCTTCCCCATCCATCCTTCCTCTTCGATGTCTCCCTTTTGACTGATACCTGTCCATTTACACTCTAGACGGGCCTGCCCCAAAGTTATTAGTGCAGCCGTGCCTGGCAGCCGGCGAAAACTCAACAGTTCTCAACAGGCCCGAAAATTAAGATTTTACCCCTCAAGCCAAAGCACCAGCGCTCGCCCAGCAGTCTGCTGTCACCCAGGCGAATATGTTGATCTGACCCCCCATTCCAAAGCGCCAGTGCTCGCCCAGCAGTCTGCTGTCACCCAGGCGGATGCGTGCCGTGCACGCGACCTCGCCGCGTCTTACTGGTGATAAGATCTGTTTACTGTGTGTGTGTGCGTGCGTGTGTACGTAGTTGTGGTAATAGATGGCAGGATGTAGTGATGTATTATTGTTGACTAATAATCAGTCAACTGATTTGCCGATTATAATAATACGTTATTTTCAATATCTGGTATATCAATATGGCTCAGTATTGTATGATACTGAGGATTTTCAAAAGGCAGAAACATCTGTCTTATTTGTTCATATAAGATGTAAGATAAGGATCATATGGTTTATACAATTATTAATGGTATGATAAGAATATGATGCTCAGACCTGACGAAGACCCACAGTGGTCGAAACGTTGTCATACTTTTTTAATACATTTTCTACTGGGAGCTGAGTTACAGAGTGCAAACTTCCCTTCCTTCTTCTCCATTAAAACATATTTGTTATTTTGTAGCTATGCAAATTGTCCGTCTGGGCATATTTATGTGCATCTTCAACGGACGGTGTGTGGATCTTCTGACTGCCCTATCATTATACATCCGTCAACAGCTCCCATAGAAACTACGATGATAAACACACATTTCCTACAGTACAAATGACGGTAACTCATGAAACACACAAGGGTATTTGTCTGTTGAAATTCCACACATCAGCACAGAATCAGGAAAGTCCGCCTTTGGCTTTTAACTGCCTGAAAAAACCAGAACAAACTACAGGAAACTTTTAAAATGTAATCAACCATAACGGGGACACCGCCATTCCGACTACATGGCTTCCGTGTGTGGTTAGGGTTAGGGACAGGGTTAGTAATGAGCGAGTCACAACAACTTACGTCAGTAGCCTACTGGTTGAAGAGTATACACTATACACACTGATGTTTGATGCCAATAAATGTTATGTACTACTTTTGGTGTGTGATTAAAAAAAATATATTTTTGACATACAGGCTTCACTGTGAGAACATTCTGCCAAATGATTTTTTAGGCGTCAAATCAAGACATCACTAGTATGTTCTTGCTGAGTTACGTTCATCTAGGTGACTAGGCCTTAGTTACAAAATGTAAATAGGCCTTAGCTACATTTGTGTATTATTTTACATGCAACATCTACTGCATATACCAGTGGTTCACAGATTGTGGTCCAGGGACCCCCAGGGCTCCTTTGGGGGGGTTCCAGCGGGCCCCCAGCAAAAGTAGTTAAAATTGTGTCACCATCACTTTAATCCATTTATACACTGGCTTACATGTAAATACTTGCAACGTGGCACTTTAAAATAATGTAATAATGAAATGTATATCTTCTCTTCAGGGGGTCCCTGGCACAAAACCTTTTCAGATATTTGTCTGCGGCCAATGGGGCTCCTTGACATGAAAAGGTTTGAGAACCACTGGCATACAGTCTACATACAGTACATATAGGATGAAAGGTCGACTGTCGGGCAACTGTTTTTGGACTCCAGCTAAGCTTATGAGAACAGATCATATAAACATACTAAAACCACAAGACATATTTTTACCAAGAAAGACTAAGTAGGCTATTTCCTGTATCATGTAGCGTTCATGTCAGCGGTGGTTAATCTGTGGGCCCAGCGGAGCAGTAACATAAACACAGCTCCCCCACACACAATCGCCTTATTCTCGATGGAGGGGGCATAAACTGTTTTTTTTTCTGGATGTTTCCAGACATTACATTATCTTCTGTTAGGATCCTGGGGGTAGAAGAACGGGCCGTAATCACATCCTATATCATACACACTGACAACCTTAGTCTCCGACACACTTCCTCCCTCTCTGCATTCTCCTGTTTGTCTCATATCTGTCAATGCTACACTCGGCGTGACCCATGAGGAAAGGGGCTGCCCCAGCATGGAGGAGAACCATTGTGATCTCTTCCTCTCATCTACATAGGTTTGACTTTGGGGAGAGAGATCTCTCATTCCATCTGGATGATGTGTGGTATTTTAGTGGTGGTGGTGGTGGGGGTTACAGACTGCATCATCAGGTGGCCTCATCTGGCTCCTTCTCTGGAAACAAGTACACCAGGGGTCAGGTCATACTAAGCTCCCTCCTTTTTTCCCCCCTCTACACAGTACACACCAAATCCCTTTGCCAAAAAATAGCCGATCTACAAGCTGTGAGCTTGTAGATCTACTATTGTCAATCGTTCACCCCAGAATAGGGACGATAGGGTTCATGTGGTTATTAAGCAAATGTAAATTACACAATCATGCGTCTCAGGTGGCAAGCTATCCAAAAATATTCACATTTAGTGTGTGTTTTATGTCATTTAGTAAATAAACTTTAAATCTTTTATCCTCTGACTGTTGTGAGTTGTGACTGGCTGCTTTGCTGTGATGACAGACCGGCATGTCTGATTGCATCTTCGTTGCATAGACAAGGCTAGGCTTTTAGCTTTATGCCTCAGCTACTGTGAGCATGCTCTCACATGCACTGGAAGTTCTGTCTAAGACACAGGACGACAGATGGTTTCTGTACAAGTCCATTTGTTTTTGCGCTGCCCAAGTGCCCATTACAGCTGTGAACGTCAGACTTCTTGCTGATAATGATTTATGCTTATAGTTTGACTGTTAAAACTGGTGTAGCTGATTTGGTCATTTGGTTTTTCTTTTCTTGCTGTGTTGGAATGAGACCTGAGAGAAGAGGGATATTGTTTGATGTCACAGATACATAGCCATTAAACTGCATATGTGTGTGTGTGTGTGTGTGTGTGTGTGTGTGTGTGTGTGTGTGTGTGTGTGTGTGTGTGTGTGTGTGTGTGTGTGTGTGTGTGTGTGTGTGTGTGTGTACCGGTATGTATAGTACATCCATGGGGTATGTAGAGTATATTGATAAAATATTGTATTGATATCCTAGCACCTGAAACATCATGCCTTGCCTCTCTCTCTCTCTCTATCTCTCTCTCTCACACACTCACACACACACACACACACACACACACACACACACACACACACACACACACACACACACACACGCACACACACACACACACTTTTATGTACATGTTGCATTGGTCCATGTGTGTTTGATGGGGTTTAAGAGAAAAGACAATTATAGTGAGATAGATTTATAGCAACTTGACCCTTGCAGCCTCTTTAGCTTATCTTAAAGCAAATATTTTGATTAAAAAAATAATTTATTTATAGTTTATCCAGCAAACCAGCTCATCATCATCATTCCTCTTACAGCAAGTGTAAGTGATGATAGTACTGGCCTATGTCCCCAAAAAGCACAGGATATTATATTAAAAAACAAAATATCATCAATTACATCTGTCTTTATGTATGGCATAAACATTTTAATCAACAAGGGTTTAAAACAATTTGAGAAGAGAGGATAATTTGTATAACACAATTATTATCAGGCTAACGGAATATGCAATAGCCTATACAGCTGTATAGTTGATCTGTTCTAATCTGTGGACAATACAATTCTCAAAAAGAAAAGAAAAGAAAAGAAAAGACAATATTAATTGAGGCTGTCTTTAGTTGGCGCCTCTTCAAGAGCAGCCAGGTAGAGACTCACTTCAGCACCGGTTGACTCACTAATTATCACCTGTGTGCTGCTGACATTCTGTTCTGGAAACACGTGGACGTTGAGTCACTTGCTAAAGGTAATTTTACACTGAATTGGGCTACAGAACAAACTACTTTGTGTATTATATAACATATTATAAATAAAATACATAAAAATCACGTTAAACTAACAGCCGGATTGATACATTACCTATATTCTTCCAGTCGCGTTTTCAAGTAGACAAATGTATGTCTCCCATGATAGTCTAGTCTCGTATCCGTTTGTAGCCCCGGCCCTAACTCTTTCCAAGGAAAAGAAAAATACTTTTTTAAGCCTACACAGCTACACCCGCGTCAGCATTTCACGACCGAACCATTTACTTTTGGCCCAAAGAAGAAGAAGCTAAAAGCCTTCAACTAAACAGCTGTTTAAAATCCAGAAATCTCACATCCTTTCCCAGTCTCTTCGTTGCGGATCAACCAGTGTTTTACGCACACGACACGGGGCTCCCACCAAGTCCAGGCAGGATTCGTCTTTCTTTAATTCTCCTTTATTTCTCCGATAAAAACAGACGGGACTCAATGACTCATTAATCCGTGACATCTGCGACAAGTTCAAAGCAGTTCGAGATGACTCGAGTTAACCGGGGAAACGCAGCCATGTCGCCGGTGGCTGGAAGGCGCACTGGAGGAGCAGCCGCGTATATCTGTGCCCAGAATCTGCACTGATAAACCCGAGAACACGAAACAGAAGTTTTGGAACATGACCAGACTTCTTCCGCTTTGAGAACTTCACAAATTGCGTCTCCTCGTAGGTCCCATTTCGGTAAACTACGCACAAACTTTGGCCCGTTCCCGATCCAGGGGCAAGATTACAGATTTTAAATAGGATTTCGTCCCACCCCTTATTGTCTCTTGCGGGGTCTGGCTGGAATGTGTTCTCATAGCGGCTTTCCTGTTGCTTCCAAACCTCTCATTTTCCTTTTCCCCTGCTGGTGCCTTGTCTGCCTATACAGCACACTGCATGAGGAAGAATGCACTTTTAGAGACTATGCTGTGATGTTCAATGATAAAAATGTATAGAAACTGCATGGATCTGATATCCCACACCTAGGAAAATCCCCTTAATTTTTGCAAACTTTATTAATGAAACACTGGTCTTCAGTGTCAGACAGCACAGTGGAGTAGGCTATACTACAGCTGGTGATGATGTTTTTTTAAATCTTTAAACCTTTTCCATCTGCAAAGACTTTTCTCCCTCTGTTATGAATTCCCTCCAATGTAGCCTACTCCATATTCTGTCTCTATAAAAGTATGTTTTTAACAATGTGCTGCTGTTGGGTTCTTGTAGCAGGCGCAGCACTGTCTTCTCTAATTGCCTGTCAGAATATGGACAATGGCAGAAAGGAGGCTGACCTGTACTTGCCATGCCCACAGGGAATGGATCCGAACACCGTTCCCTGAACTTGACGCCTATCTCGACAGAGTCGACACCCAGACAACAGACAACTGTGGGATGGAGGATGACACAGATCTGTGGTCAGTGATACTCTAATGCGCTCTCTCTCTCTCTCTCTCTCTCTCTCTCTCTCTCTCTCTCTCTCTCTCTCTCTCTCTCTCTCTCTCTCTCTCTCCCCTTTTGCATCGTTCAGTGCATTATCAATGCAATGTCCCTTACTCCCTTCTATTTACATGTTATCGTCACTCTCAGTCGTGTGGAAGGTTAACCTCTGTAATATGTCCAAGACTTACCTTGGTTTCAGGATTCAAATTCAAAAACAGCAAAAGTAGCAGATCTACAAGCTAAAAAAAAAAACGGTGCTTCGTGGCATGTTTCATGCTTGCTGATTTGCTACTTTTTGTGTGACGCTGTGATCAAGTAAAAGGCATTCATTTTTATGAAAAAAAAACAAAAACCAAAAAAGTTTAAAAATAACAATAATAAGAGGTTTCTGCCCGCCAGAGAGTCTCTTCTTTGTCAAAATTCACCAGAGACTGAGCAAGATGTCCTCATGTCTGTGGTAAAGAAATCCCCCTCCTCGTTCTCAGGCTTTTAATCTCTGCTCTTCTTGGCCTGTGGGTGCAAAGACACAGCTGGGAGTTTTCACCATCATCAGCTCTCTTGTAGAGAAGAGAGCAAAATTGTTCAATTTTTTTTTTCTTGATCAGCATTTAAATTTCCTTCCTCATTAATCTGTGACCTAAGCAGCTGTTTTTCCTCAGTGTTCTTTCAGCAGCAGCTTGTTCGCTTTAAGGCTTAAAGCGAATAGGCTCTCTTTTGTCTGTTTTAGACTGTTTATTGTGTAATCAAACAGAGGACGAGGGGGGAATGCTGATGTGGGTAAATACTGTTTCAATGAAACCATTATTTAGCATCTATTTATTATTCAAAAGTTAGAAAAATATTGATAAAGAAAGAGAACACTTCTGTTTAGTGTTTAGTATGAATTCCAAACCATTACTTTATCCATATGAACCCTTTGTGTCCCTACTCTGGGGTGAACATTCAGCAAAAATAGCAGAATGTACAAGTCTACAACACATGGTGTTGTTGTGAGCTTGTAGATTGGCTATTTTCTGTGTAGAGATTTGGTGTAGACTGAGGGGGGAAAAAGGAGTGGACCAAGTATAGACCCCTGGGGGGCTTCGGTAAACTTAACAGTTTAAGTGGTTATGTCATGCATACTAAGCAGTCTTAAAATGCATGGATATTTTAGGCATTTTGTCAACACCGACAGTAAAGAGAACGTAGTGATGGCAAGCGACATGCAACACGCTGTATTATTGTGCCATCTTGGATGTTGGCACAAATGCTTAGTTGATCTACAGTATGTTGTACGTATGTTGTTGTTCAACTTCACAGTCACATACTTACGCTTAAAGAACAGGGCAACAGACTGTTTTAAATGCTGGAAATGCAAATTATGTGGAAAACCAGAACCTGACTATAATATATTATTAACATATTATGTTAATAATTTGGCCTTCACACAAACATGTTATGCATACTGTACATTTTGGAAAGCTGTGTTTTTGACCAGCGAAATCTGTCTGCCCCCAAAGTTCAGAAAACGTTGAACAGTGAATAACAGTTTATGTCAGGTGTGGAAGGAGGCCGTGGAAGTGTACCTTGGTAAACTCACACAAGCTCCGTGTAAACAAAATAAATACAAGAATACTTGAACACAAGAATACTTATATCCGTGGAAAGGACTCAGGATGCAGACACAAAAAGCCACTGAAATGGTTTTTAATTCACAAAAGTGAGGGGTAGGCAAAAATCAAAAACAGTGGAATGCAAAGGGCGAATCCAAGGGCAGTCAGCGAGGGCAGAAGTACCGGCAAGGGCTTGACAAAATCGTGGTCTAGAAAAAGCAAAACAGATATCAGAAAGGCAAAAACGTGAGCAAGGCTTGAAATGTGCTTGGAAGGGTGCTTGGAATATCACAAGACAATCTGAATGATTGCAGAGAAACTGGGGCTTAAATACTGTGGGCATGATTGCAGGTGGTTCAGCCACACCCACACACCCACTCAGACTGTAACAGTATCAATATACATTTAATTTCACACTTAACACTGTTAACAGTTGAGGTACTTCTAGAGCATTGCAAGTATATCTCTCAACTCTCCTCTCTCTCCCTCACCGAACTACAGTAATTGTTTCTTTCAAAAGCAACTAGTAAATCTGCAACTGATGTTGTCCCTTATATGTTGCCCATACCTTTACCTGCAGTGTAGTAAGAGATGAATTGATTTGTGAGACTTTTACCTTTGTTGAAAGGTAAGCATAGTACTGAAATACTGAAAACATTTTCTTCATAATAAGCCCAACATGAACGAGCTTAAAGGTTGTCAGGCGTTCTTTTACATGTGTACTATCGTGATAAGAGGGATACATTACCCACTGGCACCACCCTGTTACAATCTTTAAAATGCAGTTTTTCTATTATTAGTATTTGCATTAGATAATCCAAATAATGAAAATGTATTACTGCATGCATAATGTATTCACGTCTTATGTCATAGTTCTGACACATTGATGTCTATTCTATTATATCTCTTTTGACCCCAGGTGAAATAACTCATTATGTAAGGACACATGGCAATACTTTAAGCCATGGTCATTTGCCCTCCCATGTCATGATTCAAGTACTCTTTACGACCTCCACTAAAAAGCAAAATGGTAACTTTATTATGGAAGTAAATCTACAGTATCAAAGTTACACGAAAGACAAAAATCACCACAAGCCACATCGACTGTTGTTAGGGAAATGTTTTATTTATTTTTCTAGTATACTTATTTTCCATTTAATGTTTTCATGCGAGATATTTCAAATATCTTGGAGTCACATTTGTATATTAATCATATGTAATTATTCACGACTAGATGATTCCTATGGATGTCACCTTTCACAGTGTGTACAAGGCAAACTGCACAGCAGATTAACCTTTTTACATAGTTTGGATGTTCATTTTCTGGTTTACAGCATCTTGACACTGATGTCCTGTGTTATTAATCCAGTCCTGAGCAAGTTGAGGTTGCATTATATACCGTTATATAGTCGATTTCTCTGTAGTGCAAATGTATCTGAGCCTCACAAAAACAAAAAAAACGGTTGCTGCCAAAAAGCCAGTTCACCGTTTTGAGCGATATTATAATCCTTTATCAGTTTGTAATATCGAGGTAGTTTGCCTCCATTCCTGGAATCTAATTTATTCACTAAATGTCATTAGTCATAAGAAATTAACTATTTATTGGCTATTGCTTAGGTCTCATTGCATGTTGGAGAACATACCATGATGACACTCTACTGGAAAATTGTGTAGAGTTCATGATCTCTGAAACATTGTCTTTCCAGAAAAAGATTCCCTGGTGTCCACTTTAAAGAGTTTCACTTTTGGACATAATTAAATCTACAAATCCACAGTTAGATGAACATCCATGTCCAAATAGATTCTCAACACATGGCTTTCTGAAGATGCTGGAAAATAGCATAGTATTCCCAGTGAAGTTCAAGCGACTACCGTTTATTTTTTGGATCCCAGAGTGCAAATTCATTTATTCATCTCAGATGTCGGAGACCTCCATAATCTGGAGGTATTGTATATGACCCACATCTCCTATGATCCATGTAAATGGATTCCACTCTCCACTTCCACTCTCTCTCTCTGTGGATTACAGATACCCTTACTTTTTCTTACTTTTTACTTTTTTCTTCCTTTCTTCCTTTCTTTTCTTCTCCTGCTCTTCCTTTTCCAGTTCCAGCTTCGCCTTCTCCTTCTTCTTCTCCTGCTTATCTTCTTTATACTTCCAGATGGGAGGCTCCAGGTAGCCAGGTAGCATGTGCTTGTTCTTTTTCTCCTTCTTCGGCGTCGGGTCCTCAGCACATGTAAACTCGAGCCTGGGGATACGGCTGGAGGGGAAGACGACGTTCTTCCGGGACATGAAGCCTCCTCTAGGAGCCACACTCTCCCTGCGCCCCGGCTGCTGGCAGCAGGAGATCTGAGACACAGAGGCGTGGCTCACAGAACTCTCCTCCAACTCCTTGGCGCTGTGCTTTGCCATTAGCTCGGGAACGGCCAGTCTGCGCCTGCCGATCTCCGGGGGGCTTGTCGGACAGAGCGGATGGCAGCCGGTGGCCACCAGGGGGCTGTGGACGCTCGAGGTGATTCGTACCATGTGGTCGAACACGCCGTTGTCTTCTGGGTCGTGAGGTAGCGTGAAGCAGAGCTTGTCTTTTAAGCACTGGGTGATCTTCTGGGTGGCCGATTTGGTGGCAGTGGCTTTGGCAACCAGATGCTTCAGGTCAGGCCACTCTGGAACGTAGCCGTCACAGAACTGCAGGGCGATAGGATGCGCTTGCATGCGCCGCATCCTATTCAGAGTCTCGTATCTTCCTGTCTTAAGGCACCACTCCTTCATGTCTCTCCCTCGGACGTGGTCCATTGCATTTAAGTCTGCACCTGGACATGAAATATGAAGAACAAAACAGAAAATAAGGAATAAAATAATATTCCTTGATGTACTGTAAATCTGAACTCTGTTGATGCCACTTATCCAATTAAACCAAACCCTATATACTTGCTGACCGGTGTCCCCCAGGGGTCTCCCCTCGCCCCCCCCCCCCTACTATTTTCGGGATGCACACGCAGATTAGACACACCAAGGGACCGACATGAGTCGGGAAACAACAGTCGGACATGCGGTCGAACATGCGCTGCTGCCATGCTTGTGGTTAGGGTTAGGTTAGGGTTTGAGGTAGGTTGTCGGTCTAATGACAGTCGGACCTAAACTAAAGCCTGTACTAAACTAAAGCCATTTTCCCATTACACTAGGGGCCTCATCTTTTACCATCCCTTACCCCTTATACCTAAAATTATTTGCCATGTTTTACTATTTTAAAACATTTTAAAAATTGGATTTTTGTGAATCCGGTACCGGTTCCGGTTCTGCTTATCGATTTTGGTTCCTAACGGTTCCCTATTTCGGTTCCAAATGGTATTAAATAACTTAATAATAATGTTTATTAAAAATAATAGGTCGAATTATTATTTAACAAAAAGTTTTATCCCTATTTATTGCCTTAGTCAATTTAAGACATGTAATGAATAGAGTAACATATCCATTATTCAACCGTATGTTGAGGATAAGAGTGAGAATAAGAGTGACAATAACACATTTTGACAATAACAATCCGACGGTGTGCCGTGTCATTAGTCAGAAGGTTAATTGTTCCGAAATTACTATCCCTATCTCTAACCTAAACATAACCGCAAGCATTGGAGCAGTGCATGTTCGCCAACCTTAATGCATGTTCGGACTAATGGGACTAATGGGACTCAGTTTCCAATCTGACTGAGAAGCACTAACACACACACACACACACACACACACAAACTTTTTTTTAATATCATTAGGCCTATATTTAATGTATATTATGTGCGTGTGTACAATTCAAACTGTGAGATTGGTTATTGTCACGGACAGAAGTGATTCTTTTCCTTTTCCATGTCACGGACAGTGTGTGTGTGTGCGTGCATTGGGAACTTGGGAGTGCAGTCAGAGGAGCCATTCATTAGCAACTCTGTACAGCTGTGATGTACAGAGTGCCTTTGATGTGTCGGTGTGCACGGCCGTTCGCTGATCACTCAGCTACGTGCTACTGTCTCACTGATTGACTGGCTGAGGCGCAAACATTATCCCCAAACGATTCCCCCAACCTCATGTCCCCCATCAATGCTGCGAGAGAGAGAGAGACGCTCCTTACTTACAACAGTGTTTCACCGGATTTAGCTGTTAAATGAATAATTAGCGCGTGACTGTGCACGTCTGTAGGAACCGTTAGTTAGAACCGAAATTGAATTATTGTAATGGTTACCCGGTACACATGCATGTTCGGTTCGGTACCTGCTTGGTCCCGAGGTTCTGGACCCACCCCTAGTCAGGGGTGGCGCAAGATATGGCCCTAGATTTCTTTCACCTTAAGTAGCATCGATACAGCAACATGACTTATTGTGAGCTTGTAGACCTGCTATTTTCACTGAATGGTAACCCCCAGAATAGGGATGCTAGGGTTCATGTGGATAGAGATGAATTCAAACCTTCTTGCACAGCATAGTAAAATAGGATTGTTTGGATTGTTGGGTGAAAACAACATACCGGTACTGAACCAGCCCAGACTATGTCTACTCTGGAGCCACAATGTTCTGCTTTACAGTATGTGTTTGTTTGCTTGTGAATTGTTTAACTGCAGCGCTTATCGGATATCTGGGACTCAATCATGTCTAATTCAGAGCTTTATTATTAACAATCAAGGCTCTGGATATACTAAGGAAACGACACACAAATCTATACACACAGCTTGTTAGCGTTGGCTTTACTGGCTTATGATGTAATAATTACAATTACAATTTAGGCATTTAGCAGATGCTAGTTCTTGAATACTATAGGACCACAATGGAAGTCCCCAGAACCTTTTTTGTGTTATCCTTTTAGCCTATACGTTTTATTGTACCTCTGTGCTGTTTTCCTTTTTTCCCTTTTTTTTGTAGTCCAACATCAGTGTTTTTAGTCTGCAACTAAAAAAAAAAAAAGGGGAGACATAAGGCTAGATTGCGGTGATGACCTGTTTGCAGTCCCACAAAAGGCCTCAAGTAGGCTACCCGCTGCTATATTATTGTATCACAACATAATGTTATATCATTGTCATTGACCGTATCATTGATCCTGGTGACGCACGGTTATAGATTCACTGTCGGGAAAACTTGGGATTCCCTTCTCTGCACTTTAACAATTATTAATGGTATTTCTATTTAGTCGTAGTACTCGATCAGTGGTTCGCAGTGGTTTTCAAGTTACAGACCTGTACTGTAATGGTCCATTTCTAACCCCCACAAGGAACCCAGAGAGACCCTGGACCCCACTTTGAGAACCACTGTCCAAGATTGTTTTTTATTACGGCACTCGCAAAGGAGAAAATGGTATCGGTACGTCTCTAATAAAAATATCTGATTACAATCTGGTTAGGCCAAAAATCTGATATGGTCTCTGCCAGTCAGAACACGGCGACCTTGAGCACTTACCATGCATTAGCAGGGCAGACATGCATTCTTCACGGCCCTGTAGCCCGGCCTTGATGAGTGCTGTCATCCCACGGGGATCTCTCACCTCCATGTCAACCTCAGGGTAGTAGTTGAGGAGGTAGTTTAGAATGGTGATGAATCCTGCGTCGGGGGAAAATGATGCATGCTTTAGCTCAGCTGACTGGAATTAGTTTGGTGAGCTAGATATTATGTGATTATGTGGTGGGTATAGATCAGTATTTCCCAGACAATGTGCGAGGCCCATTTTTGTGTCGTGGACTTATTTTTATGGGTTGCTGCTAGTATATCTTTTTTCTTCATTATAAAATATTATAAAAATATCAAAAAATAATATATATACGAAATATATAGTAAAAAAAAATGCTGTTCACTATTAAATGGTGCTTAATTCATAATCACAGTTGAAAAGGTTTGGGAACCAATGATGTAGTTAGTTAGTAGATTGTAACGTACCAGCCTGGGCAGCGATCATCAGGGCACTGTTGCCATCATTGTCCTGGTGGTTGACGTCTATGTATGGACACGTGTGAAGCCCGTCGACGATGTCTACGAAGCCCTTGCTCACAGACACCATCAGGCCATTCTGATTGAGAGAAAGTTAGAAACTAAACAAGACCTTCATGACGAGGCTACAGTGCACTATTGTTATAGCGGATTCAAATGGACTGTATTTATTGACCGTGGACCGTGGACTTGGCTTAAAAAATTGATGATGTATGATGATAAGAGCGCCCCTTATTTCACACGGGTGTGATTTTCTTTTACAAACAAATGGTAAACATGTCTCCCCCACCTCATGTTGTGGAGTTGGGAAGAATTTACTGAATAATAAACTTGAACCAAATGATCACATTTCTCCACAAGAGGACATTTATTGGCCCAGAACCAATACCTTTTAACTTTATTTTCTGTTACTGTGGGGAAAACTTTCACTGAAAATAGCAGATCGACAAGCTCATAACTTCTAATACATGTGTTGGAGGGAGAGGGATGGGAATCAGAGAGAACCTTAAGGTGTGTGTGTGTGTGTGTGTGTGTGTGTGTGTGTGTGTGTGTGTGTGTGTGTGTGTGTGTGTGTGTGTGTGTGTGTGTGTGTGTGTGTGGACACACTGGACAGGAGATCAAGCTGAGACATGAACTCAGTCTGGCGCCCTCCAGTGGAGGGAACTGGGGTTGTTTCCTAATGGTACACACTACTAGTCTCTCCCAGTAAGTTCCATTCCCTGCTGAGGGCAGTACAGTACAGGCACCCTGACCAACATGAAGGAGCTGCTAGTACAGCGACATGCACGGACACAACACAGCTGATTGTGTTTGTTGGGGCGTCTGGCCAAGCCAGAGGCGCCGCGGGGAATATGGAGCACTTTACCAGACGCCTCCCCATCTGGACTTCCAGGCCAGGGATATGTCATTGTGACCTCAATATTTGAAAGAACAAAAACTGCCCATGGGGATATTATCTTAACCACTTAAGCTTTCTAAACATCCTTGTTCGACACAGTGAAAACAACCCCTCCACAAGATCACAACATGTTTCACTGCAATAGCATAGTGAGCTTGTAGATTAGCTATTTTCTCAAATTGTTCTATTCTTCCCAAAATAGGATAAATCAGGGTTAGGGTTAACTTTTTTTTAAATTTTTGGGGGGAGGTTTCTGCCCTTATTTAAGTACAGTAAGCTGACTAAGCTGAATTGGGGGAGAGGGATGGGGAGTGTCACGCAGCAAAGGCCGTCGGGAACGAGAATCGAACCCACGATAAGCTGTCAGGCTGGATTATCAGCCTAGGTAGCTAGGCAGACCCAGGCCTACATAGACTTTTAAATGTAATTGTTAACTGTGACCTTATCAAACATAAATATATATAAAAAACATCAGTGTTTAATTTAGTCTGACCAGAAGCGCCAATGAAACACATCCCCACCGAATATTACAAAACAATGACCAGAGGGGGGATGTAGTAGTACAAAAAAATGTAGAATGTCAGTCTAGTTTCTCACCCTGCCATTGATGTCCAGCTCCATGGCCTCTTCCCTGGTGACGCCTCTCTCCAGGACCCTGCGCAGGCTTGAGGCTTCATTCCTGATGCAGGCCTCGTACAGGGTATTAGCCGTGCCCACAACCCTCTCTAACCGTTCATAGTCGGGCAACACAGAGTCCTCTGAAAGCACGCTCCCCGAGTCTGAGTCATCCAGCGAGTTGTCGTCGGCGTCGTCGTAGGACGGGCCGGCGCCCAGTACGGGGTCATGGCGTGCAGCCGCCATGGGGCCTCTCCCCCCTGGCCAGAGATCACACCTGCTGGGAGATGGGACTCCTGTCACGCCCCAACCACATCATGCTGGCTCTCTGTAGAGTGTAGAGACACCTGTGTCATCACTGACACAATGTGTGAACAACCAAGAAAGCAGAGATCAGGTTTCAGTCACAGAAACATCAGTCACATAAAGTCACGGGAAAACATTTGATTATTGTTGCGCACGATGACCTAATCTTATCAACCCATGGGCCATATTCCTTTTATCCTAAAAGAATATTACACTCATCTAGCGATGAGCAGCTAACCATCAAAGTAACATATAGTGGCTGACTCTGAGGTCAGCATTTTAAATAGACCGTGGTGACTATAAGAGGATGAGGCAGCCTTCCTGTCAATGGGGCTGATCTGAGAAACTATGATTGACGGGTTAGGTTATAGGTAAGCCCATTATGCAACAGGGGGAGAGAAGAAGTGCAGTCTACCTCAAGAATGATTTTCACGATAACTGATAAGCGTTCATTTTTCATTAGATTAAAAAGTTTAGTCTATGGAAATTCTATGAATGAAGTGTTTGTGTGTGAAATTGCTGTTAGAGCATCTGTTGTGGTATTATTTGACCATTACACAAGTCTGCAGTTGTGTGCAATTCACATGTTTGCATTGTCTGTACAGCACAATGTGGTATAAAATAGGACTTCAGCAAACATTTCAAGTCGCATAAACCTGCAGTGATATCCATTACTAAGGAAGAAAATTGTGTTCCAAGGAATGGCTAAAGGAAAGGAAAGGTACTATGTTTACCCAGGGTAACTGGACTAAGCTCAATAACTTGTTTACAGCCTGCAGGCCCTGCTCATAGAACATTTCATGGTAGAGGTTCAATGCCTTGTCCAAGGGTACTTCAGCAGTGGTAATTTTAACGTGCCGGTCCGGGGATACGAACTAGCGACCTTCCGATATCAAGACCGCTCCGCAAACCGTTCGGCCACCGCTGCCTCTAAATGTTGTGAATCTTAGTTTGATCTCATGCATCCCAGTCAGTCTGGAGAGCGAGCGAGAGAGAAAGCATGTCTGCATGTTCTTGTTTGTTTGTGTGTGTGTGTGTGTGTGTGTGTGTGTGTGTGTGTGTGTGTGTGTGTGTGTGTGTGTGTGTGTGTGTGTGTGTGTGTGTGAGTGTGTGTGTGTGTGTGTGTGTGTGTGTGTGTGTGTGTGTGTGTGTGTGTGTGTGTGTGTGTGTGTGTGTGTGTGTGTGTGTGTGTGTGTGTGTACAGTATGTGTGTAAGGAAAAACATTCACATATAAATGGATATGTCCCGTGAGGGCATGAGGCCCAAACTGCCCTTAACCATCACTCGGTGGACAAAAAACACACATAATCACATTGTCTAGAATTGGCTTAAAGCGGCTCTATGTAACTAGCCCCTCCAACTAGGCCAGGGGTCGGCAACCCAAGATGTTGAAAGAGCCATTTTCGACCAAAAATAAATTCAAAATCTATCTGGAGCCGCAATTTTTTTTACACATTATAATGCAGCTTTCCAAACTTTATTATCTCCCAGGTTGCAACGAAATTAGCAGCAGTGGTGGAGTTTGAAGTCCACGAACTGTTAAATCCTCTGTTTTCGTCGGCTATCTTTCTTTTTCTCCCGGTAGAAGCCATAGTAGCGTAGCAGGCAGCAGCCTCTCACACCCACCGGTTTGTTTATAATTGACACCTGGCTGGCGCGGCGCAGAGTGTGTCGCATGCTATGACGCAAATTTTTGTTGACATATGTGTTGAAACTTAATATTTATTCTACACATTTTTACAAAATTGGAAAACTTAAGAGTGTTTGTCACGTTTGGCCTCCTACAGAAACCATAAATGAAAAATAAAAATGTGAAATAATAACATTATACATTTTCAGCAATTTTTTTTTAATGCTACAGGGAGCCACAGGGAGCCACTAGGGGTGTGCTTTAGAGACGCTTGCGGCTCTAGAGCCGCCTGTTGCAGACCCCTGAAATAAAAAGTCTGGCTTTCAGAAATTACGTCATGTGGCAGCAAAGTCTTTGATTGATTGAAGTATTTATTAACAGTTTGGAGAATTACAGTACATTTCAATTACAACTCAATACAAAACACCATAAAGCATTACACTTGTTTACAATAGGGTCCACCATGTTCAATTCATCAGAACATATATATATATATAGCCTACATTATATATAGCCAAAAACAGGATATCATCATAGAGGACGTAAAAAGGGGAAAAAAACATATACAGTTAGGGGAAAAAAGGGGTGGGTGGGGGATTCAGATTTTACGGGGGCCAGTTTTCAATTGCAGCCGTTTGAGAGCGGTTTTGAAGGAGTCAAGGGATTCGCACGTCTTAACAAGTTGACGCAGAGCCGACCGCAGACTGCCGAGCCGGTTGTAATGTGACACACGCTGGATTCACATCCTGTTTAGGCGGCCATCTTAGCTGCTAAATAAATAGCGTCAATACTAGCGAGCTAAAATGAAGCCAAGCCATCCAATCGGAATCACCGGATAATCAGCAAAGACCTCCGAACATCGCGCATTATATCCAAACCATGGAGTGCTCTGTAGAGTTATTCAGCTTTTTAATCCGCCTGTATACAAGAAGTGAACGGCACTGCGGATGCGCAAACCCGCCAAGGATCACTAAAGTAGGAAAGGCCAAAACAAAGAAAGAAATCAATAATAAAGCTTATCTGATGGAACGTTGGATTCTACCTGGCGGAACGTTCCGTCACGAGCAGTTAATTGGTTAATGAGGTAGGGCGTTCCACATTTTGGTGGCATAGGAGCTACATGAATTTAGTCCCTTGTTTGTGCCTGGGTTGCACATGGTTTGTTGAACTCTCTCTGGTGTTGTGGGTGTGGACTTCGTTTAGACGTGGGTACATGTGTATCTTGGTAGTGTATCGAATCTTGTAGACCAGACCCATTGCAAGATCTATGGACTTTTAATGTTCACTAACATGCTTTAAGCAGTGGCAGCCACAGTGGACACCCCTCACTTCACACAAGTCTGACTTTTAATGAACTGGAGCGGTGCCCGTTGGACACTGGCCTACTTTTATTTATTTATTTAAGCTGGAAATGCATGCCCCACCCAGTTATTATGTCTGTGTCTATATATGGAGTTATTTGTCAGGCATGTCCAAATATGGAGTCTATGCTGATGTCAGAACAACATTGTGATGTCAGAACAGGCCAGCTCCATATATGGAGATCTAGGGGTGATCAGGTGTGATCAGTTGGCTAATTTGGGCCCTGTCCAGAGCCTGGGCAGAGGCGTTTGTAGTATTTTGCATATTTTCCTACATAATGCCTCATTTGCATGTTTAAAAATGGAGGTGGAAAAGGGGCCACAGAGACTTGGTGCATTTTTAGATAGAAGATGGATGAAATGTAATTTTGTCCAATCTGTACAGTAGAGTAAGTTAATGCAATATAACTTATACATTGGGGTGGTTGTATTTTGTCTCCTTGCTCTTCTATTGAGACATTTAAATTGTGTCAAAGGTCATGTCTCACCTAATAAAACGTCTGGGTTTCCGAGGCTATGTCTCACCTAGAAACAGGACCTGACACGATTCTTGACCTGAAGGTCAAGATTCAGTTGTCCCCTGAGCAAGCAGCCACTACATATAGGCTAGTGCAGCTTTTACAACCACTAAGTGGACAAAAAAACACCCATAATCACATTGTAGCATTGGCTTAACCTACAGTGTCTAATACATACCTACCTGGAGTCATTGCAACTGTTATGATTTCAATGTTCTACCCCTTTAATCTCACAAAGGCTATGTTTTCATTCCAGCTTGTTCCTTTCAGAAGAATGCAGATTGCTATCTCATAAACTGCTGACCCCCCCCTCCTCCTGTTGCACAAACATGCGAGACTCCTTCGCTTTTAGTCTGCCATTGTTCCGTGCACTCCCACTGAGCAACATCAGACAACTATCTGAGCTCGGGGCAACTTCCTCTCTCTGAACTCTGAAGTATCAAGAGTATGCTCTCTGTGGTGTATCTCTAAGGTATATGTGTGGGCCCAAGTTACACATTTACAAACACAACAGAATTGTATGCTACCAGGGTGAATGCCCACCGGCGAGAACACAGAATGACATCTAAGTAAAGACTAATGTGTCATTAGAATTAAACACCGCCCATGCCACCAGTATCTCACCCTGGAAAGGTAGGAGTGCAGTCAGGGGGTTGTCCTCTTCTCTTTTTCCTCTTCCTTTTTCTGTCTTTCTTTTCTTAAGAATAAATCCCAGTCTTGGAGGTTAAAGCATCAGTGTGTGATTGTTGGTCATCCTCTTCTCTCCTGCGCTCGTAGTATAAACTGGCTACGTTCCCAAAGCTGATCCCCACTCTTGCTTGCCCCCTCCCTCCATTCTCTCCTCCTGGCCACTTAGGCTGCCAGATCGGCCCGCAATCCTCCCAGGTCCCAACATAGACGCCTAGCTGCTTCCTAAGTCAGGCAGCATGCTCTCTACCTCTCATCCCGATTACAGGAGATTTGAGGATTAAAGAGGCATAAACAGCCAGCAGCCAGCATTGCGCTCCTTGCAGTCTGTTGATGTAGTCTTTACTGATCTCTCTCTCTGCGTGTCTCTTTCTCTCGCTTTCTCTTTCTCTCTGCTTCTGTCTTACTTCTGTATCATCATAGCTGTCCATCCCCAATTCTCTCTCGCGCTCTGTCCATCCCCAATTCTCTCTCGCGCTCTGTCCATCCCCAATTCTCTCTCGCGTTCTATCTTTTGCTGCCTGTTTCGCCATCTGTTCCGTTGTTGTGTCAGAACAAGTCTGTCCAAAGATGAGCGATGTAATTGATTCACACGAGATATGGGTCCACACCACAATCTGTTGTGGGAACAAGGGCCTCCTGTCCCGTCTGTGGCTGAATAGTATAGTGTTTGTGTGATGGGGACTAAAGCCTTGACTTTGTTTTCCATGGAAAATACATTTGCAGGGACAACAAACTAACCCTGCTGTTACAGTAACACTAAGCCAGGGAAGCCTTGACGCACACATGCATATTCATGCCGACCCATGCTTGAAAACATGTGTGCACAACACAGTGCAAACGCACACAGTACTCACACACAAGACACTGCACACAAACAGAAGTAGCATGCTTACATGACCGACTTTAAAACAAGCTTTTACAGAATCGACCAAGAATTGTGCCTAGTGAACAGCTCTGGAAGAGTTCATAATGAGAGGCATGTTTGTGTTACTTTCAGTGTTATATAATACCTCATGTCCATTAAGGGGAAGTGTCCTGCCCCCCTGTGACAAAATGGAGAACAACAGTAGTTGCAGATGTGTGTCTTGCGCTCTGATAGTATAGTTACAAGTCAGTGTCTTACACGTTCGAAAATAGCAATGGCCACGTATAGTATCTGGAGACGATCTGAGCCTGTTTAAAAACACACCAACAGTAATTACATTAGCGTCGATAAGACCCAGTAGCCTCGGCTGAACCTCTAAATATAGTTACATAGTTACACACACACACACACACACACACGTGTAAAAAGCAGCCATTCAGCCAAGCTGGAGACACCTACCTGGTTGTTCCCAGGAAATGAACCAGAGCCTGTGGTCAAGTCAATTTGATTTATAAAGCATATTTAAAAACAACCAAAGTGCTGTACTGTAAATTACACATTGCACAATATAAAAACTTCACATATTACACAACACATCAAGGTTATAAAAACATCAGAAAACACAAAGAGTAAGGGCACCATACATAAATAAAGGCTTCAAATTCAATAAAAATGAAGGCATTAAGTAAGCCAGTAAAAATTTTTTTTACTGGCTTACAATTTTCAGGTAAGGATTAAAAGGCCTGGGAGTCTGCTTTTAAAAGTGTCCAATGAGGGTGCAGACTGCAGACCTAATAGTTAAGGGTAGGTTACTAGGTTGTTCCACAGGTTTGGAGCAGTAACCTTTTGACTTAAGCTTAGCTTTCTCTCATTTTTATCTCACGATTTTGCAACACATATTTTCACCCAGTGTCAATTCTCTAATGTAATCCCTGGCGCTACACTTCCTCTGCCAACATGGGGGGGGGGGAGTTTCACCGTCAGGACGTAGTGCGTGGAAGAAACACATATTCCGACCAGTTCCTTTCCCTTGCATCAGGCGCCTCGGCTGGCCAGGGGGAGGTAGTTTAGAGACCAGGATTACTGCATGTTTTTTGTGAGGATACCTACCCTAGGAGACACGGGAGAACATGCGAACTCCACACAGAAAGGCCCTTTTTCCAACCCCACCTCAGGTATGGGCACTGAGGACGTGGAGGAGAGAACACGCCCACAGCGTCCCCAGTGGGAATCGAACCTAGGAAGTTAAACTTAGTACGTGGAACCTTGAGGAGCCCCTGATCAGTTGACCTAAGTGTCTATGGTGGTGAGGGTTTGACCTCTGCGTCACCCAGATGCACGAGGAGGACAAAAGGTTCAATCCAATCAAATACCACCAACCAAATGCTTATATTAAAGATAATTCTGCTTTGCTGTATGCAGTGGTTTTCAACCTTTTTCATATCAAGGCCCATTATTTAATTGATGTTTGAGCCACAGACCACCCTTTGATGAGATTTAGCCTCTCAGCCCCAAAACTTTGAATATTTTCTTATCGTTGGATAAAGACTTTGTCCACAATTCCATGCTGTGTTGATGTGGTACAATTCTTCTACATTCTCTAATTGTGTAGACTTTATAAGTTATTATAGTAACTAAATATAGATGTTTAACAACAATTTAAGGCAGTCCCCAGGCACTTTGCAGAGAAGAGAATACAATGTTTTGACCCTTGTGGGTCTTGTGGGTCTCCCACAAGGGTCGAAACGTTGTATTCTCTCTGCAAATAAAGTGCCTGGGAGCTCAAGATCAGTGTGCGGAGGCACACTGATCAGGCAGTCCGCACTGCGGACTGCCTTCCCTTTTCACTGTATCTTTTGTTCAGCACCTGTTGAATGTTTTGAGATGTGCATGCTTCTATTTGGATTCTAAATCTAACAATAATTTAACTAGTGAGAGCGTAAAATGAAACCAAATGAACCGTCGTCCATTTGGTTTCATTTTACACTCTCAAGAGTTAAAGGGGAATACCACTCATTTTCAACATTTTACTATGTCATTAATATACCTTAGAGTTGTTGTGTGGAAATAAAAAAAAGTCCCCCCATTCTGTGTTGCCTAGAACAGGAGGTCTGAAAGGTTTTTCTCAAAGGTATAATTATGACTTAGTAAAATGTTGAAAATGACTGGTATTCCCCTTTAATGATCTAATGGGGTCCATTTGTTTATCTCTAGATCATTTAGCTGGGGACCACTGGTGGTACCCGCCAACCGGGACCACTGGCTGTATGTATTGTACAGTCAGATCTATTGTATGATATTAGCTGTCCCATTCAGTTAAATTGACCTATTTTAGGACAAATGAAGAAGGAAAAGCTAGTAAAAAAGCGATGTTGACTCATCATTACGGACTTGTTCTAAAATGGTTTGATAGCAGGCATCCATCTGCGCTATACAGGAAGACGCGAAACAAAGCACACCGAGATGGAAGTGACATGTCTTACGAGAGGCTGACAACAGAAGTGAGGTTGAGAGGAAGTGAGACTGAGGAAAGGGAAGTTGGCTTTGCACGCGGAGAGGGCAGGGATGTGAAAGAAGAAGAGCACAGAGGAGATTCACTATACTACATCTAAACTTGTTGTGCAAGACAAATGACGGACGTACGGGTACGTCTCCTTACACTGTGACTTGTACAAAGTACAAACTGTTTATTTTCACAGAGAAGCTGTTCTAGCCGCTGAACCAGTGGAGGGCAGCACAGCTCACACAACAAACTCCCCACAGTTTGCTGTGTTTATCTTCCCAAAATATCTGTTGCCATTATGCTGGCCGCCTGTTGAAAACCGAGATAGATTTCTTCATTTATTTTTTATTATTCTATTTTGATAGGCAATGAAAGAACACTTCGTTTAGATTCCCAGAACCTTGATACTCAAGTTACCCAGAGTTCTCTTACCACAGTTATTATCTAGTCATTGAGAAAATAAATTATAATCTATTCTGGGACCCTTTTGCATGAAAGTATTGCAAGACGCGGACTGGTTGCTGGACCCAGTCCATTCACCCGTATGTTTGATTTATAGCCCACTTAGTTACGCAGCGGTGTTGTGCACCGCAAGAAAAAGCAGAGCTACAAGCTCACAATGCATTGCATCGCAACGGCGGTGTGAGCTTTTAGATCGGTTATTTAACTTATTTTACAGTGGCGTGCGACAAAGCATAAATCACCCGTAAACCACCACAATACCGAGCTGTGGTCAACGAAGAGGAAGTAGAGGTCTGGGGGAGTAGGGGGCTAAGTTTAGCCAGCAAACTGATTCTAAAGAAGCCAAGAAGGGCTGAGCTAATATTAGCTCCCTGGCAGAGTCTTTTCCAGGATGGGTCTTAATAGCGCTTGGCTCTGGCCTCTGCAGCGTTATACTGGGCTCTGTGGCAGTGAAGCAGAACTCTTTAGTTTCTTATCCTGAACAGTCCGTACATCTCCGGCCTCCATTAACCACGAGGAATGAGAGACATACTGCTGCCGGTAGAAGCACACCCAACTCTGATCACGCAAGCCGCAGCAGGGAGGACGGGGGTGAATAAGTGTGTACACGTGTGTGTGGACGGGTGGGGGGGTGACTGAGCGACTCCACGGCAGGTGAATAAGGAATGAGCAACGATGCTCTAATATGCTCTCCAGAGGGGATCTTGTCAAAAGAGATTAATCGACTGTCACAATCCCATATGCACACACACACACACACACCTGCAATCGGCACAAAAATGCATTGGGCAGGGGGGTGGTGGTTGGTTGATGGACAGCTCATGGCCAGAAAATGATCATGTGATCAATTATGCTGGATTGCCCTTTGACTGACCCATGTGGTGTGTTCCCATTCATTGGTTTGTGGTTATAGGATACAGAGCAAAAGAACAGTGCTATTCTGAGCTTGATGGTTTTAGGCCAGTGGTTCTCAAAGTGGGGTCCAGGTAGCCTCGGTACCAGGCTTTCATTTTTGTTGGTGCAAAAATTGAAAGCCTGGAGGAACGCATTGGCCGCTCTGGTCTAAAAGTGGAGTCAACCCTTCCGGGTGGGCGTCGCTCCAAATTATGTGACGTAGCGCTGCACTAGGGGGGAGAGGAGGGGCCGGGGGTGACGGACAGATCGATGAGATCCAATCAGGGCGCGTGCAAATCTGAGCCGTGACCCGCCCCTCTAGACCAGAAACCTAACACGTTAGCTCAGGCTAGGGTCCAGGGAACCCCCCCAGAGGTCCTTGAGGGGGGTTCCAAGGGGTCCCCAGCAAAATTTGTGATTCATAATCATTTTACCCCTTTATCCATATTTTATATGTTGGCTATAGAGGGTATGCGCATGCTTAAAGCGAATGGCACATCGAGTGGCAAAGCAACATGCAAAGTGAGTTTAACATCAGACCAGTGTGTGTCCGGCGGAAACCTCGTATGAATCTGATCTCAGGTCAGAATGGGTTAATGCAATCAGATAGGACTTTTCTGTTTGGATGCATGGGTTGTCAACGCCAGAAAGTAGTTTTTTGCCAGTCAGTAGGCATTCCAGCAAAACTTCCGGGTTTGATGATGATGTCACACACATACCCTCTATTCAAAAATAGCAGATATACAAGCTCACTCTGTGCCGTGCTTGTTCATCTGCTATTTTTGAAAAATCTTGAAAGTCTTCTTTTATTTACACACATCACTCCTGGGAGTCCCTGGCACAAAACATTTTCAGATTTGGTCTGCGGTCAAATATATCAATATTGGGTCACTCGACAAAAAAGTTTGAGGACTACTGAATTAGATTGTATCGGTGTTGGTGTTTTGTTGCAGCCCTCTACATCATGATGGACTACGTTTGAAGGTTACTAATTTTGTTCACGTATTGGTGTCTGCCAAATGTCTGCCAGCATTACGATGCTAAGCCTGAATAAAGCCTACACACACACACACACACACACACACACACACACACACACACACACACACACACACACACACACACACACACACACACACACACACACATGCGTCATCTTTCCATGCACACTCGAGACACACTCGAGTCCACTATCGTACCTAGTCTGCCGGCTGAGTATTTGCTGCACACATCTTTTTTAGCCATCAAGAACCTCACATTTCTATATTCTAGTACAATCGTGGTTTGATTACAGTACTTAAAGGACTTCAGTACTCAATAAAATCCTCAGTGTTACCCTTATTGGTACACTGGGTTCGCTTTGTACACTTTATGAGGTACGGTTACACGTTAATGTGTAACCGTATCTTTTAAATGGAGGCAGTTGTGCTCTGTGGGTTGTGTGTGTTGATACCTTATTTGGGTCGGCCCTGCTCCCTTTATGAGTTCACCCAAACCATGTGTCACTGCCAGAGACCGACCGGGGCATGATAAGGAGCCAGAGGGAGCAAGCAAGGGGTGTCAGTAACATTAGAGAATAGATTCCAAGACGCCGGAGACGAGAGAGGAGAAAAAAGGATGAAGATGTCTGAATGGTAATCCACAAGTGAGCGGGGGTATATGAGGATGGATGGGGACGGAAAGGAGAAGAGTTTCAGGGGGAGAGGGGGTGGTGTTCCCCTCTAGCCAATGAAGAGGAAGAAAAGGCGGAATTTTGAAGAGGGTGCGATTGGTCGGCAGCCCCTTCAAGTCAACGCAAAGCAGTTTTAACAGCCTTCAAAGAGCCCGGAGGGGAAGGACAGCAAGGCTGCAGGGCAATATCACAGCATGGAGCTGACACCGTGGAGCTGACTGACGCTCACTGTGGCTCAACGTACTTCTTCAACCAAACAAAAGGGAATATTCTCAGAAGCGTAAGTTGGAAGAGGACATAATTCACAGGACCACGCAAGATTTGTAAAGACATAACGTGTGCCAGGCCACCTGTCTGTCTGTCCATAAGGAGGGGAGGGACAGAGACAGAGAGGAGAGGGAGACAGGGAGGAGAGGGATTCTGCCAAGGCATACCCCCCAACACACACAAACACACTCCTCCTGAGTCCTCCAGCCCCCCCACCCTCCTCCTTGTCCAGACAAAAACATGTTCTCCCCTTCAAGGATCATTATTCATGTGCATGAGCGTTCCTGCGGGTCAGTGCACAACAAGACAGACAGGCTACGGCGACTCAACTCCCACACTCTGGCACAGTGAGAGGTGAAAACAGAAGGACAGCGAAAGACAGAGAGGGAGAGAGGAGGAGACTTGAGTCACACTCATCATAACAGAAGTGGAGTTTCCAGGAGGAGAGAGAGAGAGAGATTGAGTGAAAGTGTGAGATCTTGAAGGAGGCTTACAGCAGGGAGCTTTGTGTGGGAGAATGAAGGCTCTGCAGAAGAACAAGGGGCACACTGACCAGATGTTGGGAGCCATGGCTGACATGCTGACCTCCCTGGCCATGCCCAAGCAACAGTGGGTGAGTCCTGTGTGCTGTTGCTGGCTCAGGCGTGTTGTAGTAGGCGTGTTTGTTTGTATGTATACACACAGCGGGAGCCGGTTTTATGTGAAAGCTTGCCATGCGTTGACATTCAAACCGACAGGGAGGTGGGTGGCGAGGGAGTTTGGGGGCCCCGTCGACACATGGACATACTCCGATCGATTCGCTCGTTTTGAAAAATCTGAAATGCGTTGGGAGATGATGCTGCAAGGCGGATGGCTTTACTACAACCAACATTTCATATACAGTATGTGCGTGTATGTGTGTGTGTGTGTGCGCGAGTGTTTGTGTTTTTGTGGGGGAAAAGATACTTTTTGTCAAGGACATACTGTAAACATGCATTTGGCCTCGAACCCCCATCTGAAAATATGTTGTACAAGATTTGTCTTTTTAAGTGGTGCAACCACTTCCTTACGCAGCTTTGTGTGTCTGTGGGTGGCTGTTGCGCAGCCTAACACACACACACACACACACACACACACACACACACACACACACACACACACACACAGACACACACACACACACACACACACACACACATATACCCTGGGTGCGTTCCTTTGGGTCTGGATGTTTCGGGGACCCCTCCAGGGACAATAGCTGATGTATAGGGTAGGGTTACAGTTGTAAACAGATTTTGATGCTATCTAACTGATTTAGTTCAGGACCCCCTGGGACCCCCTCCAGGACCCATGGCTGTCCCAGGACAACCACTGACCTAAACCTGATGTCAGAAGCTCTTTTAACTGCGTCCAGGAATCCTAATGGGATAACCATAGTCCATATCTACGACACACATCTGACATAATTGCTGTCATTGCTGCGTACAAGCCCATATCCTGACCTCAGATGTCCAGGATGTGGGTCTAAAAACTGAGCCTTCAACTCAAATTATCGGCATAACTCTCCCGTCAACCTGAAAAGTGAGGTTAGATTTAGAGAGAGATTTAGAGAGAAATTGAAAAAAAAAAAAACTTTTTCTGCATGGATCTCTTCTGCCCTTGGGAGGAATCTTGGATGTTTCTCTGGAAGCGGCAACAGTACAGGAAACGGAGGAGCAGTGATTAAGACATCTCGGCATAAACAAACTGCACTCATGAAGAGGCCTACAACGCCTCGCTGATATAATTTTATAGCTCATTCCCGCTCTCTCTCACCCTTTTCCCCTCTCCCTGTCCAGGCAGACACGTCTGAAAACACAAATGCTGTAGGTCTCTTCTGTGAGATGACGGCTGTTTACATCATGGAATCCGATGGCTTATATCAGGCTCCAAATCGCACAGTCGACGACTCATTTTGGGCAACGCATTAAAAAGTCGGCAAATTCCTCAAAACATGGCTGGTTGCTAGCTCAGCTCTTATCATTATTTTGTAACAAATTGTTTAGTATTTGATCCAATTTAAATTCCATTTTACTTTGAATACTTCTAAAACTATTTAGCAGTAGAATCATAATAAGTGCAATTCCAATATTTCACAAAAGCAAAGGTTAAAGCCTCAATCTGTGATTTTCTTCATCTGGTTGACCGTAATTTGAACAGCAGGAACAATATTACTAAAACATCATACTTTTTCACATTGTGTTAATTCTTTAGGAAACCGTGCTACTGTGCAGGCTCACACATTTTTGAGATTTTATTTTGCTTGAATCTGTTGCGTACATAACCAGGCTCAGCTCCAGGATGAAATGACTGAGGGGGCAGTTGAAAATGGCGAGGGGGCAAATCTCATTTTTATAATAAAACAACAACCCCCGTGGCACCGCTGGCCTGATACATACTTAACCAGAACTTTATCCCTGGAGAGCAAGGCTCAGACATTAAGCGAACAACCTCTCTCTCTCTCTCTCTCTGTGTGTGTGTGTGTGTGTGTGTGTGTGTGTGTGTGTGCGTGCGTGCGTGCGTGCGTGCGTGCGTGCGTGCGTGCGTGCGTGCGTGCGTGTGTGTGCATGTGTGTGTGCGTGCGTGTGTGTGTGCGTGTGCGTGCGTGTGTGCATGTGCAGCTCACAGAAGGCAGTGAGGGAGATCCACCAACGTGCGAGGAGAGCAAGGTATCTGCCACAGGCCGCTGGGAGACAGACGGTGGGCTGGAGTGGGAACAGCGTGCCTCAGACAACCCCGAGAGGAGAAGAGGAGGAACAGGTAAGACCTGACAGAGTGCATGGCATGACCAGTTCTGTGTCCACAAACCCACGGAATGCCATTCCAAACATTGGCCTCGTCAAACCAGTCTGAGCTCTAGGGAAACCATTTGCTCCTCCTGACCGAAACACAAACCTCCCATGACTGAGCCTTCTCTTGACTCGGTTGTAGAAATGGTCTCAGGTTTCTGTGCTATACGTGGTGCCAACGGCAACAAACCCACTGTCATTTCAGTTTCTGGAAATACTGCTGGTTTGGATATTTTGTCTGTTGTTGTCGTGCAAAAGTGATGGGTTTGGTGGCGGCATACTAATCTTAAGATTAGTATGTGTTTATGTGAGCCCTTCATTTTAGCGTTGATGTGGTGATGGTGGTGGTGGTGGTCAGTCATAGGAGTGTTCTTGAGGATTGGACCATGTGACATTGTCACATAGTGGTCATTAGACCGCACTGCCTGCAAGCAGTCATCAAATTCAAGTCACCTGACTCTTAATTAGGGTTGGGATCCAGAACCGGATCCAACATTGAGCAACTGGAATCGGTTCCATCATATTTGGAAACCGTTTCAGGAAATGTTTAACTTTTTTTATGAGGCTGTTCAGGGATGATATGTTGACATCACATCTGCTATACAATTACAATACTGGTGGTTCTCAAACGTTTTAATTTCAAGGACAACCATAACTTTGAGAGAGTTACGGGTCCATTTGGTTCCATTTGTACACTCAGAGTTTCAGATCCAGTTTCAGAAGGGTCTATTTCGAACCCCCCATAGGAATCGTTAAAGGGAAACCATTAATGAATCGGACCGTTAAAAGAGAATCGTTACAATCCTAAAGGATCCCAACCTTATACTCTTGATGGTTTGTTGCTTCAAACCCTACCCGATGCATTCTTCGTTAGTTAATCACTTTTTACTGGCAAGGCGGCGTGTGTAAAGTACTGTTTGCAAAACCTGGACACCTGAAGTTGGATCTCAAGAGAGACGAAGAGACACAGGGAGGGTGATGGAAAGAGAGAGTATGAGTGTATGTGTATACACACACACAACAGGTTCCAGATGGGGGCCAAAACACATTCAGCTGTCTCGCTTCCCCTTCTACCCCTTAAAAGAAAACACTGATGGTTGCAGCCATCCTGGTTTGCGTGCATTGCCATTTTCCTTGACTGCAATGGAACAAAAGGGGCTTTGTAGCATGGTTTGGGTTAGTGTGTGAGTGTGTGTACGTGTGTATATGGGGGGGGGCAGTGGTTTGTAGCACCATGTGGTCAGGCCACTAGCTGTTGTGCAGAACAGAACATGGCGTACAGGGGGATACGGGGGGGGGGGGGGGGGGGCAGAGGAAACTGTCAACGATGCTTATCTATAATGGTTCTACTTAGACAGATTGTGCTGGCGAAGCTAATGCATCCAAATATTATCTTAGCTCACGGCCCCATGGCTTGCAGGGGCGGAAGAAAAAAGAAGTGCCGAAATGCATCATCAATGTCGTGTGGACGACTGGAGGGAGACCGTTTGTTCCAGTCCCATGACCAGGTTGCTTTGTCCAGTAGTTTGCTTTTGTACAGTCTTGTTTATCCTCTTTGGTGGAACGAGAGGAATGTAACCACTTGAACCCGAGATACGCAGTTCACTGGGGTCCCTAAAACAGCCTAACTACACTTTATGTACTTGTACTATACATCTGTTCATTTCACTGCACACTCTCCACAAGATATTAGGGACGCTGGGCTTCAAGTGGTGGTTAAATGGTACACGATAGAGATAATTCAACTGTCAAGCTTCACAGCCCGAGTGCCTGGCATAGCCGTCTGGGCGCCTAGGCTGGTAATCCCAATCCCGACGATCCATGACGGAGATCTCCATCATGTGGTCTTTTCAGTGGTTTATGATAGATTGCACTCTTCGCCAACGTATGGATGGTTCTAGGTTGCTAAGCAACTGATACAACCGGAAATGAAACGGAGCATTTCACCATGCCATTCAGCTCCACGTTAGGCTCAGAGATCAGATTTAGAATGCAAAATTATCTCAGATTCTTTTCCCAGATTGTGTTTTTGGTCAAAACAAGCTTTATTCAATGGCCCATAACTAAAGAACCGATAATTGTGGTTACAAAATGTATTTTCCCGGTGAAAGAAAAGATTCGTCCGTCACAACACTCTTTCCGTCACTTTTACATCCCGTTCACAAATTGGTTCCCGGTGGGCCTTTAAATAATGGTCTTGAGTTGACTGAATTCATTCATTAGTTAATACCTGGCAGCGAGTGAACGTGTTAAGCATATTGTGAGGTAATTGTAATTCACTAGAACCTCGCTCACGTCTAACGCCATGCGACACAACGACACACGCAACGCGTACATTTTGAACGAAGGCAGACAGCGATTTATCTTTGCCCACTGTGTTTTCCGTGCTGGGCAGGCTGTGTTGTTGTTGTTGTTGTTCGGTGTTGTTGTTTATCTGTGAATGTCATATGTCCGCTGACGTGTTCTTTCCATGAGCAGGTGGTGTTGTTGTTGTTCTGTGTTGTTGTTGTTTCTCTGTGGATATCGTGTGTCCGCTGTCCCTGTATATTATTTTAAGGTTGGAAAGCCTTGCTGTGATTTGTAATCGGGCCATCGCATCACAGAAAGGGAAACCACAAAAGTGGTTTGAAAACGCAGCGGTAATGTCAGTGACATAAGAGAGGCGTAAACGGCAGTTCCACAAAAATCCACATCTACTGTATGACTTGGCTAACCGGACTGTAACCATCTATTCTACTGTATGACTTGGATAACCGGACTGTAACCATCTATTCTACTGTATGACTTGGATAACCGGACTGTAACCATCTACTGTAAGACTTGGCTAACCGGACTGTAACCATCTACTGTATGACTTGGCTAACCGGACTGTAACCATCTATTCTACTGTATGACTTGGCTAACCGGACTGTAACCATCTACTGTATGACTTGGCTAACCGGACTGTAACCATCTACTGTATGACTTGGCTAACCGGACTGTAACCATCTACTGTATGACTTGGCTAACCGGACTGCGCACAAAGTCTTTGCTCACAACTTGTTCCCTTCTCAATTGTAATAATAGATTTATGCCAGTAATTGGCAAACTTGACTTCCTTTCTCTTAAGTCTCTGCTATGTGTTGTTTTGCTCCTTCGTGCCATTTGTTTCAGTGCTAGCTCCACATCCAGGCACAAAGGTCAGTGGTCATGTGACTCCCACTGTGCCGTAGGTCAGGGAGCTCTTCCTGTCTCTCACTGCGTCGATACGGAGGAGAGAGAGAGAGAGGAGAGGACCAATCCCCTGCCTCCTTTCATCATCTCATTCTGGTCCATGGTTACATACTGTGTGCATCCTTCCTTAATGAACCATCTGCTATACGTTAGGGTTCCACTAGATGCCTGCAACAGTAAAACCCTGAGTTAAGGAAGTCCATTTGGTTATATTTGTCCTCTCATTACTGGTAATTTGAGGATTTTACTGCATAGTGTCTTTGCAAGATTTGTGGTAGGACTCCACCGAAACAAACCGCTATTAAGCATTTGACTCAAAGCATCTCTCTCTCTCTCTCTCTCTTTGAATTGAATTGAATTGAAAGGCTAATAAAGAAATATGTATTGTAAACAGAGCTGCAACATTGTAGATAAAACTTACATAAAGACATCATCGTTACAGATTTTTTTCTTTCTTTTTCAAACAAGATTTCACATTGTTTTATTCGATTTTTATTACTGTAATGCGAGAACAATGGCTTCCATTATAGAACTGGTATGCTAATTTTCCGGGAATGGAAAGCCTTCAGTTTCTTTTTTCTTTTTTTCCCCTTTTTTTATTAAGACATCTTTATAACAGTCAGTACATAGACATACAATTTCATTACAATAAAGCCTTCAGTTTCTATAAGTTTGGATTCCCCATCGATGATGAGCAGTAGTGAGGACCCATTAAGATCCTTTAAAGATGCAAACACACAAAATGTAGGTTTTGCAGCGAAGTAAAGCTATCTTAAAATAAAAACCTTTGCTCTGTTATATATGGAGATATATGTATTCATAAGCACAACTTTATGGTTCTCATTATTCCTCTGGATGTCCGTGCACATTGTTGTACTTCCCTCAATAGATATATGGACGTTGTTTTTTTGTCATTGTTTATCATGTTTTCAAGCATTGTTTTGTTGTTGGGAATCTGTGGAATATATGTGTCTAATATAAAGTTGGCAGGTCGTTAGAAAGTGCAGCTGGGTTTCCACCTCATTGTGTGTGCACTGCAGTGGGTGCACAGTGTTCTTGTTCTCTGTTTAAGGGCCAAATAACATTCCAATTTGCTCTGGTTTTTGGTTGATTCTTTCCAATATGTCAGATAGTCTTCTTTTCAATTTTCTTTTTGTTTTCTTATAATTTGTTTTAGTCTGGTGGAGTTTCAGTCTGGTGGCTCTGCTTGTGTTTGTGAACAGAGGACCAGCTGGCTGTGGGGGCATCTCTCTAGTCAAGATTCTCTCTCTACTGTTATGAGGCCTGGGGTCGCCCGCTGGCCTAGTGGTCCAGCATGCCACGTATAGGCTCTGGCGTGCGTCGCGTGTTCGAGTCCCGTTCATGACGACCTTTGCTGCATTTCTCTCTCTCCCTCTTTGCTGTCTGTCTTCACTGACAGCAACTTTCAGGCACAAAAGTGAAAAGCAAATCTTTAAAAAATATATAGGTGAGGGCTTTGTTAATGTACCCCGTTGCCACTGACGCTGAAGGACACCTTTTTTAATATCAATTAATTCGGGTGCTCAGCTGTTTTCATTTCCGGGAAAAAACAGAAGTGAAAAATCCGCTGGCTTATGCTTGCTATGGGACGGAGCATCTTAGAACGTAAATATCTCTGAATCGCTTTTTAGACCAAAATGCAAGCTGATGTATCCAAACGCTAGTATTTCGCTGATCAAAAGTAAGTTTTGGGTGTATTAAATGACAATCCTGGGACATGTTAAGGAGCTTGTCAGGGTAGGGTGTCGGGTGCACACAAAAGCCTGAGTAGACTTCCATTGGGTTAGGGTCAAACCTGTTTTCAAGTTAATATTGGTAAACAGTTAATTTATAGTACACAAAACTAAATTTAAATTTAAAAACAACATTGCTCTCTCTATCTCTCTATCTCTCTCTCTTCTTGCTCCAATCCTTCCTCAAAAGCAACTTCCAGGAGAATTCCTGAACCTGGCCTCCCTGTCTTCCAGGCACAGAAACAGGCTGGATGTTTTAGTTATGGTATATTACTCTCCCATGCAATGCCTGGCTTCTCCCTCTCCAGAACATGTACGTCTGTCCGCGCCCTTACTGTTTCATAACACTGGGGTCATTAATGGATTAGTGTGTGTGTGTGTGTGTGTGTGTGTGTGTGTGTGTGTGTGTGTGTGTGTGTGTGTGTGTGTGTGTGCACGAGCGCGCGTGTGTTTTCCCAAACACTCTCCTCTACTTTATGATGATGTCTTTGTCAGGGTAAAATGCTTGAACCCACATCAACAGGAAACGGCACTCAACATGGTGGTAACCAGAGTAGTATACTTTATTAGATGCATTGCACACACATGCACGTGTGCACACACATCACTCATACTCACACATGTGCACGTGCATGATATATATGTGCATACAGACCACATAAAACATAGTTACCTGTTGTTCAGAAAAGGTTAGGCAATTAGAGTGAATAGCAGTATTTTACTGCAAGAACTGATATTTCTTTGCTAACAGAACAATGATGGAGACCTAGAAAAGGAATTTCATTATTTAGTTTTGCTCTTAAAAAGACACACATTTTTATATCTCCAAATAGACTGTACAAGAGATTTGCTCAATCAGTCTTTGGTTTACTTCTTTGATTTGCACACTTTTAATTAATTCACACTTTTGAAGTGCAGATGATGGTGCCATCCCATTGTGCTGAGGTGAACTGCTTGTCTGTCGACTCGACAGGTTCAACAAATGTCTTCTAAATCCAAACTCTGATTTAGGAGCGTGTGCTGAATGCCTAAATTGTAAATTGCAGATGACCAGCAGAAAAGAAAAAAAAGGACTCCTGAATTATGAAAGAACACGGGATCAAGTTCAGGGGCTGAGGGAGGCCAGTATAGGTCTAAAAATAAAAAGCAAAACGTCTCTAGTTTCCGTGCTGTCTCCTGCAAAGAATAGAACTAGCCATAGAAAATGACAATACTGTTTTGGGAGTCTTACATATCAAGTTAGGCACTCGCTTGCCTAGTTGGCGTGCAAAACTAAATACTATTTTTTACCATATTCATCAGCACTTCAGAGGTCAAGTGGTCAACTATGCAGAACATGCTGTCCATGTCCATATCTGGTTTTTGCAAGAGTCTTGGGAGGAGGTGTACAGTAGCATCCAAGAAGAAGGGATAGGGAGGGGGGGGGGGGGGTGAGACATTACATGGTCAGAGATCAACCTTGAGCTCCTTAGGGCTAGCGAGGGCATCATCACCTCAGCTGGACAGATGCTGTGTGTGTGTGTGTGTGTGTGTGTGTGTGTGTGTGTGTGTGTGTGTGTGTGTGTGTGTGTGTGTGTGTGTGTGTGTGTTCAAAAATCTGAAACAATGTGTCATCATCACTGACGAATCCTTGACTGACTTGACTTCTCTCCACTGTTTATAAAATCCTGGTGACGTGATGTCATAGATTCAGCGTTGCCTGTGCATATTTATTCACACTTTTCATACAACCCATAATGCATTGCGATTGTGTGCACGGCAGTTCCGGTTGCACACGGGGAGGGGTCGCGGGAGGTGACGAGGAGGGAAGCCTCGCCCCCACGGGGGAGAGGCTTCCCTCCCGTCCCATCCCACATTTGGCTGCTGTTAGTCTGTTCTCAATAGAATAGGAATAGGTGTTCCAACAGGGTGGTAAAATACTGAAAGGCTTGATGCTCCTGCACTATTCTCTACTCTTCACTAGGAATAATTAACCCAAATGTGACAAAGTCATGTCATGTCTTCTATGGTGCCGCACCATAGAAGACATGACATGACTTTGTCACATTTGGGTTAATTATTCCTATTGCACTGCATGCTGTCACCTTTATGCCTCAAAATAATTTGTTTCTACTGAAAAACACCAGTAAAATAACGTTTATTATATTTTATTTCATTCATTCAAGTCATGATGAAGGAATGAGTTGAATGCATGCCGATGGTATATGGTCTTCGCTCGTAGCATTTTATTGAAGAAGACTTGAATCGGGTGTGATACAGCGTATGAAAGCAAACTTCCCAAGGATTATGGAGATGTTTATTTTTTCTAATGTCAACATTTTATTAAGAAAGCCGCAATGAAGAGCGCTGTTGCCATGTCTCATAGAAACAAGTAAATAGGTCTATTAAAATAATCCCAAAAGAAGCGCATATAACAGGGGTCTGTAACCTATAAAGTGCCATGTTTTTATTTTCTAGATAGTGAGTCTGCCATATCCAGATTAATTTTAATGACACCACAATAAAATAAAAAAATATATTTTGATTGTCCACAAATATAAAGTTCTTCCTTCTTTTTAAATATTTTCTTGCACATTGTTATAATGATCATTATATATCCCCCTGCAGTCAGAGTTAATAGTTTTAATGAATGAATGTGATGCATTGTGAGCTGGTATTCAAAAGTAATCTTGGAAAAAAATAATTAAATATTTGGATTAGCCGTCCTTAGTTGGGCAAATGCATTCATCTGGGGATCCTTGACATGGGAATGTGCTGTGTGAGGATCACTGGTTTAAACAACATTAGGAGAAAAGCCCAAATAACCACTTTAGAAACAAGAAAAGCAACCACAACTAGTACAACTACCAATATTTACAAGCAACTTTAGAGAAAAAGAAGCCGCTTATAATAAACAGACATGGCAACGCTCCAGCAGCCTCCCAGAGCCGATCAAGTGTAAAATCAAACAGTGCTTTTTGCATTTAAGAGGTGGTCAGACCCGTACGTCTTATCGTTATGCGCTGAGTGTCTGGCCACCCTAGGTTTCATGTGAAATGTACCCATTCTGCAAACTGTTAAATACTGAAACGAATCAATCAATGAATATCAGTGTTGTTTACTATTCGTTATTGTGAATGTGGGTGGGACAGTGGGAGGCGACAGTCTGGCCATGCAAGCGTGTAAAGTGTAAACAGTGTGACGCTACATCCGTGGTAGCATCCCACCGGATGGGCCGCACACACGACTATGTCCCCAGTGCGTTGGCGGGGAAAAGTGTGAATACAATCCATAAACGTACCTTCTTGGCTTCTCGTGGTATGTCCAGGGACTGACCTGGCTATTCAAGCCACAAGTACTGTATATATGCAAGCTTGCAAGCTAACAGACCCACGCACGCATATCCACAGGATGCATATGCACGCAGCACACATATTAAGCATCCATGGGTACGCATACACCACATATACTCACACCTAGTCACACGCACGCACACACACACACACACGCTGACAGTACAATTACAATTGTAAATCTAGGCATTTAGTAAATGCCAGGGCTACTTAAAAACTGCAAGATCACTTAGATCAGAGTGAATGGCATGAACCCTCGACAGAAAATAAACGCTGCAAAGTCACTAGGATACCAGGTAAACATCAAGCCCAGCACGAAACAACAAGCTATTTGAATAACATTTTGCTTGCACGCGTGGTCAAGCAAACAGTATGGCCGTCTACTAATAACACTACGTGTGAACTCTGTGAACCTTAAGCTGTTACCAGTGTGCGTCAGCTCATTCTGATTCATGAGCAGACCTCTCGCCAACGGGAGATAATTGGACGAATCAATATTTTCGACACTTGTTGGCAGACAATGTAATCCTGCTGCCGGTGGTGTCCAGAGAAAGCAATAAGGAGGGTCTCGTGTGTGTGTGTGTGTGTGTGTGTGTGTGTGTGTGTGTGTGTGGGGTCCAAAAGGTTTGGGGCAGTGTTTGTTTAGCTAACATTCTCCTCTTGGGGTGGCATGTTTAGCTCCAGCTTAAGCCTCATTAAGCATGTAAAAAAAAAAGTGGCAAAGTGTTCACATGTTCCACAGAAATGGAGGTGGAAATTGTTCGTCGACAAACAAAATTCACTGCAGGAAACTAAATAAAAACTAGATAAAATAGAAGCTATGATGACTAAAACTATGACTAAATGTATTGACAGTTTCATCAACAATTAAAAAGTAGAGTAAAATGTTAGGGAGTGGGGAAGAGATACACTTGACTAGAACTAACTACTAGAACTATCATTGGCCAGGTTTCCGAACAACATTTTGTGTAGCTTGTACAGGTGTGCAGCGCATGCGCACATGCCCAGAAGGCTGCATGCAGAAGGTAACACGTAGGGGGCACGTGGCACAGTTGGTAGTGCTGTCGCCTCACAACTAGAAGGTCATCAGTGCCCATACCCGAGGCGGCGTTGGCGAAAGGGCCCCTCCGTGTGGAGTTTGCATGTTCTCCCCGTGTCCCCTAGGGTAGGCACCCTCACAAAAAAGGGGAAAGGAACTGGTTGGAATAACGTGTTCCTTCCACACGCTACGTTCAACCAGGGAAACTCCCCCCTGACACTCATGCATGAAGGAAGCATGAGTTCAAGTCCATTGCTCTCCCCAGGTTGGCGGAGAGTTTGTAGAGCCCATTAGATAATTGACACAGGGGTGAAAAATGGGTTACAAAATCGTGGGATAAAAAAATTATATAAAAAAAAAGAAAAGAAGGTAACACGTTTCCCCGAAAGCCTAGTTGGTTACGTATGGTGCAGCCAATTAGGCATTACGACTGGCTTTGGGAAACGCCAACATGCGTAGATTCTCTAGAGCACAGCCTTACATGTCTCATGAACTGGCTTCGGGAAATGCCACGTTAGGCCTCCTGCATGAAGTAATTTAGAAGCAAACCCGTTTCCCGGAAGCCTTTGTAGCCTACACACACCTGTCTTACGCAGCAGTTTGTAAGGGTGACCTGGGGCGGTAGTAATACCCTTCCAGTGATGTATGTGGTGATGTGTGTGGTTTTAAATATAAAAATGTCGTAATTAAATTCATATTTTTATCTCAGCATCATCCAGAGAACTTCAGCAGTGCAGTCAGTTGCCAATACAACGGGCCTGGCCGGTAGGCATATACACAACGCAGCACCACACTTAATTTGCAAGCCCTTACAAGGAAAGTTGCGAGGAACAATCGGTTAAGTCTGGCATCGATTGCTATAGCTCGCACCAGGTGCGTGCTTATGCTACACTGTGGCGTGTTTGGAGAGAGGCGCTAACAGGCGCCTTTCAGAAACGGCATATGTGTAAGGGACATGTAGTGGAAGACCGCACGTAAGAACCACCCGTAAACTCGCTGCGTTCTCTATGGGAAGCCAGGCCATTTTGGTTTTGCTTGGATGTTGCACTCGGAAAAAATAGCCCATCTACAAGCTTGTAGATTTTCAGCATGGAACCAAATGGAAACACTTTGCTGATTACAAAGTAAGCCACAGTAAATTTTAACTTGAATGTCTCAAATGTGAATCTCAATTTTCCTCCACAAGAATTGAGATCACAATTCTCACACGATTCTCATTTTGTTCCATGAAAATATGTAGGCTATTGCCTTACTACAGTCAAAATGTCGCACCTGAAGCCAACTACTGTGGCTTTAAACAGACAACATCAAAGTGCTTGACTAAAACCTTTTTTTTTTAAATACTGTTTTTATTAGACATTTTTTGTACGACAACATCAGAATATTATCGACAATGATGAGTAGTTCTGTTAAATAAAATGAAAGAAATAACAGGCAATGTAAATGTTCCACATACAATACATAATAAAAAAGACATAAATGTGATAAACATGAAAAAACTAAAAACAGTTAAACAATGACAAGTGTGAACAGACAAACAAAACAGACAACAGGACAGACACTCTTGCTCTCAAACTTTCCCAACATGTTGTAAATTAAGTGAATTACAGACATTATTTTTTTTTAAATGAGAAAAAATAAAATAAATAAAAAACACTCTTTTCTTTTCTTTTCAATTTTCTATTGTGCTATCTATTGTGTAGGAGGGGTTAGCGTGCACCTATTGAAAACTAAAACCTTTCTTAAATGAATTGGACAGCCAACTATAGTGCCGCAGGATTCTTGCTCAAATGTAGAAGTGAGATCACTAATGCGTGTGTGTGTGTGTGTGTGTGTGTGTGTGTGTGTGTGTGTGTGTGTGTGTGTGTGTGTGTGTGAGAGAGAGAGAGAGAGGGAGCAAGAGAGAGATGGAGAGATAGCATGGTGCGGACGGGAGCTAGAAGTTATCTCTACATCCTGCTGATTTTGTGTGTGTGTGTGTGTGAGTGTGTGTGTGTGTGTGTGTGTGTGTGTGTGTGTGTGTGTGTGTGCGTGTGTGTGTGTGTGTGTGTGTGTGTGTGTGTGTGTGTGTGTGTGTGTGTGTGTGACTGTGTGTGTTCACTGTTTGTCACTATATATATACACACTTCTGGTGTGTCTTCCCACGCTGTGCTGCAGAGATCCGTCTGCCTGGCAGCTGCAATGCACAGCAAGGTACAGCGGTGGGAGGCACACAGTGGTACATGAACGTACAGCGCGCGCGCACACACACACACACACACACACACACACACACACACACACACACACACACACACACACACACACACACACACACAGAGACAGAGACATGTATAATGTTTAAGACAACCATGGTGTAGTGTGGGTCCTGCCACGAAACGCAACAGAGCAGTTCAGGACAGAGTATAGGACAATTCAGGACAGAGCAGTGGTGTAAAGTAACTAAGTACATTTACTCAAGTACTGCGACAGTACAATTTGGTATTTTTAAATGGTGCAACAACTCCAAGGTTCAGCAATGTCCCTTTGTTCCTATGTTTAGAGTGCCAACAGGGGGCGCTGTTGCAGCACTCACTTTAGACTGGTCTGATTTTTACTTTTACTTCTACTCCTAAAATAAACATGCATTGACCATTTCAGGCTAGCCCTATATACATTTCAGCAATTTGAAAATAGCCGATCTACAAGCTCACAATGTGCGCGATGCGACGCATTGTGAGCTTGTAAATCGTCTATTTTCAAAATATTTGTTTACATTTGAAAAGTTGAAACGAGACATTCTACATAAGTAGAATGTACTTTCTACTTTTGGTACTTCAAGTAGTAGACCTACATTTTTTTACCAATACGTTTTTTACTTTTATCTCAAGTACTTTTTGAATACCGTAATTTTACTTGTATTCCTGCATTGCAGTATTGATACATTTACCTAAGTAAAACATTTGAGTACTTTGTCCACCTCTGAATAGGACAATTCAGGACAGGGTAGGACAATTGAGGACAGATGGGGACAATTGAGGACAGATGGGGACAGGTGAGGACAGAGTAGGACACTTGAGGCCAGTTCCACTGCAGTCTCATCCATGATGAAAACACCTCCCACTCACATTGACTTTTACCAGCTAGCAGCACCAGAATGACACCTTGCCTTAATTGGCATTCAGCTCAAAAACGAAAAGAGCTAGCAGGAGAAAGTGAATCGATTTGACAGAACATGCAATCTGTGCGAGAGAGACACAGAAATAAATGGTGTGTGTGCTTGCGTGTGCGTGTGTGTGTGGGGGGGAGCATGAGACAGAGATGGAGAGATAGCATGGTTTGGGACGGGAGCTAGGAGTTTGTTATCTCTAAGTTGGAGCGAGAAGAAGTGAGGTCCAGAAACGGAGGAGGAAGGAGGGAAGGAGAAGGAAAGCGCTGGTGTGTGTTGGCAGAGGTTCAGCTGGCTGAGGAGAGGCTTACATTACAGTGGGAGGTGGTTGGAGAACAGTGAACTAGTAGCAACATATCTGCCTGTGTGTGCACCACGGAGCGAGCCTCTCTGTAGACATTACCGTGAGCTCTCATTCAGTGCATACCACGCAGATGTCATAGAAATTCAGCGTAATGCTTAGTATTATGCACCCACGGTGTACTGTGAACTGTTCTGTCCTGTTGCGCAAAAGATAACCAACACCGCGTATCTCACCATTATCCCATTGCTATGCAGAGCACATCACTGTGTGAGTGCGTGCGTGAACAGAAGACTCCGTATAAGCCGGTGAATGAGGCAGACCAGCACGTCCTAGCAGTCACTGACGTGTGCCATTTGTCTTCCCTGCTTAATTAAAGGATCATAACAGTTTATGAATCATATCCGCCATCACCGTTTTCCAACGGCTAAATGAGATCGACTGTCCCCATGAAAGGATGTCGATAAATGACCTCCATGGTCTGCTTCTCACACACCTCGGGCTCTTCTGGCCCCCTAAAGGGAGAAAGAGATTTAAAACAAAACAAAACATCCACATCCATGGTATGTGCTTTATTGCTAAACAACCGGCGTAGTCTACACTACTTTTCCTCTACACAGTACAATCCTCAGTATTGCTTAACAAATGGACCAGATATGGATCAAATAATACTGTTGGAAAGTAGGATTTCCAATTTTTCCATATCCATTTGTAACTCAGAGAATGTCGAAATGAAAGGGTCCATTTTGGTTACATTTGTAAATTTGCACTCGTGATTTTACAGTGTAGGTAGGAGCCCCTAACCTGACTCCCACAGATGGGGGCGGTATTGAGTTAACAAGTTCACAATACAGCCTCCATCTGGGATTGTGCAGGGATTGGCGTTGAAACCGTCTCGTGCAGAGGCGTACCAATCAACGGCAGCTACGGTCGATGCCATCGAGATTTTCATTTCCTAGCAGGAAAATACTTTTGCACACCTAGAAATCAGGCGTATGCACAGGTGCGTAGGCCAGTGGACATCAATGAAACGAATAGAATACACCCACACACTGTATTTGCTCGGCACATGAGTATTTTCTTTTTAATGCAACGTTTCGGTACATGAGTATTGAGTACCGGTACCCTCCGGTACTCATGTACGAGCAAATACACAGTGTGGGGTGTATTCTATTCCTTTCATTGATTTTTAGAGTCAGGCTAGTAGCAGTGAGGGAAAGTAACTAAGTACATTTACTCAAGTACTGTACTTAAGTTACAATTTGGAGGTATTTGTACTTTACTTGAGTATTTCCGATTTCCAATTCTATCACTTCTACGCCACTACATCTCAGATCCAAATATTGTACTTTTACTCCACTATAAACTCTAGTTTTCTACTACTACTATAGTTACTTTGTAGATTTAGATTATTATTACAAAACTTACATTAACCACTTCAGCCCTATACATTTTGGACCTTTGAAAATTGCTGATCTACAAGCTGAACCATTGTGAGCTTGTAAATCTGCTATTTCTTACTTTTAATACATTTGAAAACTTTGTAATATTGATTTAGTTACGTAAAAAATGTGAGCCCTGTCCTTGGAAAATCTATTTGTCATGTAAGTATCGTCATCTAATATTAACCACTTTATTAGTCCTCTACACCAGTGGTTTTCAACCCTTTTCATGTCAAGGTCCATTATTTATTCTGCATCTGAGCCACAGAACACCATTTGATGAGATTTAGCCTCTCATAGCCAAAACTTTGAATATTCCATGCTGTATTAATTCTTATTAGGAGATTAACATCTTATTAGGATGATCAAAATAACAATTATTCTACTTCTCTAATATTGTGTAGACCAGGGGTTCCCAACCTTTTTTGGACCAGGTACCCCTTTTGCGGTAGATATTTTTCCAGGTACCCCCTCATCCTCGCAACACAGATAACAATATATTTACAACCACAAGCAGTGTTTCCTGCAGGAAAAAGCTTTGGCATGGTGCTGGGCGCAGGCCGCAGGGGGGCCTTCTTGCGTCGAACATTTTGATTAATTAATTAATTTGATTCAATAATTAATGAATAAGATTAATAAATTAAGATTGATTTGTATTATTGCTCTTGTATTGCTATTGGAGACACTGGGGGGACACTGGGCAGGCACTGGGGAGGCACTGGGGAGACACTGGGGAGACACTCGGGAGGCACTCAGGGAGGCACTGGGGAGGCACTCGGGGGGGGACACTGGGGAGGCACTCAGGGGGACACTGGGGAGGCACTGAGTGGACACTGGGGAGGCACTGGGAAGGCACTGAGGGGACACTGGGGAGGCACTGGGAAGGCACTGAGGGGACACTGGGGAGGCACTGGGAAGGCACTGGGGAGGCACTGGGGAGACACTGGGGAGCATGGGGAGGCACTCAGGGGGACACTGGGTAGGCACTGGGGAGGCACTCGGCTGGTCACTGGGGAGGCACTCAGGGGGACACTGGGGAGGCACTGGGAAGGCACTGGGGAGACACTGGGGAGACACTGGGGAGGCACTGGGGAGACACTGGGGAGACACTGGGGTGGCACACACACACCATGATTCACAAGCCCCCTCAAAAAAAAAAAAAAAAAAAAAAACTTTTTTTTTTTTTTTTTTTTTTGAGGGGGCTTGGGTACCCCCTGGCTATGCGTCGCGTACCCCTAGGGGTCCGCGGACCCCACGTTGGGAACCGCTGGTGTAGACTTCTTGTAAATAAAGTAATGTAGATGTTTAACAATAATTTAACTCTTGAGAGCATAACATAAAACCAAATAGACACTCATTTCACGCTCTCACAAGTTAAAGATCTACAAGGGTCCATTTGGTTACCAACTCGCCATCATTCAGCTGGGGACCACCTGGAACCCCCTCAAGGACCACTGGTGGTTCCCGGACCACTGGTTGAAAACCACTGCTCTAGACCTGAGTTGGGTCTTTGCTTTCTTTCTGTCCACACCAAATACGTACATTACCATACGTTGGGCTGAGCTTGTAGATCGGCTATTTTGGCTAATGTTCCCCCCAGAATATGGGGCTCAAGTGGTTAAACAGAATTACAGCTGTGTGTGTGTGAGTGCGTGTGTTTGGGTGCGTGCATGTGTGCGTGCGTGTGCGTAGTCCACGTATACGTGCGTGTTATTATCACAGAATCGTGTCACGTCCTATCATTGTTCCATAAGCGCTGCGATAACAAACTCGCCGCGTTCCTGAGCGCAACATTTCATATTCCCAAAACAATCGTAATGTCATTATCGCTGACAGCTTATTGGTGAAATATGACACTGGAAAGAAAAACAATGTGGCCTCTGTGTGCTTGTAACGTCTCTCTGGATTGGTGCTGGTGTTGACAGCAGGGGAGGGAGCCAGGCCTTGTAACGTCTCTCTGGATTGGTGCTGGTGTTGACAGCAGGGGAGGGAGCCAGGCCTTGTAACGTCTCTCTGGATTGGTGCTGGTGTTGACAGCAGGGGAGGGAGCCAGGCCTTGTAACGTCTCTCTGGATTGGTGCTGGTGTTGACAGCAGGGGAGGGAGCCAGGCCTTGTAACGTCTCTCTGGATTGGTGCTGGTGTTGACAGCAGGGGAGGGAGCCAGGCCTTGTAACGTCTCTCTGGATTGGTGCTGGTGTTGACAGTACGGGAGGGAGCCATAGGCTCATTCTCTGTAGATCCACTGTATGGGAACCTTTTTATCGTGCATGTGCAACAGGTACAGATGCCATCTACTGGTGGAAAGTACTGTACTGCTACAGTACAAAGTACAATTTTGAGATATCTTCACTTTAATGGAGTATTTCAAATTTTCAATACTTTAACTTCTATTCCACTACATCTTTCAATTGTTTGAAAACTTTAGTTACTTTGTAGATTTTGATTATTATTACAAATCATTAATCACAGCCCTATACATTTCGTCCATTTGAAAATACAAAATAGGCGATCTACAAGCTCACAACGCTTGTGCATTGTGAGCTTGTAGATCTGCTTGAAAACTTGAAATGGGACATTCTGCATAATGAGTACTTTTACTCAAGGGCATTTTAAATTCCAGACTTTTACTTGTAACACAGTATTTCTATATCGCAGTATTGCAATTTACTAATTTCAATTTAGGCATTTAGCAGACGCAGACTTAATCCAAAGGGATTTACAAAGCAAGAACAACAGTAAGCAAGAACAACACATGGTAATACATTAAATACAAATAAAGTCATCAAGGATCATAAGATCATAAGCTAAGAACCTAACATCCGTCTAACAGTAGAATATCAGTACAATGAAACTTTATACACTATAGAATGTCTACTGATACTATACTGATTTACTTTTCCACGCACAGAAGATTGAAATGGACAGCTCAGGGACTGGAGCAGCATTAATGCACTCCAAAAGATGTAGAACTAGAAAAAGTGCCCTTCCGGGCACAGGTCTCCACCAGGTTATCCACAGATCCGTGCAGTTAGAGGTAAAAACACTTTTCGGCCAGTTATAGCGCCACCTTGAGGCTGAGTTGAAATTGTTCATGTGGCATTTCGTCCTCGGCCTAGTGGGAATGTGGGTGCACAATTTCACGGAAATCACGCGATGTGTTCATGATTTGCAGCATTTTGTTTGAAACTGAGCACTCCTGTGAACTTTGGAAGCCAATGTTAACCAATCAGGATGGAGTGTGATAAATCTGAAAGACCCGTTTCGTTGAATGGCTCTAGAGAGACTGTGTACCAATTTGCGTGATGTTTGGACAAAATCTGTAGGTGTACTGTGCAAAAACTTGTTTTGCAGAAAGCGGCCTCTTGGTGGCGCTATAACAGGCCGTTGTGGAAAGTTTGGGGCAGAGGTTCATCGTTGGCATCCAGGGAGTGTGTGTGCAAAATTTGGCATCGACCGGGTTAACGGTGAAGTTTTTGCACAAAGCGGCCTCTTGGTGGCGCTATAACAGGCCGTTCTGGAAAGTTTGGGGCAGAGGTTCATCGTTGGCATCCAGGGAGTGTGTGTGCAAAGTTTGGCATCGACCGGGTTAACGGTGGCCGAGATTAGCCTGTCACGGACACACGGACGGACGGACACACAAACACACAAACGGACGGACGGAGTGCAAAACATACTCTCCCCACATGCCTTCGGCCTGGTGGAGACAACCAGGCAGTACGCAAGAAACCATCCATCTCTCTGGAACGCTGCGTTTCAAACCTCCTGTGCTCAAGGCACAGTTTTCTTCCTTCCAGGAAATAAAACGTCTGGGTTTCCGAGGCTAAAGGCACTGCAACAATGGACCCTTACGGGTCTGTATGTAACTAATGTATTGTAATGTTGAAGTGAAAAATCTAATGTTGAGAATCAGTGTTTTCTCTATGGCAATGTTCTTTCTGTGAGATCTGTTGTATATTTCAACTGGTTTCTTTCCCACCTCCATAATTCTGCCATCAAATCCACTCCTGAGTGCTCCTGTTCCTGTGCCTGGGCCAACATGACACTGCAGCTGCATCAGCAGCATGATGACACCGCTGCTCAATTCTTCCCCTGGAGGTTTACCCTTCAATCACACTCACTTAAAGCATCCATTATACACTAGGAAGGAAGGGAGATGGAGGCGGAGAGAGAGAGAGAGAGAGAGAGAGAGAGGAGAGATGCAGGAGAGATAATTTTCTATCACTCTCTGTACAGAATGTTTATTTGTTATTGTTTGTGGTTAAGCAAGTCTTGTGTGGCAATACTTGTGTGCAGAATGAGTGATTGGGTGTGTGTGTGTGTGTGTGTGTGTGTGTGTGTGTGTGCATGCGAGTGCATGCGTGCGTGCATACAGACACACACACAGTTTGAGCAAACACAGGAACGTTGCTAGCTTAACAGAGAGCAGCAGGAACATCCTGACAGCCGGGTGCCTCCACCCTGTCACTGTCCACACTGTGTAGAGGAGACAGACTGAGTGACAGACGGACAGCAATTAGACTGCCAACTGCTCAACAGTTGGTGTTGAGAACGGTTGTTGTCACTTATACCGCTCAACACTTTGGGGGGAACCACAACGACGCTTTGACACTTAAAGCACTTTTAAAATTGCCATCCTAAAACTTTGATGTCCTCACAAGTATAGTGTGTGTGTGTGTGTGTGTGTGTGTGTGTGTGTGCGCGTGTGTGTGTGTGTGTGTGTGTGTGTGTGTGTGTGTGTGTGTGTGTGTGTGTGTGTGTGTGTGTGTGTGTGTGTGTGTGTGTGTGTGTGTGTGTGTGTGTGTGTGTGTGTGACACAGACAAATGTGTCTGTGACAAAGACTTGACCTCGTCCGTGACAAATGTTTGATTTTCTTTTACACCATCTTACACACCATTATAATGTTCTTATTTTGATCATAAGACCCCATTTCTGATTTATGACAACACTATGTATGGCACATTATGAGTTCAACTCAAATGTTTTATTTCCAAGCACCCACACTCTCAGAGTTACAGAGCTGTTATGGTCATTTAGGGCTAGCACTTTATGTGAGTCTGGTAACATTATTGTCCGCTCATTTGTATGTTTGTGGCAAAAATGGAATTTCGACCAAAATGTCCACCACAAGCCAACATGGCGATGATCCCTGTGTGTGCGTGCGATGGCTGCGTGCCTGCGGGTGTATGTGCCCGCTGGTACTGCAGGAGACTCTCTGGTTTCCCCACAGTGGCTGCGGTGAGGAGGACCCCGGGCGGGGGTGACACCATGACACTGTGTGTGTTTACTGCCAGGAGGTGTTGAGGGTGAGACACTGGGACAGGCCCTGTGTGGTGCCATGAGCTCACACACTTACCTCTCTGAGTCACACTCAGCCAGCTGGCTGCATTCATTCTAGTCTCGCGTTGCCAGACTGTTGCCTCTCGCAATTTCCAAATGCTTCCATCATACAGTCTGGAGCAACGGAAGTTCTATCATGAGTAAAATATAAAGCAGAAGTGGAGCCTCCTCCCCACTTCCGTTTTGTCTTTACAGTCGCGCAAATTTATCCTAATATAAATCTAAATGATCTAAGCATATATAGGTTGTTGCTTGTTGAATGGAAATGAAAAAATAAACTCTAAAGATATTTTAAAATATATTTTTGACTTTTCGTGAACAAATTCCTTACTCGGATTTCGGGATGTGTATCGTTCCAGACTCTATATAGCGTTCGGAGATTGTGGAATAGTTGTCTGGCTACGCGAGACTACATTAATTCATTCAACAAATTTGAGAGTCTCTCTCTCTCTCTCTCTCTCTTTGTGCTGTGTAGTTTGGCTGGTTTACTGTGTTCCAGGTGTCTCTCTCTCACACACTGTATGATTTCATATGTAAAGAAGCTTAACGAGTCATCATTTGTGGTTGGATGAGTTTCATGTGCCCATATGTAAAATGCAAGTCTAAATATGGTAAAGTTATAGGATTCAACTACAGCTCTGTTTGACTCATCAGTACGGTAGGGATCCAGAACTGTGGAGGAACCAGATTTGGAATAGTTTCCGGAGGCGGTTTCATCCCACTGTCAGATAAGAGCTGGTACTGTACAGTATGTGGACTTCACGTCTGCTATGCAATTTCACAGTTGTGCATCATCGTACCAAAACACGGAAGACAGTTGACTGGCCTCAAGTAGCCTTCCCGCTGCTATATTATTATATCACAAGCTAATGTCATTGTCATTGACCTAAATGATACCAAGGATTCCACAGTGATGTCACTGTTGTGCTATGCACATGACCTGATGAAGATCTAACAGATCGAAACGTTGTCAGTATTTAAATAAAGAACGTCTTGCTAGTACCTTTGGTGTGCGGGCTCCATCCAATTCACTTAAGTTTCTTTTAGCCCAGCACCCAGCCCGTCGATGTGCGTATTCTACGTCTGCCCCACTGTTGTGCTATGCAACACGGAAGTAACACACACTCAAAGCTGTTTATTAACCACAGTCAGTGGCGCGCTGCTGATGAATCCTTGGTATCTTCATTCGTTATTCGTTATATATAGATTCACGGTCGGGAAAACTTGGGATTCCCTTCTCTTGTACCAGTGGGACATGTCTCGCATACCAGCACCGGTACACGTACCAGAGGTTGGGAACCTTTGCTGTAGGCTATGAATATAGGAATGTGCGTGTGTGCATGTGTGGACAGTAGAGAGTGTCTGTTGTACCAAAGGCCTATTAACATTTGACACCCCATCATTCAGATGTAACGCAGTCATGACTACTGCCAGATACAGTCTTGTTTATCCACACACTCACTCAATCATACACACCAACACACACACCCCCGCACGCGCACGAGTACACGTCTGCAAACACACCATGCACGTGCACAGTTAATCTTCTTTTTAAAGCTGCGTTATCGCACCATATTTCATAAGGGAAACAGTTTAGAAGCAGCAGTGATAAATGACTCCCAGTCAGATATATTGGTTCCTTGAGTGTTCCCGTTAGATTTATAACCAATTTAACTGAGCCTTTGCTTTGACTCCCCTAATATTTATGTTAAACTGTCAGGCTAAATGACTGGTATTGCACACACACACACGCACGGACAGACGCACACACACACACACACACACACACACACACACACACACACACACACACACACACACGTATACATACATAAGCACGCACACGTGCACACACACCAGAGGAATGCCAGCATTGTGAAATTTGAGCCCCCCGCTGTGGCACGGAAAAAGGAGTGCTGTGTCTCTCCTTGCGGGCTAACAGCAGTATCTACAGTATCATAAACCAGTCTCTCCTTGCGGGCTAACAGCAGTATCTACAGTATCATAAACCAGTCTCTCCTTGCGGGCTAACAGCAGTATCTACAGTATCATAAACCAAACAGTCCAGTCAATGTGGAAGGAAAGCCCACAGAAAGTTTAATCGCTTCAAACAAAAAAAACACCTTCCGCCTCCTAAAATGCCCCTACCTCTGTCAATACTAATAATTAATCATAGTAAACTTGATTTAGGTCCAAACCGAGTTATAAAGTGCTTTAGGTAAGACTGGATATAGTTGCTGTCAGGCATGTTTTTGAGGGGTGCTATCCCCTCCTATATCCAGCTTTTGTTGCGTGTCCGCAAACTGTGTCCTAACATAAACATTAAATTCCCATTGACAATGAATGGAGAATTTTACGTCATAGTGTCTGAGCAAATTGACATAGTGTCTATTTTACGTCATGATGATGTACGATGATAAGAGCTCCCCTCTTTTACTTTATTTGAGCTTGTAGATCTGCTTTGATGCTTTTGAATCCTGGAAACAGTTTTTGACATAATGAGGTTTCTAATCCGACAGACGATATTAAGGTCAGGTTTGTTTTATAATGCATTTATAAAGTGGTCTAAAATGCATTATAAGGACCTTTACAATGTGATTATAAGGCATTATTTATAACACAGCAAAACAGATCAAATAATACCGTTGGCAAAAAATAAAAAATCATTTATCAACTTGTAACTCAGAGATATTGTACGGAATTGTAACCAAATGGACCTTTATTTGGTTACATTTCCACAGAGTTAACATAATTGTGGTGTACTGTATGTGTTATTATTATTATTTAGAACAGCTTCCCAGACCGGACAAAATAACTCAAATACTTAAGTAAAAGTATCAATACTGCAATGTAGAAATAGTCTGTTACAAGTAAAAGTAATTAATTCAAAATGTAATTGAGTAAAGTATTGGTATTAAAGCACCAAAAGTAAAATAGCACTCATTGTGCAGACATTTACTAGACATTTGCTAGTTTTCAAATGAATCCATGTCAAAGTGAGAGTCAACCATGGAGAAAAGAGGATGAGAGAGAGAGAGAGAGAGAGAGAGAGAGAGAGAGAGAGAGAGAGAGAGAGAGAGAGAGAGAGAGAGGGGATGAGGATGGGGAACGGCGAGGAGGGAGAGGGAGAATAGCCGAGAGGAGCAGCATAGAAGAAACGGAAGAGACAGGAAGAGGGAAAATAAGGGGAGTGGGAACCTTATCCTGGAATAGCCGTGCAGCAACCAGAGCTGCTGCTTGCTGACTCCTCCCCTCACTCTCCCCCTCATGTTCTCTCTCTCTCTCTGAGGCTCTCTCCCAGCCTGTCATTTGACCGGGCAGTTCACAGAGGCGAGTAGCTGAGCAACCAGAGAAGGAAAACGGGAGGGGGGGTGGCAAGAAAAAAAGAAAGAAGAAGAGAGGTCTGAAGGAACGGCGATATGGAATGAGAGGAGAGAGGAGGAGAAGATTCATCTCATGGCGAGTGTGCTGGAGTCTTTCCTTGGCGTTTTAATTACTCATATATATTTTTTTACCAAGTAGCATTATGAAAACCTTCCTCTAGAGCGGATCGCTCCTGTTGTTTGTGAAGTGGGATCTGGAGCGTGGACTTTTTAAACTCTTACAACTCCCTCTCTTTCTGAGTCTGTCTCGCCCGCTGTGGATCTTCATCTGACACCTCTCTATGGGATTATAATCTGTCTGAAGGATCGGCCCCCAACTAGCCCCCTCTTCACCCTACCCCCCGCAACCCCCTCGTCCTAACTGGCTGCTTGTGTGTGTTGTGCATGTGAGAGTAAGAGAGAGAGAGAGAGTGTGTGTGTGTGTGTGTGTGTGTGTGTGTGTTGGGCCATGCCCACCCCTGCTTGTGGTCCAGCCATCCAAGGGGGTACAACATGAAGGGGGGGCACCACCATCATCATCATCTTCCTCACAGGGGCTGTGGCTGCCAACACTTGTTTCGTAAAGTCCTGGTCAAGTGTGGCTGCTGCTATGCTCGAGTCAGAGGTCAGTGTCCATGTGCGTGCGCACACCACACACACACACACACACACACACACACACACACACACACACACACACACACACACACACACACACACACACACACACACAGACATCAGCAGTTTCACTTTGTGCAGGTATATATGCAGATGATGTGAGTGTGCATGCATGTGTGCACACGGGGTGTGTGTGTGTGTGTGTGTGTGTGTGTGTGTGTGTGTGTGTGTGTGTGTCCGTCCATGCGTGCGTGTGTGCGTGTTTGTGTTTCATGCTGAGCTCTGAGGCAATAAGTCCAACAGACAACAGTTATATCTGAATCTCCTCTTCCGCTGCCTGTCTGTTCCATGTGTGTGTCTGTGTCGGGTGGAAACCTCATATGTCCAAAATACTGTTACCGGCACTTATCAAATAAAAATAAAACAGCAAAAGGTAGCAGATCCACAAGCTTCGCTTCGAGCTTTGCAGAACGTCTACTTTTGATGCTTTTTGCCCCGACATGCAGCGAGGACATAGTATTCCCCTCTCCACATTGTGCTCAGATGTGTGTCCAGTCCAGCCACCCCCATGCAGTCTGATCTGTCTCCCTGTCCAGTCCAGCCACCCCCATGCAGTCTGATATGTCTCCCTGTCCAGTCCAGCCACCCCCATGCAGTCTGATCTGTCTCCCTGCCTGTGTTCCTGCCGGCCTGCGTCGTGTGTTAATGGTTTAAGTGTGCCGAGCCGCGCTCCTCTCCTCTGTGCTCTCTCTGCTCGCCTCCAGCTGAAGCAACAGATGTGTTGTGTGTGTGTGTGTGTGTGTGTGTGTGTGTGTGTGTGTGTGTGTGTGTGTGTGTGTGTGTGTGTGTGTGTGTGTGTGTGTGTGTGTGTGTGTGTGTGTGTGTGTGTGTGGAGCACACACACGTGCACACAGAGTATACTCTTCCTACAGATCTCTGTAGCTATATATATCCTGGAGCTGGAAAGTGCAGGATAGCCGTCACACATTCTTCTCTCAGAAGATATGGAGAGAAGAAGGAGATGGAGAGAAGGAAAGAAACAGAAAGGCAGAGAGACCAAAGAGATGGATGGAGAGAGAGAGAGAGAGAGAGAGAGAGAGTGTGTGTTTTGGACTTTAAAGAGAGGGCATAGTATCAGGATGAGTTGGATGTCAGTCAGGTACAGTAGCTATACCGTTATGGGTATAGAAACCTCTGAAAGCTGGACTACTTTAGCGTGACAACGACAAAGTGGTATAGAGGGCGTAAAGTGATGAAAAGACGATGGTTGAAATATGAGCAAGGACGAAAGTTGAAATATGAGGTTTCTTTCTGCCCGACAGCTACTATGTATGTGTGTGTGTGTGTGTGTGTGTGTGTGTGTGTGTGTGTGTGTGTGTGTGTGTGTGTGTGTGTGTGTGTGTGTGTGTGTGTGTGCGTGTGTGCGCGCGCGCGCGCGCGCGCGTGCGTGCGTGAGTGCGTGCGTGCATGTGTATGTATGTGTATGTATCTATGCAGCACGTGGACGGATCAAACATTCCTCTGTCCCAAACTCAGGCAGCCGAACAAAACAGCAGTAATCCCCCTGCGGTCTCCCCCCCCCTCTCTCTCCTCTGTTGTGTTGTTTGCTAATAATGAAGTGCAACAGGAAGAGCGCTGGTCCATTAGACCGGTGTGGTTGAGTAAAAGCAGCGGGTGGCTCTACATTTTGAAAACTAGCATCACACATTTTGTTGCTGTCTGCCTCATCTCCTATGTTTAGGGGGTAGGGGTAAATTAAGTCCTGCCACACACGTCTTCTGACGGGTTCAAAAGGTTATCTCTTACTGTACCCGCCAAGCCCGTCTTGCATCTTGAAACGAACGAGAGAAAACAGTCGAAGGAACAGTCATCGGATCTCCATAGTGTCCCATAATGGTCACGATCTTCAGCGGAGTATATCTCCGAACTAATCCTCTGATTTGGTGAGATGAGATAAAGTAGGCTCTTAGGATGGCATTAAAAGGTTGGCACATCGCTCCGGTTGGCATATTATGTCTCGCATGCTAGTTGGGGACGGACAGGATGCTCTCTTACTTCCGGTTTCAAAATGGCCGATGACGGACCCGCGAATTGTAGTAATTTTGTAGTTTTTGCCTGGAAATCTACGGTAAGGTGCCCGAAAACATGCCGGCAGGAAAGATGATCACACTACAGGGTCACACAAAAGCATCAATGTGTCGATTTGCGCCTTGTTTTCGAGCTTGCTCGAACTTGAATACTGAAAAGTTACATTTTTGGACATTTATTTATTTATTTATTTGACAGGGACAATGTCAAGGGTCAGTTTTCATATCCATGTAAATGCGCCAGAGTTAACACCCTGATTGCACAGGACGGAGTTCTCCGCCCTATCAATTAGTAAGGCCCAGCACTCAAGACAACGACATGCGATGACATGCTTTTACTTTTCAGTAAAAATAGCAATACTGCAGTGTAGAAATACTCATTAAAGTCTTGTTTTCCGGAGCTCTCTTGGAATAAAAAGTACCTCGATCTTGTAGATCATCTGTCAAATCGCTGATGTATAGATTTCAAAGTGCTATTTTCTTCTTTTCAGTGGTGGAAAGATTTCAAAAGATTTGTATACATTTGAGAATTTTAAATGGGACATAGGCCTATATGCATAATGCGTACTTTCTACTTTTAGTACTTTAAGTACATTTTGATGGCAATACTTTTACTCAAGTCAATTTTGTATTGATACTTTTGCTTAAGTAAAATATTTGAGCATTTTTTTGTCCTCCCCCCTTTTCCCTCTCTTTCCTCCAATGCACACACTGTACATTACCCTCCATCATATTGGCTGGAGGAGGTGAAAGCTAAAACAACAGGGGTGTCTAATATAATGGCTGCGTACAGGTTTACACATAAGGTTTCCATGCCTGTTTGCATTCCATTGTACAAGCCAGTAAGTATCAAAGGGGGATCTGCAACAGTCAAGCGACCACTGTGGCCTCCTCAGCTTTGTGGGGATGGTCCGGGTGGTGCTGGTGGTGGGGGGGCTTTCGTGAGGTGCTGGGCTTTCATATTATTGGCCAACATTCTTTGGATACATACCTCAGATGCCTCTGAGTTTAATCTCTTATGTAATGGAGAGAGTCTCGGTTTCCATCGCCAGCAGCAGCAGCAGCACCCCACGCCTTCACTGTTATCATGTTATCATAGCAAACACAGACGATTCTAGGTATTAACGCACTTTAGAGAATGTAGGGAGATTGTTTTTTAGAATGATGGGTCTCCGCCATGAAAGATAAGGGGAAAAAAACATGAGAGCCATAATGCCCAAAGCCCAGTAGTCTCCCCTCGTTGCAGTAAACTACAGTACATTTAAGTGTACTAAAAGGGCTTGCTTTGGATCCAATGTGAGGTTTCTAATGTGTAACAAAAAAATATGATCGTCAGATGTTTTGTATTTTAGCCTCTTAGAAGCGGGAAGCCTCTTGATCCCATTTTTACGAGCCGAGCTGTCTACAGCCTCTTGGATAAAAGCCTGCGCTATAAAAAAAACAGTCGTTCAGACTGCAACATTAATAATATTAATGTGAAGCTGTTACTGTACGCTGCGTAAAAACTCCTTCCTCTGTGCAGGGCATCTTTTTGCTAGGCTTCCATCTCTGCACTTGCATTCTATTTGAACTCAGTGGAAATCTGAACGACGCATAATATCCCTGCTGTCGGGCAGAAACCTCTGTATTCTTAACTTTTTTTCGTGAATTAACGTCCTACTATCATGCTGCAGTGTCACACAAAAGCATGGAAAGTAGCAGATAGTATACGAGCAGACTGCAGTTTTAGATTCCACCCGGCAGCGACAATATATTCAGTAGTATTCATCCTATATGATTCACATTATGTACTGCAGGGTGGCCTGCTCAACTCATTTAGTCCTCCTCAGCAGCTCAGCTTACAGCCTTTTTGAATGCCTGCTACATGCCCACTCTATCCTACCCCCCTGCTACATGCCCTCTCTGTCCTACCCCCTGCTACATGCCCTCTCTGTCCTACCCCCCTGCTACATGCCCTCTCTGTCCTACCCCCCTGCTACATGCCCTCTCTGTCCTACCCCCCTGCTACATGCCCTCTCTGTCCTACCCCCCTGCTACATGCCCTCTCTGTCCTACCCCCCTGCTACATGCCCTCTCTGTCCTACCCCCCTGCTACATGCCCTCTCTATCCTACCCCCCTGCTACATGCCCACTCTATCCTACCCCCCTGCTACATGCCCTCTCTATCCTACCCCCCTGCTACATGCCCACTCTATCCTACCCCCCTGCTACATGCCCTCTCTGTCCTACCCCCTGCTACATGCCCTCTCTGTCCTACCCCCTGCTACATGCCCTCTCTGTCCTACCCCCCTGCTACATGCCCACTCTATCCTACCCCCCTGCTACATGCCCACTCTATCCTACCCCCCTGCTACATGCCCTCTCTATCCTACCCCCCTGCTACATGCCCTCTCTATCCTACCCCCCTGCTACATGCCCTCTCTATCCTACCCCCCTGCTACATGCCCTCTCTGTCCTACCCCCCTGCTACATGCCCTCTCTATCCTACCCCCCTGCTACATGCCCTCTCTATCCTACCCCCCTGCTACATGCCCTCTCTATCCTACCCCCCTGCTACATGCCCTCTCTGTCCTACCCCCCTGCTACATGCCCTCTCTATCCTACCCCCCTGCTACATGCCCTCTCTGTCCTACCCCCCTGCTACATGCCCTCTCTGTCCTACCCCCCTGCTACATGCCCTCTCTGTCCTACCCCCTGCTACATGCCCTCTCTGTCCTACCCCCTGCTACATGCCCTCTCTATCCTACCCCCCTGCTACATGCCCTCTCTATCCTACCCCCCTGCTACATGCCCTCTCTGTCCTACCCCCCTGCTACATGCCCTCTCTGTCCTACCCCCCTGCTACATGCCCTCTCTGTCCTACCCCCTGCTACATGCCCTCTCTGTCCTACCCCCTGCTACATGCCCTCTCTGGCCAAAACTCATTGTGTATAAGCTGCTATTATTTAAGGACAATAGCCCAGAGCTCATTATAATTGGCGATTCAATCACAAGAGACATTGTTATCCCAGGTGGCATCACCTTTTGTCTCCCAGGCGGTAGAATTACTGATGTTTCCAAATTAGCACCTATTATCATCTGCCTCTACCCCTCTGCCCACACTGTTTTTGTTCACATCGGAAAGAAACAGTGTCCTGGATCGGCAATCGGCCAAACACAGATTAGATCTAGAAGAAATTGCCACCAGCATCGAGCATCTCAACAAAACCTGTGTTTTCTCTGGTCCAATCCCTGCCCCGTCCAAGAGCGCTGAGCACTTTAGCAGGCTTCACAGTCTGCAGGAATGGCTAAGAGCATTTTGTACTGCAACGGGTCACGGCTTCATTGACAATTTCGATACTTTCTGGACTAGAAATAACCTTTACAAACCAGATGGACTACACCCAAACACTACAGGAATTAGACCATGAATTTCATCCGCCATGTTGCTTTCAAGAAATGATGCCTATCACAGCATGATTCCACCATAGTCTTCATACCTTGCAATAACGAGCATCCTCCTGAGAATCATGTTGATATTCCACTCTCCCTCTCCATCCCTCTTGCTGATATTCATGCTGATATTCCACTCTCCCTTTCCATTCCTCTTGACCTCTTGACCCCTGACTCCACATCCCTCTCCTGCCACTCCACCTAAGAACTGTGGACTCTGTGGACATTTTCAAAGGACTGTTAAAAACTCACCTTTTTAAACAGGCCTTTCCATAGCCGGCCTGGTTAAATGTGGATTGCTTTATTTTTACTCTACTTTTTTGTCTATTTGTCTATTTTGTCTTACTTTATTAATGACTTAGTTCTTAACTTGTTTTATTGACTATTGACTTGTTTTCATTTTATTGTTGTTAAAGCACTTTGTGACTGTAATTGTCTGTGAAAGGTGCTCTATAAATAAACTTTACTTACTTACTTACTTACATGCCCTCTCTAGGGGACTTCCTACACATGTTGTCCTGTCCTACACTGAAACTTCCTGAGTGTTACTTGATTTCACTCTGACGTGGGGGGTGGGGGGCTACACTGGGGTGAGGATGGAACGGAACCGCATCGCGGGCGGGGCCGAACGGAAGCAGCTAGGTGGCGCCATCGACAATTCGTCCGTCCCGCGGGGAGTTCCTTATTTACTGTTTTATTTTTTTCCCCCTCTGAAGGCGAGGCGAAGGGCTAAATAGAGCACTAAACCATTTGATGAGATTTAAAACGATCTAAAACGAACAAATACCACTGGTGGTCCCCGGACCACTGGTTGAAAGCCACTACACTGTTCTAGTCCACGTCTCTTCCCTTATCTCGCTGTGTTCTCTCATCTGAGAGTTTTTAACTCATGACAAATGTTTTCCGTTGACACGTGTCGTCATTCATTTTCCTGACAGTGGTGACTGGAAGGTAACATGTAATGAAAGTATATGCAATCAAGTAAACAATTACTGGACTTAAGTAAAACTTTTAGGTATTTTCTTTTACTTTACTGGAGTATTTCCATTTTAAATACTATACTTTTACTCCACTACTGTACATCTCAGAGGCAGATATTGTACTTTTACCCCACTACAATTATTTGAAAACTGTAGCCTTTTTCAAATTGTGATACATTTGAAAGACGTCAATACTTTTGTACTTTTACTCAAGTAAATTTTTCGCACTTTTACTTGTAACAGAGTATTCCTATATTGCAGTATTGCTATACTTATAATTAAGTAAACCATTTGAGTACTTGTCCCACCACTGTTAATTTTCCAGTACATCTAGTACAGGTTGCCCTCCCAGTGTGAGGATTATATGTTAAGTCTTATTATTACGGGGACTTGGAGTGAACCTCCCTCTCCCTCCCGCTGCTTCTGTTGTGGTGTTTGCACCAGAAACACTTGTGACCATGTGGGTATACCGAGTTGGCCTGCAACGCCAGAACAATGGCTTCTGTTTCAGAGTGTATATATGCTCACTTTCCAGGAAGACAAAGGCCTGTTTCCATTAGCTAGGAGTCCCATACGATGTCCTCGTTACTAAGCATGCTTTTGAACTGTTCTCACACACACACACACACACACACACGCACACACACACACACACACACACACACACGCACGCACGCACGCACGCACGCACGCACGCACGCACGCACGCACGCACGCACGCACGCACGCACGCACGCACACACACACACACACACACACACACACACACACACACACACACACACACACACACACACACTGTCCGCATCTGAGACACAGAGCAAATAGACCAAAAGTAAATAAATACTAATAATGGTAACCACCATCTTAAATAAGCATAATTGAGAACCATTATTATAAACGTACTGTAAGGTTAGAAATGCATGCAAGTGATCTATTAATGCAGTGGTTTTCAACCAGTGGTACAGGGACCTTGAAGGGGCTCCAGGTGGTCCCCAGCTAAATGAAGCAAAGTTGGTAACCAAATGGTCCCTTATAGATTTAACTGTTGAGAGTGTAAAATGAAACCACATGGATTTGGTTTCATTTTACAGTCTCAAGAGTTAAATTATTGTTAAAAATCTGCTTTATTAACTTACAAGAACTTACAAACTTACAAGAGTAGAACTCTACACAATTAGACAATGGAGAAGAATTATTTTTGATCAAGGTTTGCCTCTTATCTCTCCTATAATGGTACCACTACCAACATCAGTAAAGCATGGAATTGTGGACAAAGTCTTATCCAATAAGAAAATATATATATCAATTTCTTGGCACGAAATAGCTTGAGAACTACTGATTTCGAAGGCATGTTGTAGAACAGGCCTCAGGTCCTAATGGGTTAAGTTGACTGTGGGGCTTGTAGACTAATCATGTTTGACGAAAGGCTAAATGAGATGGTGGCCGCTGTGCTCTGTTTGTTCCTTGTTCCTCATTTACACCGAGAGCGTCACAGACCCGGGCAACAAGCGAGGGTCACGGAGACCACTCATGCATGCGTAGTGCACGACCGAAACACACACACACACACACAAATACAATGGCCTCGATGTCACAGCTGCTCACGTGGCCTCTTTATCTGTTCAGAAAAAATATAGCATTTCCTCCCTTTTAACGTCATTATATACAGTATGCCCTACACAGGCTGGCTGTCTCCGTCAGCCATAATGTAATGAAGTGTGTGCGCTCGGAGACATGTGATGTGACGGATGTGCTATCTGGGCCTTATCTCACTGTTCAAGCAGAGAGTGAGGTACGTATGGGTAGTACGCACATCCACGTTGGATGCTGAGAGGACCACTTAAACCACTGTATATGCAACAGTCGTTCACAAACATTTTCATGTGAAGGACCCCAATCTAAATGTAAATGTGAATCTAAAAGTTACAACTTGGAACTTTACAAGACTTACATTTCAATATGAACGTGTGCTGCTGAACCTTAAATTTCGTCTCTGTCGGGGTGGAAGTCTCCAATGTCCAAAATTACCATAAATGGTTCTGCTCATATAATACAGTGGTTCCCAAACTTTTTCATGTCAAGGACCCCCAAATTAGCTTACGGACCCCCATTTGAAAAGATATGCCAGAGACCCCCTAGCAGTGATTCTCAACCTGTTTGACATGCATATTTGTCTACAGACCCCCATTTTATGGCATTTCTATCTCTGGGACCCCAATTTATATTGTAAAATCAATGTTGATTTAACTCTGAGAGTGTACAAATGTAACCAAATGGACCCGTTAGGATCCATTTGGTTCCATATGGAGCCGTTAGAGTCCATTTGGTTCCATTTGTTTGTACATTTTCCGAGTTACAGACCCATAAGGGTCCATTTGGTTCCAAACTATCATTTAGTTGAGGACACCCTGGAGCTATTATTCACTCTCTGTTCTCTCCAGTCCAAACCCCACATTGATACCAGAGTAAAGCATGGTGTGGTGTGGTGTGCTGCTGCTGTCTGTGTGATTTATTTGACAAGCAGTGAGTCGTCCTTATTGTCCTCTGAATGATGACACACACACAGCAGCATGCCATCGTCTCACACAAGTGTGTGCCAATTTCAGTTTGACCCCACGGCCCCTACGTAACCACATCCGAGTGTGCGTGCGTGTGTGTGCGGTGCGTGTGCGCGTGTGTGTGTGTGTGTGTGTGTGCGTGCGGTGCGTGCGTGCGTGCTTACAGGCAGAATGTAGCTGACCGTGGGATAAAACAGAGCTGTACTGCAGTGATAAAGTGACAAATAAAACCCTTCTTGATCTTGATTCTTGCAGAAATGTCACTGTGCTGATGACATGGTGTGTGTGTGTGTGTGTGTGTGTGTGTGTACCACATAGGCAGAATGTTGCGATTGAAACGGAGGTATTTTTACACACAGACACTGCACACGCACGCGTGCATACACACACACACACACACACATACACAGACCAGCACACAACCCGCTACAGACATCGCAAAAGAACAGGCGCCACTCAGTGTGAATGAATGACTGGAGCCGTCCTCATACATGACGGCAGTGCATTGTGCTGAATGATGTATTCACCATGTGTCGTCCTCTCCTCTCCTCTCCTCTCCTCTCCTCTCCTCTCCTCTCCTCTCCTCTCCTCTCCTCTCCTCTCCTCTCCTCTCCTCTCCTCTCCTCTCCTCTCCTCTCCTCTCCTCTCCTCTCCTCCCCCCCTCCCCTCTCATCTCCTCTCCACATCCACCATGAGAACAGGGACTGCATTGCGTATTCAAATCAGATGGACGGATGGTGATCTCGTGGCCCGATACGTCCAGTCTGTTAAACACGGCCCGTGGCGTGTGTTGGCTCGCACAGATGTATCGCTTTGTAATGACGAGGCAGGAATAATAATCAGCACTTGGACACGATAACATCCAGGGCTGGAAAGTAACTATAAGTACAACTGTATTATTACTTAACTAGAATGTAAGTCCTTAACTTGAGTATTTCCAATTTTCAATACTTCTACTCCACTAGATCTCAAAGGCAAATATTGTACTACAATTATTTGAGTTATTATTTTTAGTTACTATAAAGTTACTTTGTAGATTTTGATTATTCTTACAAAACATACATTAAACACTTCAGCCCTATATAAATTTTGGCCATTTGTAAGAATATCTACATGCTCACAATGGGTCTCGATGCGACACATTGTGAGCTTGTAGATCTGCTATTTTCAAAACATTTGTATACATTTGAAAACCTGAAATGGGACATTCTGCACAATGAGTACTTTTACTTTGAGTACTTTAAGTACATTTTGAAGCCAATAGTTTTGTACTTTTACTTAAGTACATATGGAATTCCGGACTTCTACTTTCTATATTATATATATATATATATATATTATATACATTTTTTTTTGAGTATCGTACTTTTTCCACCACTGATAACATCTGAAATTCTATATGATGTCATCTATACTGTCACGGAGCTATAAGACCTTTCTGGACATACAAGGTTCTAGCCTGGTTAATAAACCAGACTAATATCGCACGGACCGCGGGATATTAGTCTGGGGAGGCTCAGCTTGGATTTCATTTCCAGGGCGGCGGGTTGAAACATTTTCTCTTTGACGCAATTGGTCAGAGCTACTGTCAGTCAAAGGTCTCAAGCATTGAAAGTCACTGTACCAAAGCCCGCCCATATTGCATACCGTGTCCCGATTGGCGGCCCCATTTCTCTGGTGTAGGAAATGGGCGTACAATTGAGCCTCTCCAGACCGTAATCCGCTGGCAGGCAATTTTGTTTTGCCAACGGCTGATTCGATCTGGTTTATTAACCAGGCTAACAAGGTTCCCCTATAGCACGAGAAGAGAGGCAAGGCGCAAGCACAGGCTCTCTAGGGCGGTTAGCAGTCAGAGGTTGTTAGTTGTGTGTAAAACGTGAATAAAACTGGGTGTGTTGTTTTACATTTGCCGAAGGAAGAAGAAGTGTCGTGAGGCACAGGAGCTCGGAGAGAGGAAATGTTTGTGTACTAAATGCATTGCATAAACATGAGGCTGGAAGTGCAGCCGCCCACTGCAGAGGGGATGATTGATAGGAAGAGCAGTCGGAACGTTATTGAAGGAGATGTGAAGACAAGGCAGATTAATGCAGAGAGAGAGAGATGATGATTATAATGAAAAAAAACATCAACTTCTCGCTTTGATGTGGGCGGCTTTAGGATGGCTATTGACCACTAAAAGAACCTGCTTTGGTCCCTCTTCTTCACATTATATCTTTGCAGGAAATAGCCTATCTACAAAGTCGCAACGCTTCACAATGTGAGCGTGTAGATTTTTCTGTTTTGGCCTAATCTTTGCCCCCAGAATGCTAGGGACTCTGCTAGGCTTCATGTAGTTAAAATACCCGACCCCTCTCTCTCTCTCCCACCTCCCAGAGCTGAAAGCAGTGGTGACAAAACCATGAAAGAATTCTCTGAAAATAAAAAACATATAAACACCGGGTCAGCTGTCACTTTTATGGTCTTCTTTTATGGCTTTTTAGACTCTAGCGGGGGAAGGGTTGCAGGTTGTGGATCAACAGGGTGCATGGTGGGAAGTGCTGCGTGGGGTGACAGGTGGGAGTGGGGCTGAGTGACAGGCACAGGTGGAAGGGGAGAAGCTCGTTTGCTCATCCTCGACAGAGTCGTAACTCACCGCTTTAACCACAGGGCCACGTGTGTGTGAGACCTAAGCAAACACATGCGTCAGTGGCCTTTCAAACATAGAACGTTGAGGGTGAAACATTACTTTACTTCAGTGGTGTAAAGTAACTAAGTAGTAAGTACTGTACATTTACTCTAGTACTGTACAATTTTGAGGTACTTTACTGGAGTATTTCCAATTTTCAATACTTTCAGGGTGGTCAGGGTGGGGTGGGGTGGGGGGTGGGTTATTAATTACCCCAGTCTGCAGATTTTACCTGCGTGCGTGCGCACATGCTTGCTTGCTTGCGTGCCCATATTTGTTTACTGTAGTGTCTAGCATGGCAGCTAATCTGTTGTGTGGTTGTCCCTCTCACTCTTTCCACTTCTGGATTTAGTTGCTATGGGAATACGGGGGGGGGGGGGGGGGTAGTTGAAATGGGGGAGAAAGAGAGAGACATAGTGTTAGAGCGAGAGAGAGAGAATGTGAAGCTGCAGAACTGTCAGAAGATCACTCTACCAGCACACCTTCTCCACATAACAGTGTCCATTGTTGTGCTTTGAGCTGCAGAGCGTATACAGGTTCCAGTGACCCCTCAGTGAATAGTGAAGCCAGGGGTCATCAATACACAGACAGTGTGTCCGTGGCAAAGACTTGGACCTGTCCATGGGAAATTTTAGATTTCCTGTTTTTTTGCACACCATTATAATGTGCTTTCTGAATGTCAAGTCTCCATGGCTTTCTTCAGAATATGTACGACACTGATTTATGACACTGTGGCACATCAGGAGTCCACTGGCACTATAGTGGTTCTGGAACGTTTTTGTATCTCTGTAAAACTGTGTCTACTTTCTGTTCCCAGACAGCGTTTTTTGGTAAAAACATATTCAACTGCCAATAACTAAACAGAACATTGCAGTGACATTTTTAGAGACGTGTGTGTGTGTGTGTGTGTGTGTGTGTGTGTGTGTGTGTGTGTGTGTGTGTGTGCATGCGTGCGTGCGTGCGTGCGTGCGTGCGTGCGTGCGTGCGTGCGTGCACTTCAGCCATCGGTCTGTGGACCAGTGCTATGATTATATCATCATACACACTATGACAGACAGACCATTTCACGGAGGCCGCGGCTGTCGTCACTCCCTCAGTCTGGCCTCGTTCTGCCCCTCAAAAATGATATGCTCTCTGTCGGAGTGGAAACCTCATGTGTCCAAAAAGCAGATCCTCGCTTTTTTGTGACACCGTAGTAGCACGATCACGAAAAAATTGTACAAAAATACCCATGGGGCCTTGATGCCACACCCACAAAGCCACAGCTTATTAGGCCATTTTCTCCTTCCTGTTGTTTTGTCTAGATACCGGTGTCATTTGCTGAGAATGCATGCCCTTTTCTACAAATCTGATAAATAACTAGAAAAGTGTGGTTGCCGCAATCGCTTACATGTTACATTGCGGTTTAGGAATCCACCACTCCTGAATTAAATGCCTGGTGCTGGGACTTTGGTGCAACGCACAGGTCCTGGGCTTGTTGAGAGCAGGAGTGGACCTGGTGAGACGTAGGAGGGGCCTGGACAGGAGTCAACCCACAGAGCCTAGTCCTTCCATGCACCAGAAGCGTACCTCCCAGCCCTGGCAGTGTAGTTCTGGAGTAGTTCCAACAGATTGTGTGGCCCTGGTCTTTCCCTAATGGGACTGATCGAGGGTAGCTACTGGGACGTAAGTCGGGACTTGATCAGAATACAAGAAGACTCACCCCGTTTCTGTTTTCCTCCCAGAATTTCCCCCAGTGAGGGGTGGGAGAGGCTGGACAGCAGAAGGCTGGATTTTGAATTTCTCTAACTATAAACTTTCATGACATCAGACAGCCTAAGTACAAATATAATTTATGAAAAGCTACTACAGTGAAGTCTGTTCACAGAAGTTGTTGTAGGATATGTGGGGATTATCTGACGAGGTACCATTTGAGGGGGCAAAACCTTTCATATACTAAATAATACTAAATTGCTTATAGGGTCAATATAAGTAATATAATATAGCCTTTCCACAGGAGTATCTTTTTATATTTTTCCAAAAAGAATACAAACAGCCAATATCATATTACAAAGTTATCCCCCTCACTGGGGAAAATTCCGGGAGGAAAAACGGGCACGCACCGGGGTGAGTCTTCTTTTTACCCTTGATCACCCTGGCTGGGTCGCCTGAGCGAGGGGTAGGATGTTCGACAGACCCAAAACCCCAATGACCTTGGGATACATCACTGAGGATACGTCCCAGGTGCATCCATGCGATGTTTTTTGTTATAGAAGTGCATGCTCAAAAACAAAACTTTAGTTACCGTCTACCACTGCGAATTCCTGACAGTCCCGTCTGTTTACAGGGAATTGGACACGGTGAACGGCGTGATTGGACGGGGCCAGTTCGAGGGTAGAGTACTATTTGTTCATTGGCAAAGAGACACTAATGGCAAATTCCCTTCCTTTATGCTTCTTAAACAAATTAGATTATCAAGATGAAGAATCTGTTTTTAAAATGGATCAATCTGGTGTTCTCCATCGAGTTACATAACCTCCACCTGAGCGACCAAAGAACTGGAGTGACTAGATTGTTATAGAAGTGCATGCTCAAAAGAAAACCGTAAGTATTAAAAAGAGTACTCAAGTAAATGTACTTTAGTTACCGTCTACCACTGCCAATTCCTGACAGTCCCGTCTGTTTACAGGGAATTGGACACGGTGAACGGCGTGATTGGACGGGGCCAGTTCGAGGGTAGAGTACTATTTGTTCATTGGCAAAGAGACACTAATGGAATAGTCCCTCCCTTTATGCTTCTTAAACCAATTACAGTAATATTGATACTATAGGGATGTCCCGTTCACGTTTTTTGGTTCCCGATCCGATGCCGATAATTTGAAAATGACGTGATCGGCCCCGATTTCCGATCACCCGATACGATCGGGACAATCCCACACCCTAATACAATCTGAAAGTTAGACCCATTAAAACCGGGAAAGCATCTGTGTCATTTGAGATTTTTTTTTAAATATATATACAAGCTCTGCCGCGCTGCTGTTTCTGAAGATTTTTGAAAAATGCTGAAAGATTGATTTTTTATGTTGATTTCGAGGACCTTATTTTGTAGAATGGGCCTGCATTGCCAGGTCTTAATGGGATAACTCTCAGTTATACACTGGCACACTCCTGTGCAAACCCTAGTTTACATTGTGTGGACTCGTGGACTCAGGAAGGCATTAAGCAACAGCATAGTGGCACTTTGTTCAGAATCGTTTGGGGCCCACGTTGGCATTTTGGTGACCTCTCTTTGGGTCTCCGTTTCAGCTTTGAAGACGGCGAGTTAGTGGCTCTGCTTGGTTCAGCAGGAGGAAATAGGCTTTTGAATGGAACCCAATTTTTCAACACAGCCACTTTAGCTGTTGCGCACACGCACACATGCACACACACACACACACACACACACACACACACACACACACACACACGCGCACACACACACACACACACACACACACACGCATGCACTCTTACAGACGCGCAAATGATCTCGGTTTCCCTTTGAGTGGTCACATCTTAGCCCAGGCTCTGAGACAGAAGTGCAACATGTTGAAAGCAGCCATGAGTGATTTTGTTCCCCCGCTGCTCAATTGAAATCAATATTGTTTACCCCAAAGCAAACAAACCATGAAGAAAATAAGGTCGAGGTTGTTGACGTCAGTGTGTG
>NC_139705.1:21797645-21805145 GCF_964188405.1 Protomyctophum parallelum | reverse complement strand
AAAGAGAGACAGACACTAACACTCGTGTGACTGCGGTGGCTTTTACTGGCCCTTTTTTAACCGTAGCTAGGTCAAGTTTACACTACGCCTAAAGACACACACAAAGAGAGACAGAGAGAGAGAGAGACAGAAACGGAAAGAGACAGACAATGTTTGAGAGAGAAAGGGACAGACAGACAGAGAGAGAGAGAGAGAGAGAGAGAGAGAGAGAGAGAGAGAGAAAGGGGCACAGATACGGTAAGATACCCACTGCTCTCAGTCATCCAGCTGAGATGAAGAAAGTCTTCATGTAGGAATGTGAACACCAAGCAGTATTAAGGTAACTCTGAGGTCTACTTCCCTCCCTCCCTGCCTCTTCCTGTCCTCACCCCCCCTCTCTCCCCCAGACCGTCAGGCATACAGTCTGTTCACTTAAACCCTGTCCTTCACTTAAACCCTGTTAGCCAGGTTCCCACAGGCTTCTGCACTGCACTGCACTACTCCTTTTTCCTTTTACACCAGTTCACCAAATCTCTTTGCCGAAAAGCGTCTCTTCGTCTACACATTTTCCGACAAACATTTGCCCCAAAAATGTAGGTGCGCTACTAGGGTTCATATGGTTAATGATGTCTTTTTCCCTTTTTCTTTATTTCCGCACTTCCGCCCAGTTGACTCAAGCTTTATCTTTTTTTGCTCTACCAATCTCCTCCTCTCCTCTCCTCGAGCCTCTGTTTGTAAACCCGCGCAGGAGAAAAATGAGGGAACAAATTATGAAACACTGAGGTGCATTCCATACCTTGTTTAGAAGGAATTCTCCCTGTGGGAAGGAGAGGAGGAGAGGGGGGAAGAGAGCAGAGTGGCCCAATCCTTCCACAATCCTATATACACTATATTCACATGCCAGCGCACACCATAGCACGTCTTATAGCAGATCTGCAAGCTCACAACACGTTGCACCTGCAACGCCTCGTGAGATTGCAGATCGGCTATGCTATTATGAATCCACCGTTATGCGTAGTATGATTGCACGACCATACAGTACATTAAGTTTTGAGTGTAATCAGAAATGACTTTGGACAGATGGAAAAAGCTTTTGTAAAGATTGCAGAGTGATAGTGCTGACTGCTGACATGACATAATAATCCCATCTAGTGTTTCATTAGTGCGACGGACACGTGACAAAATAGTCTACAGCTGAGCTTGATGTACTGATGACAGGCAGCGCATGAGCACAGTAACACACGCGTTGAAACAAGGTGGTAAAGATAACAAGGTGTGGACAGTGATGTCACTGTTATGCAACACGGAAGTAGTATGGACTTGAAGCTGTCAGTCAGTGACATCACTGACGAATCCTTGGTGTTACTCTTCCTGCGACCGATAGCCCCTGAAACCAGGCTTTCACCGTCTCTCTTCTTCTTCCCCCTTCATGGGCCCCTTGGGGGCACTGGGCCTCGGTGCATCGCACCGGTTGCACCGTCGATGTGTACGCCACTGCAAAGGGCTCTTTAGCTCTGCGTGATACTTCAGCGTTCTCCCCCTTCCTTTGGTGTGATGTGTCTTCAGTGAATCACATGAAAGATTGAGTAAGTGGAGCGCAGGCAGGGTGAGCAGGCAGGGTGAGCAGGCAGGGTGAGCACTGAGCAGGCAGGGTGAGCACTGAGCAGGCAGGGTGAGAGAGGGGAAACACAGAGCAAGGGTTTTGGCCTCAGTTCCCTCTTCCTCATCCCCAAAGACTGTGTGATGGAGGCCTGGAGGACAATCTTTCCATAACAGAGCAGAAAGCAAAGCGCACACACACACACACACACACACACACACACACACACACATACCGTACACATACACGCACACACACGCACACACAGGACCCACACTATTTATGAAAGATACAGAACCTTATTAAAAGGTGATAATAGTAGGTACTAGGTTTTGTCCCCTCAGCCATTGCGGCATTAATCAAACTGCCCCGCCGATAGCATGGTTCTGAATTCAGTGGAGACCTCATGTTTTGTATTGTCTTTGTGATTAGTTTTTCTGTGCTATGTGTTGTTTTGTTGTGGGTGTTTTGAACAGACTGTGAAGATGAATATCCTTCGGGACAATAAAGAGTATTATTATTATGTTGTTTGGTTTGTGGAGGTGCGTGCAGGCGGGGGGGTGAGTTGTGACTTAATCACTTAAAGGAGTAGTTCACCTAGAAAATGACTTATTTCTCATTAATATGCACACTCCGTGAAGCCTTCAATTGATGGATTTTTGTTTGTTTTTAGTGCATTCCTAAGCCAATGATGTGATGATTGGCGCATGCAGACTAAGAGTAGTCATCAAATGATTGGCTCAGGAATGCAACAAAAACAGAACATCAGTGATTGATTGCATATAAAGTACTTTTTGGGGCTGAACTACTTTAAGCCCCATTTACTTTGTTGTACGACAAAGAGCGAAAATAGCCCCATCTGCAAGCTCACAACAGCTTGTGGTGAGCTTGTAGATCTGCTATTTTCTGCCGAAGACATTTGGTGTAGTAAGAGTAAATATAGACTCCTGGGTCAACTGAGTGTATATAGGGTTTAAGTGGTTTAATAGCAGAGGATGGGAACATGCCTCTAACCCTGAGAACAACTGGCTGTTATGTCTGGGAAAAGCTTTTCTACATACTGGCCAGACAGGCGCTTATACAGTGATATGACACGTGCATGTCTGCATTGACCCACACTTAAAACCGGGAAAGCAGCTGTGTCATTTTAGATTTAAGCTCAGAATCAGAATCAATCTTTGTCACAACACATTACAAGTAACATGGGTGAAATTCTTGGTTGTGCAGGCTCATCATCATTGCAGTTAAAAGATAGAGAAAAACAAAGTGCGTGAGTCATGACTAATCTACATGATACTGTATGTACAGTGTATGCATAAAAATAAATAAGTTGATGTAGCCTACGTGTATAATATAGAGTCTCTATTAAAACAAGAGACAAATTCAGTTCAGTCAGTGTCACCAGACACTTCTTGTTCAGCAGTCTAATTGTTGACAAATAGAAACTGTTCGTGGTGCTGCTCTTGATGATGGAAACGTTTGCCCGGCCGTGGGCGCGGCAGTGGCTTGAACAGTGGCTATGGCTGGGGTGATGGATGTCCCTGATGATGTTTTCAGCCTTAGCCACACAACGTACACACAACTGTATAGCAACAGAGGCTTTTCAGAAAACTCTTAAGATTACAGTAATGGCCAAACCGTCCATACCAATGCAAAATGGGTTAATTTATCCATCCATTTTTACATTTGAGAGAATTCCACACCCACAATGCAAATGTATTTGTGCCCATGAGCGCACTACTTTGTGCACATGTTCAGGTGGCCAAGTCATACACCGTGATGCGTATGCAGAGTATGCGGAAGTGCCGTTCACGCGCGTGTTTTGACCTCTGCGTTTTCCAACCATGCTCTGTGGCTGTTCGACTACTGGACAACCACAGCGGGGCTTTCCGAGAACTGCAGTGAGCACGGAAAGATTCTAGTCTGTAACGTTCTCAGAGTTCTCAAGTATTACCCGGGGAGGAATGAAGAGACGAGGCTCAGAGAGACTGGTCAAGACAGATAAATGAGACCGGAACAAACATGGACTGTTTGTTGATGGTGTGCTGTTGCTTTTTAGACTAATCACCTTTTATCAAAGCCTTCCAGACTCTGGCTCAGCTGACAGTCTGCTCCTCTATACGAGGACTCTGCCAGCCTGACACAGCGCAGCACGGTTGATTTTGACAGCAAATTTCGAGTTAGTGTAATAGTCAAAGTCTTTTGAATACATTTTCATTTGGTTTTATATTCACATTTTAGTCAACTGAAATGTTTTAGTGTTAGTCTAGATTTAATCGACTCCATATCATAAGATTTTAGTCAACTAATTCTACAGTTGATTTTGTCGACTAAAAATGTATTTTGGCAGGCATCAAGGCTTGCCAAAATACATTTTTGACATTGAAAACCTTTTCAATGTCTACTTTTTTCTTATTATGCTAATTGGAATAATACAGGCATATAATCTATTTAATAATAAAACCTAACAAAGAACGAGTCAGTAATTTACCGTACATTTAAATGCAGAGAGAGCAGACAACATTGCTAAGAGAAAGTGCTGATGCATTCAAAGTGCAATATAGATAAAGTGCAATTCATCTCATCTGATAACTTGATGAAGGTTGGGTGGCTGCCAAGCCCTGAACCGCTGATATAACCAAGTGTTCTGTTTTATCAGCGCCTCTGTATCATATGAAAAGCTGACAGCAAAGAACTGCCTCGTTTGAGGCAGTGCTGTGATTGTGATCTTATTCCCATTTTAATTTAGCTCCCTCCTTCCCACTGGCAGCCTCCGTTCTTTCTCGTCCAGGGCTCTTCTCAGTATGTGAGTGGGAGATTTAGCAAGAAATTAAAATGAAATACAGCAGGGTTTCTGAAAGTGGTGCAGTGGTGCAATTCCAGGGGTGCCGCAGAATACTTGGAATATATCACTTCAGTTCACTAGACCAAGGACCCCTTAGCTAAGAGAGAGATTTTTCATAGATTTCATACATAAGCTTCATAGACAATTTACAATTTAAGCATTTTGCAGACACTCCTAATCTAGAGTGATTTACAGTAAGCATGGAAAACAGAAGGTATACTGTACATCAAATGCATAGAAATGTCATAGGTAAACCAAGACCCTATCATCAGTCCAGAGTACACAGTATACAGTAGAAGATTGGGAGTGAGTCTGCAGTTCTAATGGGGAGTTCATTCCACAGTTTGGGAGCCAGAAGGGAGAAGATACATGGAGCGTTGTCCCGGATGTTTTAGGGAAGGAATTCTGACTGCTTTCCTGTGTCAGATGATCTGAGTGAACGGGAGGGGTTGTAGGGTTGGATCAGGCTTTGGAGATTTGAGGGTGCCATATGCCATATATCACCAGTGTTGTTTAAAGTAATGTTTTTTGTTTATTTTACACACTATCTTTTCTATTAATGTTGAATTAATGTTAATGTTTGTTTTCAGACATTTGACAACTTAAACCCTCAATATAACGTAACCTTGACTGTTGGCTCCGTACTTGGTCTGCTCCTTTTACCTTTTACACCATACCATCCACAAGCTCACAACGTGTGGACTTACTGTATGTCGTCGTCGTCCCCTCCCTGGATATGGAAGGCTGGGGTTCAAGTGCTTTAAGTGGTTTAAACACTCGACCTAAACCCCACTTGGACGCCGCACTGGATCGTTGACCTGATTTCCACAGTCAAACGGGCATCCAGTTGGCATCGGGCTCTCTGCCACTGAGGGCTTTTTCATAAGCCTTCATTAGGACATAAGTGGCTGACTCAACTGTTCCACACTGTGCCATTGTCACTGTGGATCCACGTCTGCGTCATACAGTCAATGTGAGCTCTGTCTTGCTCTGTGTCTTAAGGTCCCTCTGATGAGTTCCGCTGATAAGAGATGTGTTGCAACACTGACACTGCTTAGAGAGAGTCCCCCCCGATTCAGTGCTCTGTGTCACGCACACACGCACGCATGCACACACACACACACACACACACACACACACACACACACACACACACACGCATGACAGTACTACCAGTAAGACGCCTGTGGGCGAGAAGCGGCCTTGCCCTGTGTGCACACATCCGCCATGGGTGACAGCAGACTGCTGGGCGAGCGCTGGTCCTTTGGCATGGGGGGTCAGATCAGGATGAATTCTGTACTGGCCATATATTGAGCGTGTCTTGAGTAGGGGTGGGTCCCGAAACTCGGGACCAAGTATGTACCGAACCGAACGTGCCTGGGTACCGGGTACCCATTACAATAATTCAATTTCGGTTCTCTCTATCGGTTCTCACAGACACGCGGTCACACGCTATTTATTTATTTTCTACCCTTTTAATAGAAGCGCAGGGAACAGAGCTGATCTACAAGCCTACACCGCGTTCACGCGTTGCATCAGCGACGCGTTGTGGGCTTGTGGCTTGCAGAGGCGGGTCTCATTTATTTAAAACGATAAGCATTGAAGCAACAACTGTTGCAGCCTTCATGAAAGCAGTGACGCACAAATAATTAGGCTTAATAAAACAAGTCAACTGCCTGACGCAGGCATTACCTCTCAAAAAAAAATATATATAGCCTATAATCAAAGCTTCTCTTCCGATTGAAACTCAGATGTGAAAACACCAAAAAAAGCACCAGTCCTGGAGCTCCAGGCACGCTAATTTGCGCCGCGGTCTACGCCGCTCTCAGACCCTTCCGACGAGGCTCTTTCTTGGGGTAGAAAAGTGTGGATGACCGCGGCTCAAATTAGCGCGCCTGGAGCCCAGGAGGTCAGGGGCCTTTTCCCCTGTCCCATGCGTGATTCGCCGCGGATTTTTCGCCGCGGATTTTTCGCCCCACTTGGGCCATCCCATATGTGTTCTTTGTTCTCCTTGCATATTCTAAAATGCAACCACACTTTAGATTTATTTTGTGGCGGCATGAGTGCAGGCTGCTGTGTGTGTGTGTGTGTGTGTGTGTGTGTGTGTGTGTGTGTGTGTTGACTTCCTTGTTGTTACCACCACGAGTGAGGGGGAGAGGGGAGCCGTTCTCACCTATCGGCTGGAGATGCCCCCCCCCATTAGCGATGCTAATTTGTGTGTGTGTGTTTGTGTGTGTGTGTGTGTGTGTGTGTGTGTGTGTGTGTGTGTGTTGCTCTCAGATCTCAGACATGCTTTTATTTGTCATTGTCAGTAGTTAGTAGTAAGAGAAGTAGCCTACAACACTATTGCCCTGGGTAAATACTTTTAATTTTAATTTTAATTTAAAATAATCACTATATTATCCACAAATGGCTCAATAAAGGAGAGGATGTTACACTATTCATTGTACATTATATATATACTCAAATTGACATTGAGCCTTTTTGTTAAATAAACATTTGACCTCTTATTTAAGTTATTTTATACCATTTTGGAACCGAAATAGGGAACCGTTAAGAACCGGAATCGATAAGCAGAACCGGAATCGGTACCGGTCTTGAAAAAATCCTAACGATACCCATCCCTAGTCTTGAGTGTACAGGGTTTGATGAGGTCAGATCAACATATTAAATGTCAGAACAGGTCAGCTCCATATATGGAGATCTAAGGGTGGCAGCGGGGGCAGTGTCTTGAGTGTACAGGGTTTGATGAGGGCCCAGTTAGGGCCGGGCCTTAATTTTGGGCCTGTTAAGAACTCTAGTTTTCGCCGGGTGCCGGGCACGGCTGCACTAATAGCTTTGGGGCAGGCTCGTCTAGAGTTTAAATGGACAAGTATCAGTCAAAAGGCAGTTATCGAAGGATGGATGGGGTAGGATCAACATATGGAATGTCACAGTTCTCCCGGTCTATTATCCATCTTCTCCTCCTGACACACAGCAGTGTTTCAGTTTCACTGGGCTGCCTTGTGTTCGCTTATCATCCCAACACACACACACACACACACACACACAAAACACTCCACCTCTTTCTCCCTCG
>NC_139705.1:21770145-21795145 GCF_964188405.1 Protomyctophum parallelum | reverse complement strand
CATAGGATTCTACAAGCTCAGAGCTTGTACATCTACTATTTTTTGAAATATCATGAAAATGTTTGCATCTTGTTTTAGATGGGGGTCCTTGACATGAAAAAGTTTGAGAACGCACTGCATAGTGATTGCCTGCCAATACTGACCAATACAGCCAACTGACCTACATCGCGTGTGTCATTGTGAGTGTGTCTGAGTGCGTGCGATGTGTGCACTGCATGCATGCGCAAGCAAGTGTGTGTGTGTGTGTGTGTGTGTGTGTGTGTGTGTGTGTGTGTGTGTGTGTGTTGGTGCCAAGTCCAGCGGAGCCTAAAGTGCCTTTGATCTCGTGAGGCCTGACTGAGCATTGCGATATAGCTCTGGACGGAAAGGGGGGAGGACTGTTGTGTGAACAAGTTTGCTCCATTACAGCCAAACGCTTTTAGCTTGATTTGTGTTGGCTCAGCAGCTCTCACTTATCAGCTGATCAATACAGTGGAAACTGGACCAAACTTCTTCTTCTTCTTCAGACAGGCTCACATTTATATTAGTGCATGACGTCCATCCACAATGCCCACAACAGAGAGTACAATTGTACATACATTTTGTTTTGATTGCATTGTTCCACTTTTGCTTCAGCAATGTTTTATCTCTTGCCGATAAAGCCCCTTGAGAGAGAGAAAGAGAGAGAGAGAGTGTTGTGGTCACCCGCATTGGAATGAAAAAGCACAAAGCTAAAGAAAACATATCGTTGCTGTAGTTCAGAAACCTCTTATCTTCATGTTTTTACATTTTGTGCTCTTTTGTGTTTTTCTGTAAATTAATGCCCTACTTGATCTTACTATACAGTGTCATACAAAAGCATCAATTCAAAAGTAGCAGATCTGTAAGCTCAAAACGCGACGCGAAACGATGGGTTTTGATCTTGTACTGTAGATCTGCTGCTTTTGCTATTTCGGACTTGTGAGGTATATATAAAAACATGCAACACATGAAAGATGACTGGAAAAACAATAATTCTGTATTAGTAATCCACTCGAGCAGCATGAATTGTGGGTTATTTCTTTAATTTTTTTTAGATGCGCACAGCACTTGGAACGAAGCTGTTCTTGAAACGTGCTCATTGAACATTTAAAGGCACTTTAATGATAGCATACGCTTTGGTGGGAGCGGGGAGAAAGAAGTCTTTGAGGGCTGGGAGACCTTGGGAGGTCTTCAATAATAACAGCGAGGGCCTGAGAGAAGCACTCTCTCATGCATGTTATATATCGTTGCTGCCGTTGGGCAGAAACCTCCTATCTCCACATTGTAACTCTCTGTGTGTCTTTGCAAATCAACGCTCTACTGCAGTATGATCAAGTAGAGTCTACTTGATCATACTGCAGCGCCGCACAAAAGCATCACAATTAGCGCAAGCTCCGAAACTAAGCTTGTAGATCTGCTACTTTTGACAATTTGAATTTGAACCTGAAATGTAACAGTTCGTTTTGGACAATATGCGTTTTTCACCCGACAGAGACAATACTGTATGTGGCTTCACTGTTCTTTCAAGCGACCTTCAGTTAACGTCATTGTTTCGTCATAAATAGGTTAAGACACTCTATGGCTCGTTAAAAAAAGCCATGAAACATATTGCTGTTGTGGATGAAATCCTTTAGGTTTCTTAAGAAGAAGTTGGGTGTTTGGACTTCTTGATAAAAGAGCTGAATATCTGATGTTGTTTTTAAACCACGAAGATCGTGACAGAAATGTAAAACTATTTTAGCGGTCCACGTTACTCAGGTCCAGTTTACTAAGTCTAGAGCAGGGGTCTTCAACAGGTGGTCCGGGACACCTAGAGGGTCCTCAAGAATTACTACAGGGGTACGCCAAATCTTTGTGTGATAGGATATAGAGTTTTGGGGCGGCATGTCAGTCTGTAGCGCTGTCGCCTCACAGCTAGAAGGTCCCGGGTTTGATTCCTGCTGGGGACGTTTTTGTGCGCCGGGGGGCGTGTGCTCTCCTCATCAGCGCCCATACCAGAGGTGGGTGAGTTGGCGAAAAGGCCTTTCTGTGTGGAGTGTCCCCTAGGGTACCTGTACCCTCACAAAAACATTACTCTGATGATGACAGTGCTCTCAAACATCAATCTACAGTATGACGCTGTCTACGAAAGCTATGGAGAGATTGAATCTGCAACACTATTTTATACAAAGTGGTGGCGGGGTCCTTGCTTCATCTCTCTTTCAGCTGGGGGTCATTGGGCTGAACAACGTGGACCAGGGGTAGTCTAGAGGCTTTGAGTGGTTAACAACCTGCACTGCTATGTTCCATTGTGTGGAGACTGGGGATCCTCATCCTCTGTGCAGTAAGTGGAGCTATTATGGATATGATGTCCCTGGCTGTATTGGATGGTACAAGGTCTTTTGCAACAATAGCAGTGGTGGAAAGTAATTAAGTACATTTACTTAATATTGTACTTAAGTAGGATTTGGAGGTATTTGTGCTTTACTTGAATGTTTCCGATTTCCAATACTTTTACTTCTACTCCACTACATCTCAGAGGAAAATATTGTACTTTTACTCCACTACATATATTTTAAAACTTTAGGTACTAGTTACTTTGTAGATTTTGATTATTATTACAAAACATACATTAAAACCATAAGGAGAAGAGACTGGAGCAGCACGGACATTTAGAGCCTTTTATTTAGGTGCTGAGTATACAAAACGATTTTTTTATCGTTTTGTATACTCAGCACCTAAATAAAAGGCTCTAAATGTCCGTGCTGCTCCAGTCTCTTCTCCTTATGCAACTTTGATGTCCCTGCACCTGTGAAGCACCGGATCAGCCGTTTCAGGCTTGAGGCGCGTTGGTAGACTCCCTTTCTACCTATACATTAAAACCACTTAAGCCCTATATACATTTCAGCCATTTAATAATGATCTCCAAAGCCCAATGAGCAAACAGACCTGTATGCACAGTGCAGGGTAACGGGGAGACTGCAGACGGACGCTAGTTGCCATGGTGACAGATGCAGATGTGTGACAATCTCTGTGACAGCATGAAATGTACAGTATATACACCTGAGAAAGCAAACGTTATGATTCTAACGCACACATTCAGATTCATTCGTAGATACAATTTTATTATTTATTATTACATTTTTATTGTGATTATTTCAAAACATTTTCAAAAAACATTCTCAAAAAATGTCAATGATTTCTTTCCCAGTAATTTCAATAAAAAAATCATGACCCCTTATCCACCATCACACTAATTATGCATAATTAGTGTGGACTTAAACAGTTTTTCGTCTATACAATTTAAAAAGTAGTGAATACAGCCGATCTACAAGCTCAATGTCTAATCTCTCCTTTGGGCTAAAAAGTTCGGGAACCACTGGTCTTACTTTTCAGGATTCAAATGCAAGAGTAGAGAAAGCGCTGAGTTTCGAGCTGCGTTTGGAGCCGGCAGATCTGCTATACTTTTGTGCGACGCTCTAGTCTGATCAAGTAGCGTTCATTTACGTAAAAGTACCAAAAGATTCACTATGGAGATAAGAGGTTTCTGCCCGACGGCAACGAGAGGTAAAAAATCTGTCTTTCTTCCTTCTTGATCCCCTCACACACACACGAGCGTGCGCGCACGCAAACACACACACACACACACACACACACACACACACACACACACGCCTTGATAAAGTGGCTCAGCTAAAGGTCTGGAGATGGTTAGCGATGGTGTTACTGGCTGTGTCTGTGTGTACTTTGACCTTTGAACCACTGACCTGTCTGGCTGAACCTCCGACCTCTTGAGAATCCTTGGGAAACATGACTCTCTCTCTCTGAAGCGTATATGGAACTGCTTTTGGATTCTGCACATCATCACACACACTTCCTCTCTTGTTTTGTCTTGCGTTGCAGTCCTCTGGAATCTTTAGATGCCAGCCAGACGGTGGTATATGCAATGAGATACGTTGTTGTGAGCTTGTTGATCGGACGGCACACATTCTTTTTAAACACATGAACCCCAGCATCCATATACTGGGACAAGCCTTTGCAGAAAATAGCCATTATATGTGAAATGTTGAGCTTGTCGAATTCAATTCAAAGGAGCTTTGAAGTGTAAAAATATAATAAAAACTGTTGAAAATGGGGAAAGTACCGCCATATACATCATTGTGTAAACAGAGCTGTCACATTGTATCGTTATACACGTTTAAAGCCTTTTTAAACAAATAGCACCAATATTTTGCAGTCACCTTGGGACAAATAACAATCGGCTATTTTCAGCAAAGATATTTTATGTACAGCGAAAACTAAAAAACACTGGCATAGTGACCTGAGGGACTCCGTTCAATGGCGTTGAATGGGGTTTAGGTGGTTAAGATACAGAACAAAACAGGAGAGGGCCTAGTACGGACCCCTGGGGAACTCCTCCGGTCAACTAAGTATAAGGTGGTTTAAGTACTTAAGAAATTCTCCTTTGAAAACAAGGCTCAAATAATGTGTTGCCAAGCTCTACCTTTGAACCATGGGTTTGTGTTAGTGTCGTCTCTTTGTCTACCAACCAAACCATTTGTTTGTGCAAAGCTTCCTTCCATTCCCCTCAAGAAATATTTTTTTCGTACCCCAGAACTCCTCTGTTCTCTCTTCTCCCTCTGAGAAAGAAAGAAAGACAGAAAGAAAGAAATCCTGCCCTCCTCAGATCTCCTTACCATTATCCAGTCTTTCATGTGGAAGGGGGGGGGGGGGGCTGCAGGATGGGGCAATAGCCAAACCAAGACGCACGCATACATGCACACACACACACATGCACGCACGCACACACACACACAGATACACAATTCCTGGGCTCCGATCGGTGAACCTATATTCTCCAGCGGTTGCTCCTTAATTGCGCGCCTGCCCCTCTAGACCAGAAAGCAGGCTGGCTAGGCCAGGCTAAGTCGCCTGTAAAAATTGGTAGTGGCGAATTGTGTTTTTTGGGGAGCTTTTGTTTCCAAAGTGCTTCCTAATGTTGTTTAAACCAGTGTCACGTCAAGGGCATCCACATTAATGTGTATCTGTCCGCAGACTGATTCGTGCCAGGAAACCTGCATACAAGATTCGTGCATTTAAATTGTTTCAAATCCATTCCACAGTTTGCCATTATGTACTCATGTTGTGAGCCTTGTTGCTTCTTTTAGGCGTGTTTTTCTTCTTGTAGAACTGGCCGCTTGTTTCTCTGACCCCCACCACCATGACTGAGGAGGGCTTTTTGTATATGGAGAGCAGCGGACACATTGCGGAACACTGGCTCTCATTATGCCCCAAAGAGAAATTAATTCAAACTGAAAGTATGAAAATTGTCCAATCACTTTGTGTTGCAGGGGTAGAGGGGGGCATTGCGGGGGTGTTGTGGGTTTATGCTGGCTGTGCCTTTGCCTTTTGGATGTTGGCACAGTGCTCGCAAAATGGCCCCAAGTACGCTTCATTTCAGTGCAGCTTTTTAACGCCGTTTTTATTCATGCGTTGTCGTGTGGCGAGTCAGAATATAGCCGATCTATACGCGCTCACAATGCATGGCAGATGCATTGTACTGTGACGACAGTCAGAGCATATAAGGCTTAATTAATAATCTCTGTCGTATGACAAACTATCATCACTAATATTAAGCATTGGTCAGCCGAGCGTTCTCAGACACTGCTGTGATTTATTATTTTAATTTGTCATAATGTTGTAAATCATCCCATACAAATACACAACCAATTTGCTAATGGAACAGAGACTTGTTGTGAAAGTGTTGCATGGAAAGAGCAGCGGTCCTCCTATGTTGACCCATAGTCCCATACACCGTCAGGGTTCATTTATAGGCCTACATTTGTAACCAGTTGGACCCATACGGACATATTTGCTTAACTGTGTACAGTACACAGTTACAGTTATAAGCATTATATTGCATTTCATACCTCATAATCTTTGTTTTAAAATCTTGTTTAAGAAAAAACCTGCCTAACTGCTGGACGGGTTTCTGAACTGCCCACAGCCCTCCCCACAGACTGAGTAGAAAATAATTGTGGTATTTCAACCCGATCTCACAAAAATACGTGGATACGGAATTGCAATTCTGTACATACACGACTAGAAAACCCCAAAATCCGTACATATGACACTGAAATCCTGACGGAGGGGCGCCGTCTCCACCGAACCAGAGCCACGGGAGAGGAGACACCACCGAGCCTGTCATGGCCGCCAGTTGCCGTGTCGAGCGTTGTGAAGTTCGGTAGAGCCGACTCAGCCCCGTCCAAGTTGTTACCCGATATGGACAGAATAGTAAATAATAATTATTATTATTATTATTATTAATAATAATAATAGTAAATAATGTATATATATATATATATAATAGCACTTCCGTACTAGTGAAAGCCACGCCTCCATCGCGGTCAAAACAGTAGTTAAGTGTCATATGTACGGATTTTGGGGTTTTCTAGTCGTGTATGTACGGAATTGCAATTCCGTACATTTCTGTGCGATCAGGCTGGGTATTTTATCATGAACCCGTGTCGACTCAGTGATCATGGTTACAGCTTGGGCTGCTCTTGTTTTCCTTTCCCAGGCCGTCTGGGGCACCCGGAGTCCCTCAGGGCTCTATACCTAGTTTCTGTTATTGCGGGGGGGATAGAAGGCTCACGCTGAAAATAGCCCCGATCGTACGAGACTCCGCGACGCATAGTGAGCTGCAGAGAGGCGAGCTCAGCGGGAGAGAATGTTCCTCCGTCCGTAGGAGAGTGGCAAACAGGGGTCAGAGGTCGAACCCGGGGCAGAGCAAGATGGATGGGAAGCAGACCTGAACTGTGTCCACACACAATACATTAAAGACCCCCGGAGGCTCGCACATCTCAAAGAGGAAGAGACACTATCTCGGGAGGGGAGGGGCCTTGAGGAAGTCAGAAGAAGGAAAGGCGAGAGGCTGGGGGGAGATGGGAGGGGGGGAGGGACGGGAAAAGGAGGATGAGACAGAAAAAACAAACAGACCCAAGCAAAGATGTTCCCCTCCTCTCTGGACAGGATTACGTTTGCACTTCCTGTCCCAGCGTCCCCCCGCCCCACCCCCTTTCTTCCCATGTTCCTCATGACATCACCGCAGGAGGATCGTTCCAGATCGGTCGAAGGGGTGGGGGATGGGGTCGGGGGGGACGGGACGGTATTTTCAGAGGCCGGCAGTCACGCGATATCCAACAGTCGGTGGGCCAGCCTGACCTTTGGTCGTATGCACTGCCTCCATGTGGCGTGGAGGTCCCACCATGTCCTTTCATATACTGTGTATGTATATATGTATATATATTTTATACAGTATATATCGGAATATAAAATATCGGGGTAATGGGGGGAGTTGTAGGCTGGACTAATTTGAACTCTGGGAAAATGGGAACAATGCAGTCTTTTATGGGTGTGCTTCACAGCTGCACAGCTGTGTTTGAGGAAAAGAAGCCTATTTTTATTCCTTGGGTTCTTTATTTTGATTTCCCTCTGCTTCTCATCCCCCTGGACGTGTTGACGTGTCTCTTTCCTGCAACCCCTCCCCTCCGCCCCCACCCTCACCCCTCCCCATCCCTCCTCAGACCACCCCGAAAACACTCAGTGGTTCTCACCTCTGGTGATTCTGGAGGCCCATGCAGACCGTTTGCTGTCTGGGCAGAGAAGTACAGTAGTTGCTATTTTTGTTTTGGACAGTGGCGTGACAGTGACATTTTGAGGGGCAAGTGAAAAAAGGGCATCTTGTGCGACGTCTGGAACCACCGACTGCCTTAATAATATGGGAGATTTATAGATTTTGGAGCATAAATAATATATTAGAAGCTTTTAATCCAGAATTGAGCAATGTCACCATGGGCCACGGCCCACATACTGTACAAAACAAAAATAAAATGAACAAACTGCACAAAAAAACGAACTTTCAAAAGGGCACATTGCTGTCCAGAGGGCAAAAGGCCCGGTGCTCTAGCACTACCACGTGTCTATCTGTGCACGGCGCTGGTTTTGCATTCCACCCAACAGAGACGAAATATTAATTAATTCATGAATTAATTAATATTAATACATTCTAAAGCTGGTCTTTAGACTTGCACTCACTGAATATGGGTTTGACGCAGCAGCAGGGCACGCAACTCGTGACAGACTGCGATGTCGCATGCCGAACGCCAACCAGAGCCTCACTAAATGAGGAAGGATGCAAGGATGATGAGTGATAAAAAACAAACTATCGCGTCTCCGTCCCTGACACAACGTGGTTCCCGTGAACGCTGATCTGAATAGCTTATGTTTTCGTCATGGTGGGTTTGGGTGTTTCTTTTCAGATATTCTGTGTGTATGCTTGTTGCATTACCCAAATTCTGGAGGATCAAACATATTCATATAGATCCTGGAATACTAAATGAGGTAAACAATAGAGAAAGTCATTCTCTTAATCTGGATGGTCCCTGTCGCAAAACATTTCAGGTGGAAGGTACATGGCGAAAATACTGAGTTTGAGAAGTAATGATTTAGAATGGACCTCAGGTCTTAACAGCATTCCTCTCTCTCTCTCCTCAGACTCGTACTCGGCGGCGGGCAGCGAGGGCAGCATCTCCACCTCCGTGGCGTCCTTGCCGCCCCAGGGGGCGTCGGGGAGCTCCGCCCCCAGCTCCCCGGGCTCCCGGCGCTCCGTGAGCACCCTGAAGAAGTGGCTGACCAACCCGGTCCGCAAGCTGAGCGCCAGCGGCGGCACCAGCGCCAATAAGGCCGAGCGGCAGGTCCGCAAGCTGGAGGGGAAGGCCCTCCCCCCGCCTCTCCCACCGCCACGGACTCGGAGCCACAGCCAGGACCTGGGCAACCCGTTTGGGCCCGACGAGACCCTCACCATCCTGCCCGCCGTCACACACAGAGAACTGGTGAGAGACTAAAACTATGAGGAGAAACAACGAAATAATACAGTACCTCATACTTATCCACTACATCTCAGAGGTACCTTTTACTTCACACAATTCTTTTTGACTTCTTTAGTTTACTAGATGCTTTGCAGATTCAGATTAGTATCGATTATTATCGTTGTGAGCTTGAAGATCTGCTGTTTTGGCTGAATGTTAATTGTCCTGCAGAATAAGGATGTTATAGGGTTCATGTGGTTAAATCCAGAGGAAAATAAACCCTCAGTGTAGCTCCGTTTTATCTCGTTCTTTTAACGACCAAGGCTTCGACAAGCTGTCTTCATCAGGGGTGATACCCTGATGAAGACAGCTTGTCGAAGCCTTGTTAATTAAAATAATCTAATTGGAGCGCGGCGTCCTTGTCTTCATGGGATCAGGCTGCCAGTACCAACACCTTGTAATAATAAGACGTCTGCTGTGTGTTGGCCTCCTCTTTTACTCTGTTGAATCAGGCGACACACGCACGCACACACACACTCTCATACTGTACTGTATTATTGAAGTTGTTTTTAAACCTCTCTTTACATATTTATGTGTTGCGCTTCGAGATAATGAATTGTAATCGCATTCCTAATGAATCCAATGCAATAATCGTTATCATAATCGTTATTATTGTTATGATAATGGTCACATGCATTAGTACTATAGGTAAGATAATCTTACTTTGACACAGACCTCCTCGTAAGTCAACCGGAGCGTCGATGGTGTTTTTTTCCCACACTGACACTGTGCCATTATCTATTCTAAAGGTCATTGTTGTGTTGAACTGGTTCTGAAGTAAATACACAAAGGGATTAGTCTTATGATACAGTCTCTGTCGGGTGGAAACCTCATTATGTCCAAAACTGTTACCTTTTCAGGATTCAAATAAAACAAATAACAAAAGCAGCTGAAACCTCCGCGCCGTGTTTCGAGCTTGCGGATCTGCTACTTTTGATTATTTTGTGTGATTCTGTGGTATGATCAAGTAGGGTGTTAATTTATGTTTTTTATTACGGAGATAAGAGGTTTCTGCCTGACAGCAACGATTTACTGTCAATATAAACTACAAGACGTTGTCCCAAATGCGGTGTGTGTTTACGCTGCAGCCTGCAGGGTGCTTTAGTAGTAGCTACAACTGTATGGTGGAAGAAGCACTTAAGTTAAATAATCACAACGTTGTGTATAACATAGGGCATAGTTGTTTTATGTATGCTTTGTCTTTACACTTTTCAGACCTTTTCAAAATAAAGGCGCTAGAGTGCCCCTCAGATGTGGCAGATTTTATTCTGAAAAGCCCCGTCTTCCATTTCCCCCCAAAACCGAGAGGTATAATGTTCCATTACTACCTTGCGCTAATAAGTCTGAAGTCTCTTTAGAAGCGTTAATATTCCAAACGAGATACTTGGTTAAGTCAGAAATTAGGATTAGGATCTGATTAAAACCACGGAGAGCGCCGTAGATTTAGAGAGAATAGCAAGTGTTGTCAACCCGTAAACAAGGAAGTAAATGGCTGTGCGTGTTCGCAAAACATGTCCGGGAGATCTGAGCAAGGCTGTTGCCTATTAACGACCGCAGACGTCCTGGGCCTCCTACCGGCAGGGGTGTCACAGGGTATCTGAAGGTGGGGGGATGAGGGTGGGGAGGGGACGATGCAGAATTTGGCGTTTTATTTGAACTTTTTTGTTCTAATTTTTGCCTATTCCCGGCCAAAATTATCTTTTGTGGGGACGTCCTGGGCACAATAAGGGCTGTATTTTGTGTGTCTTAAGTACCAGGTCTTATTCCCTAACTTGAGTAAACTAAAGACCTGGAGGTGTGATCAATGCTCTTTGGACACTCAGAATAGCCAAATGGCATTGATCACGCCTCCAGGTCTTTAGTTTACTCAAGTTAGGGAATAAGACCTGGTACTTAAGACACGCAAAATACAGCCCTTAAGTGTTAAGTGTCAAAAAGTATAGTATTTGGATCTGAGATGTAGTGGAGCTTAAGTAAATGTACTTAGTTACTTCCCACAACTGCTGCTTTGATATCCAGTGTAAGGTGTGAGTAGAGTGGTGGCAGCAGGTGATGTCACCTCACCAGGCACTTATATAAGAGCAACAGCACTGGCTCAGCCCCAGTAGGAAGGACCACACTATACTGTATCTGTCACACTGTGACTGTCACCTTGCACCGTGAGTGACACTGTGTTATTTTGCTGCCATGTGCGTTTTCTCTCTCTCTCTCTGTGTGTGTGTGTGTGTGTGTGTGTGTGTGTGTGTGTGTGTGCGCGAGTGTGTGTGCGTGCGTGCGTGCGTGCGTGTGTGTGTGTGTGTGTGTGTGTGATGTACTGATTTGTCATTATGCTAACATTGTGTTGTCAAACTGCACAGTAAAAATGTATTATAATGCTGTTTGTTGTATGCGTGTGTGCGTGCTTGTTGTTGTTGGTGTGTGTGTGTGTGTGTGTGTGTGTGTGTGTGTGTGTGTGTGTGTGTGTGTGTGTGTGTGTGTCTGTGTGTGTGTGTGTGCGTGTGTGTGTGTGTGTGTGTGTGTTCAGGAGTGGAAAGATGGCCTGGTGGCCAGCCCAGAGGACCTGTCCCCCGCTACGCTACATAGCCCAAGCTACATCCTCACTGATTCGCTGATGGGATGCACCTCCCTGGCACACACACAGGTCAGTTCACCTCCCACACACACACACACAGGTCAGTTCACCTCCCACACACACACACACACACACAGGTCAGTTCACCTCCCACACACACACACACACACACACACACACACACACACAGGTCAGTTCACCTCCCACACACACACACACAGGTCAGTTCACCTCCCACACACACACACACACACACACAGGTCAGTTCACCTCCCACACACACACACACACACACACACACACAGGTCAGTTCACCTCCCACACACACACACACAGGTCAGTTCACCTCCCACACACACACACACACACACACAGGTCAGTTCACCTCCCACACACACACACACACACACACACACAGGTCAGTTCACCTCCCACACACACACACACAGGTCAGTTCACCTCCCACACACACACACACACACACACACACAGGTCAGTTCACCTCCCACACACACACACACAGGTCAGTTCACCTCCCACACACACACACACACACACACAGGTCAGTTCAACTCCCTGGCACACACAGGTCAGTACACCTCCCACACACACACACACACACACACACACACACACACACACACACACACACACACACACACACACACACACACACACACACACACACACACACAGGTCAGTTCACCTCCCTGACACACACACAGGTCAGTTCACCTCCCTGGCACACACACAGGTCAGTTCACCTCCCACACACACACACACACACACACACACCCTGGTCAGTTCATCTCCCACACACACACACACACACACACACACACACACACACACACACACACACACAGGTGAGGGTCAGTTCAGTTCACAGTCACACTATACAGTGTCTGTGATATACAGAACAGCACAGCAATGTCAACAACAAAAAACTGTTGATTTACTCTGCACGTGGCATACTCTCCTAGCACACTGTATGCCTCTTGCACTAAAAATCATTTGTCATGACAGTTAATGAGAGTCCCCGAGTCAAAGAGCCACCCCATTGAGAATGGTTATGGTGTGTTTGAAAACGGACACTTACTGTAAAACCTTTATACTGTACATAATTGATCGGATTCCCCAGGCTCTATACTAGAGTGGAAAGGAGTGGAAGAGAGTGGAGTAGGAAAGTGTGTTGCAAAAACATGGAGAATGGGGTGGTGGAGTGTTGCAAAAAAGCATGAAAGCAGACTCGCCCCAATGTTCCATCTCAGCCCGTAGCACCTGACCTAGATATGATGATGAGCAATCATGCAGACACACCTTGGTTATTTGTTCTCAGGTTTTGTTCTTTTCTTGATCACAGTGTTAAAAATTTAATTTAGCAGGTTATTATAAGTAGATGCTGACAGATTGCGGAAATCAAACCACGAGCATTGATCTTTCGTCGGCTAGTGGGGTGTTTGGAGAACGTTGGTAAGGCACTTATGACATAATGTTGTTCTTATTGACCTCCTAAATCTGGGTTTAGGAGTATTACTGCAGCCTGTAGACATTGTCTCATTTAAAACCCGGGAAAGCGTCTGTGTCATTTTAGATTTTTGCTGGTTTAAATGGTAAATGGCGCATTTATATAGTGCCTTTATCCAAGGCACTTTTCAGAGATTGGGCATTACATTCACCCATTCACACACACATTCACACACACACATTCACACACCGATGCCGGAAGAAACCATGCAAGGCACCAACCTGCACATCGGGAGCAATTAGGGGTTCAGAGTCTTGCTCAAGGACACTTCTAAGGACACACTAACTCTGGGGGAGCCCGGGTTCAAACTGGCAACCTGACCATCCGGTCAGTCTACCCCTGAGCCACTGCCACCCACATTGGCTTACAACAGTGGTTCTCAGAAATAGCGTATATATTCAAGCTCACAGCGGGTCGGGCTGCAAAGACAGTGAGACGCCACCTTTTTATAGAAAATCGATAGACCATCATGCTTCACGTTCCGCGGAGACGCTCAGCTGCTGGTTCATTTCAGCTGACCCAGCAGACGGTGCTCAGAGGAGGAGTGGTGGTGATGATGATGTCCTCAGTGAGGATCCGGGCTGGCGGGGAGGTGACATCATCGCTCGGTGTCACCATGGGCCTCTCAGCAATGACTCAACTCTGCCACTGCACTGCCCATAGAGATGTCTGTGGCCTATCAAACAATACAAGCACACAGGGAAAATGAAGGCATGCTTTCTCTCTGGGCAAGCGTTCGTAGATGCACAAACACGGACGCACGCAAGCAAGCAATTTATGCGCACGCGTGTTCGCACGCACGCACGCACCAGAGAGGAGATCAATGTGGTTGGTAGATGGTTCACAATTCAACATTGTTACAAAAGGACATGCCTGGAGATATGGAGGTAATGGTGCTGGCTGGCAACTGCCGATGAAAGATGATGACTCCTAGTTCCTGAGAACTGACACAGAACACAATGTGTTCTCTCATATTCTCATGCTATGGGAACTCTCTGGATGCCGTGCTATGGAGCTGAATAATAAGACTATGGGAGTGGCTGGATAGGACTACAGGGATATACTGTATAACATGAGCCGGCAAGAACTGGGCAAGCCCTAAATAAATGTACCACCACAGCAACAACTGCTGTGATTATAGGAGTTTAGGTTCCGAGGAGGAATTTAGGCATTATATTATATATCTATTGTTTTTGGTACAGACTGTCTTGTTATGGTTCCCGCCTGTCTAGTATAGTGTAACTATGGTCTGATCTCTGTGCTGGTTGGTATTGGAAATTTTCCCCATGATATCATGTACATTAAAGTTATAATCCATAACCGTCACCACCCAGAATATTGTTTCTGACTCCTATTGAGTCATTCATTCATTACTTATTGATCCAGAATTCCACCACAGTCATTTTATGAACCCATGCCTTCAATTATTTTAGGCACAAAAGTACGAATAATTTCAAAGATTGCAAATCTACAAGCTTTACAGTCTGTTGTGATTCTACAGGTGTGCTCGTAGATTGGCTATTTTCGCTATTCTTTCAATGAAAGCGTGAAAACACTCCAAACAGGCCCTTTCTGGGCTACATTATCACTCCGGATTCCAGTGTTTATAGTGGAGTGCCCTCCGTCCGTGACAGGATGCAAGAACACTGATGTAGTTTACGTTTTAAGTCTCAGCCACATGACGTAATGTTCCTCTAATGGCACTGATTCAGTAGACAACAGAATGAGATAGGGGTGAGGTCAGAGTTTTTACTGCTAGCATAGTTAAGAGAAAGAGAGAGAGTACAGGCGACAGGCTGAGGGAGGGAGAGAGAGAGAGAAAGAGAGAGAGAGAGAGAGAGAGAGAGAGAGAGAGAGAAAGAAAGAGAGAGAGAGAGAAACAAACAAACAAACAAAGAAAGAAAGAAAGAAAGAGAGAGAGAAAGAAAGAGACAGTACAGGCGACAGGCAGAGGGAGAGCAAGAGAGAGAGAGAGAGAGAGAGAGATAGAGAGAGAGAGAGAGAGAGAGACCAGGCGACAGGCAGAGAGAGAGAGAGAGAGAGAGACCAGGCGACAGGCAGAGAGAGAGAGAACATTAAGCTATGTAGGTCAGGTGTCTCAGGGCCGTTGTTTGTGTTATTGCCCTCTACCCTACCTCCAGAGACCATGAGTCCTCTCCAGAAACCTCTTATCTCCATTTAACTTTTTGTGTTTTTTCATAAGTGAACCCGTTAACACCTGAGGACGATACTACAAATGCCTTCTGAATCAGTAGTTCTCACACCGATGTTATTTTTCAATGTATTTTTATTGAGGCTCTGAAATTTCACATCTGTTTGATCGCAATACAATGAATATAGAACCAACCACCCATTTTGTTTTTTTAAACACAACATAGAAAGACAACAAATACCACAATACAGACATTACACAGACAAAAAAACAACAACAAAAACAAGACAAATGAGTACAACACAGTCTTGACTCTTGACATGATTGTACATTCCAGGTCTTTTTGTTTTTCGCTACTGTTCAATAAGATACATTGAAGCGCAGTCTAGAGGGGTCCACTGTATCTAAGACTGGTTTTCACGGGGCACAGTGGCACAGTCGGTAGTGCCGCACAGCTAGAAGGTCCTGTGTTTGATACCCGCTGCGGACACTGTGGGCGCTGGGGGCGTTTTCTCTCCTCCGCGTCATCAGTGCCCATACCCGAGGCGGGGTTGGCAAAAGGGCCTTTCTGTGTGGAGTTTGCATGTTCTCCCTGTGTCCCTATAGGCCTAGGATAGGTACCCTCACAAAAAACATGCATTAATCCTGGTCTCTAAACTACCTCCCCCTGGCCAACCGGGGCGCCTGATGGAGGGGAAAGGAACTGGTCGGAATAATGTGTTCCTTCCACGCACTACATCTGGCCGGGGAAATTCCCCCCTGTCAGGTGAAAAGAAGCAGCTTGGACTCCTCATGCATAGAAGGAAGCATGAGGTCAGTCCGCTGCCCCCCAGGTTGGCAGAGGACGTGTAGCACCCAGGATTACATTAGATAAGGTTTCCATACCTTTGTGAACCCTTCCATGTTATCGCGGAGGAGATAAGTCAGTTTCTCCAGAGGAACCACAGTCATTACCTCCTTGTACCAATCATCCAGTGTAGGAGTATCTCTATGAATCCAAAGCTTGAGTATAGTCTTTCTCGCTATGTATAAGAGTATTCCAACTAATTTGGTGTTGTGTCTGGTCCTTGCACTGGGTCTCACACAGATTTTTCAAAATTATTAAAGAAAATAGCAGACACCCAACCCAATGCTAAAATCTACAATGACATATGCTTTCCCCTATACTTGATCATACTATAGCGTCACACAAAAGCATCCAAAGTAGCAGATCTGCACGCTCGAAAGGGGATGCAAAGCGACACATTTCGGCTACATTTGCCGTTTTTGGATTGGAATCTTGAAAAGTGAAAATATGAGGTTTCCACCCGACAGAGACGATATGATCTCCATTCTCCTTCACTTCCAGTTCCCCTTTCTCTTCACGCTGCTGGTAATCTGATCAGGCAACTTACTGCGGCAGAGAGAAAGAGACAGAGAGAGAGAGAGAGAGAGAGAGAGAGAGAGCGCAGCTTTCTGATCGAATGTTTATTGTTTATCGGTCGATGGAAAAAATCCTTGGAATGATATGTAAGCAAGACAAACAAACTGGAGCTACTAGAATGCTACAGCATACGGATGCAGATTGTATACCTCGGAGTGTTTACCAAAACGGTTTGGACATGCAGGCCTTTCCTGTGGAAACACAGAGCAACACAGAACATTTACCGTTTCTTCACAGAATCAGGAAAATAAGGTTATAAATGTTTGTAAAGTATATTGAGGTAGAACGTAACAAGAGTTGTTATCACCAGTTCTCCTACACTTTTACTCTCTCACTCTCTGGCCCTTTTTGAAAGTAGCTCCTCGCCACTCGCCCTACACACTTCCACTCGGTTTGAGCATAGATATATGAATAACAGAGACGGCACCAGGATTCCTCTTCCATCCAGTGCCGTCTATATTATTTATATATCTATGCTCAAACCAAGTGGAAGTGTGCAGGGCGAGTGGCGAGGAGCTAGTTTCAAAAAGGGGGATAGTCTCCGTCTCTCTTTCTATGTCTGTTTCTGCCTCGCTCTCCCTTTCCGCTGACTCGCACAGTTTTTCCTTTTCAAGAAATTGTCGACAAGTCTTGGCTTTTAATCGAAAGAAATCACAGATTTGACTTTGACTTCTGGGTAGGAAAACAAAACAGAGGCAACAGAGGGAGTGGAACATGGGGGGTGGAGGGAGGGGGGTCACATCTGGAAATGATCAGGGAGCCAGGAAGACCCGACAGCCAAGCTGGAAGCACTGCTGCATGGGGCAAGGGGGAGCCCCGCCCCCTCTCTCTCTGTCTAATATTTTGTCTGTTTCCCTTTATCACTCTGTCCCACTTCTGCCCTCCCTTGCCAGACGCACGCGCACGCACACACACACACACACACACACACACACACACACACACACACACACACACACACACACACACACACACACACACACACACACACACACACACACACACACACACACACACAGAGAGAGAGAGAGAGAGACTCTCGACACGTTGACAAAATAGAATACGTATCAACAACTCTCCTTTCAGACAGCAGGTGAACGAATTAAACCGGGGCACAGCAGCACATAGGGGATGAAGTCTGCCTCGCTCTCTCTCGTCTCTATCCATCTATTTATTTATTTCTCAATCAGACACCAGTCTGCCAAGGGACTTTAGGGGATTACGTATGGCTCTGGTGTGTTTAATTATGTAGTGTGTGTGTGTGTGTGTGTGTGTGTGTGTGTGTGTGTGTGTGTGTGCGTGCGTGCGTGCGTGCGTGCGTGCGTGCGTGCGTGCGTGCGTGCGTGCGTGCGTGCGTGCGTGCGTGCGTGCGTACGTGTGTGTGTGATAGAGAGAGAGAGAGGCTCTCCTTGGCTGGGACACTGAGTGAAGCATTGAGGTGAGGACAGATGGCTGCTTCCATAGGTTTACATAGTCAGCAGAGAGTGAATAGGCTAAACAGAAATGTCCCAACACGGACAGACAGGACTCAGGAGGAGGGCTAAAAATAGAAAGAGAGTACTGTGTGTGTGTGTGTGTGTGTGTGTGTGTGTGTGTGTGTGTGTGTGTGTGTGTGTGTGTGTGTGTGTGTGTGTGTGTGTGTGTGTGTGTGTGTGTGTGTGTGTGTGTGTGTGTGTGTGTGTGTGGAGATTTACAGGGAGATAGTGAGTCGTTTGTTGACCATATAAAGGAGAGATTGTCCATATTGTCAGAGTGAGGTCGATTGGACAAACAGGCGTCAAATACAGGAATGGGGCCGACGTGTATCCATTGGAGTTATTTTTTTAAGGCTCACTTATAGTAAGTTTCTCGTCAGTGTCGTGTACCGAAAGTAGCCGCGATCTACAAGCTCAGTCAGAACACGTCACCCTGAACCGCGCCCTGAGCTTGTAGATCGGCTATTTTCGGCACACGACACCACAACTAAATATAAATCAGCTTTTAAGCTGTAATTCAGATGGCTGTGATGAAATAGGCTTGATCACTCTGTCGCGTGAACCCTTTCCACAAAATATCAAGATGTTGATCATTTGTCTTTTCTCGCTTGTCAAAAGACCCCAAAAATACAACTATGAATCGGCCTTTAAAATTGATTCTAGTGTACTCTGTTGACTTTGAGGTCTGTGCAATGCCTTCATGTTTATACCAGGACCCCCCCCCCCCCCCCCCCCAGCCCACACACACACACACACACACACACACACACACGTGCGTGTGCGCACATGCACACATGCACAGGAAACAACATCAGTTCCAGGAAAGAGTGTGAAAAAGAGGTCATGTTTACGCCTCGTTTAGATCAGAACTACCTATGTTTATAGTACTGTACGGCGCTCCACTTTCAGGATGGGAGGCAGTAGTAAGTACCAAGGAATGTTGAAGTAGTGGTGTGCACAGCACAGCGGCACGCGCACAACTCAGACAATCATCTGACTGCGAGCAGCATCCCTCTGTGGTAAAGTAAATGTTCAGATTGGGGAAAATATCATTCATCTCTCTCCATCTGTCTTATGGTGGTGCAACTATCGATTCATTTCCTAGCGATTATTATAAAAAAAACATTATACTGTATATCAATGAATCGATTAACTACTACTTAAAAGCAGAATACAAGCACAAAGTGAGCTTGTAATCTGCTATTTATTTATTTTTTCTGAAAAACTTAGTTTGCTCTATCTAAAACGACACAGATTATTTCCAAGTTAACCATCTCTCTGTCTGTCTCTCTCTCTCTCTCTCTCATCCTCTCCCCTGCCTCGCTTTACCTCTCACTCACGATATACACTTGAGACCGTCCGGACCACCTGTTGTTTTATAACCAGGGGTCATCAATGTGTCTGTACACAGACAAATGTGTCTGTGGCAAAGACTTGGTCTTCTCCATGGCAAATTTTTAGATTTTCTGTTTTACACACCATTATAATGTTCTTATTTTGATCATGAGGCCCAATTACTAAATGTCTCCAGGGTTTTCTTCAGAGCATGTATGACACTGATTTACCCCCCCACAGGACACTTAGTCCACCAATGTAACCTCACTGTCTGTCCCCACATAGGACACTCAGTCCACCAATGTAACCTCACTGTCTGTCCCCACACAGGACACTCAGTCCACCACTGTCCTGCCTGAGGACAACGTCTCCGTCCTGATGGACGACACGTCCAGCCAGTGGTCGGCCGCCGCAGACACAGAGGAGGAGAGGAGCCTCGCTTTGGAGAAGAGCGTGTACGTAATGCCAGCTTTTCTGGCTTTCCTCCCCTTTTTTCAGTTACGTCACGGAATGCTAATCGCATCGATGTATTAGCAGTGGTTCTCAAACCTTTTCTGTATCAAGGACCCCCAAATTGCTGTAGAGGCTCCAACGGTCTATAAATGCACCAAATCTCTGTACGTCTGTAATCCACGTAACTCGCTCGCCCCATGACAGGGCCCAAATTACCCCCTAGATCTCCATATGGCCTGTTCTGACATCGCAATGATGTTCTGGCCTGCAGAGACTCCATATTTGGGCATGCCTGTCAAAGAATTCCATATATGGGCATAAAGGGGACACAGACTTATAACTAGAACTGCACTCTGTCGAGTGCATACTTGCTTGTTGCACACTAGTAGGCCATAAATGGCCAACTAGTGCGCAAGCAGAGCGCGCAAGTCCTTTCGACCGCTGTAAATTGTCAAATCTCAGTATCTCTGTGAAGGAACGTTTGAAATGATTAATGTTTAGATGTAACTATTTGCTACCTACTTTATACATATAAACATCTAGTATTATTAAGTATGATTCAAGTTTCTATCTATATAAGAAATACTGTTTTATCGTTGTAGATATATTCTGGATACACACCACGTACTCTGGTCCCAGCAGATCAGGCACAATTTGCTATTTTATTTTTTACTGATTATGTATATAGTATACGTATGACTAGCTCTAAATGATGACGTAAGAAATATATATAGTATATATATAGTATATAGGCATATACTATATATGTATACATATATACTCTATACTCTATACTGTATAAAGTGTGTAGTTGTAAGTTGACAATGATTAGCGGTATACTGTGGTTACTTTGCGCCAAAAACCGTGACAGCTGTTCCGCCATTTGAGGCTTACGCAGAAAAACATCAAATCTGTGCCTGTGTTGCTGGACCAATGATGACGAAATGACCATATTTCTTACGTCATCATTTAGAGCTAGTCATACACATACACACCACGTACTCTGGTCCCAGCAGATCAGGCACAATTTGCTATTTTATTTTTTACTGATTATGTATATAGTATACGTATGACTAGCTCTAAATGATGACGTAAGAAATATATATAATATATATATAGTATATAGGCATATACTATATATGTATACATATATACTCTATACTCTATACTGTATAAAGTGTGTAGTTGTAAGTTCATTAGCGGTATACTGTGGTTACTTTGCGCCAAAAACCGTGACAGCTGTTCCGCCATTTGAGGCTTACGCAGAAAAACATCAAATCTGTGCCTGTGTTGCTGGACCAATGATGACGAAATGACCATATTTCTTACGTCATCATTTAGAGCTAGTCATACACATACACACCACGTACTCTGGTCCCAGCAGATCAGGCACAATTTGCTATTTTATTTTTTACTGATTATGTATATAGTATACGTATGACTAGCTCTAAATGATGACGTAAGAAATATGGTCATTTCGTCATCATTGGTCCAGCAACACAGGCACAGATTTGATGTTTTTCTGCGTAAGCCTCGAATGGCGGAACAGCTGTCACGACGAAGGAGACCGGGCGAAAATATTACTTGCGCGCTCTGCTTGCGCAAGTAATAACTGGCTGGGGCATTAATTTCCAACTTGCATCGTTCCAGGCCAGTGCCCAACGGGCAACGCTCTAGTTAATTTAAAGCAGAACAGCATAAAACAGTAATGAGGTAGGTAGTATTTATTAGATTCCCAATGAAAAAATCTCTCATAATGCATTCATGCAATAATAAATTACAGCCACAATACAATGTAGACAACAGTTAACTATAACCCAACACAGCTACATTAGCAAATTGAATACAGTAAATGCAGAGTCAGTTGGCCTTCAACAGGGAGAGCTAAGCTAAACAGCTAAAGTTTTATTTCGGTGTACGTGTTATGGTATCGTTTTATTTAGTCTAATGTTCACTGTTTGTTTTCTCTGTGCTGCAGGTATGTACTGAAGGAGCTAATCGAGACGGAGAAACACTACGTGACGGACCTGGGACTCATTGTGGAGGTAGAACAAATACTGATTCAAAACACATAGACTGTTTTGTTGCATATCATTGGCCTATATTCCTCAATCGTAGTACCGATGCATGGGTAAAGTAGACCAAGGGTTCTCAAACCTTTCAGGCTTTGAGAACCTTTTGGCTCTCTGTTGATTAAACCACCCTCGACATGTGATAATAATAAATGTCATCAAATGGTGGTCCGTGGCTCAAATGCAGAATAATAAATGGGCCTTGAAATGAAAAGGGTTGAAAACCACTGGTCTAGACAGGCTTTTTATGTCCTTAAGTGAAACGGAAACGGGAGAGAGAGATGAGGAGTGACACGCAGCAAAGGCTGTTGGTATCGGGGATCTCGAACTCACGAGATGTCTGGTCTGGACAGTAAATGGATAAATGGTTTCTTTACTCTAGAAGAGAGCCTCATAAGTCACTTCCTCCAGATTCAGCTTCAGTCTGGACTACTGTGGTCGCAGAACCAAACCTTGTGTTATTATTGCAGATTTTTCTCTTTTTGAGTTATAGGTTGCCAACATAATGTTACTAATAGCTCAGCGACAACTAGTGTCACTGCTCCAGTATGTTATGACAATGTGGCTATACTTACTATTCTCATTCAGAGCCAGGTGTGGTATTGTAAATGGTTGTATTTTTACCATGGCAGGGCCACTTGGCCAGCACATGAATGGTTATATTTTTGAGTGGTGCAACCACTCCAAGGAACAGCAATGTGTTCACCTATGTGTTGGTTCACCTATGTGACGTTAATGAGCACCAGTATGAGGAGTACCAGTAAACAGAGAGAGAGAGAGAGAGAGAGAGAGGAGGGGGGGGGAGAGAGGGGAGTTGCACCACTCAGTTCACATGGGTGTGATTTTTACCATGGCAGGGCTACATGGCCAGCATGAGCTCCAAGGGTGTTCCAGAGGACATGAAGGGCAAAGACAAGATCGTGTTCGGGAACATTCACCAGATCTTTGACTGGCACAAAGAGTAAGTACACGGCTGCTGCTTGCATCACCATTCAAATTGTGATCGATCTAATCGTGATTTAAATTGTCACTAGTTTGAATTTTTATTGATTTACGATATATCGTTACATGCCTGTGTGCGTGTGTACTGTAGCTACTTCATGGGGGAGCTGGAGAAGTGTGTGGCAGAGCCAGAGAGACTGGCTCAACTCTTCATCAAACATGTGAGTTTGACCACTGCACACACACACACACACACACACATACACTCACGTGCGGATGCATGTATATGCACACACTTTTCAGTAGAGATGTCTATGTCTGCTTCCTGGTTCTGTTCTTGAGGATAAATAGAGCTGAGAAAACATGCAAAGAGCTCCTATTTATCCTCTCTCTCTCTCTCTCTCTCTCTCTCTCTCTCACTGTCTGATACTTCTTTTACTTTCTGTGTCTCCTTCCACTTCCCTGTTATTGATACGTTTCAGGCTTCGCTGTGTTTTCACAACTACACACACACACACACACACACACACACACACACACACACACACACACACACACACACACACACACACACACACACACACACACACACACACACACACACACACAAACAAACTGGACCAATCAGGAAACAACAGGGAAGATTCCGGCGAGAAAAGACAACATGATTAAGAGTAGACACTTAAGTTCCGGTCCTTTGATGTGGAAGCATTATTTTCCACCCAAAACGGAGAGACTTACTTTCCCCCATTATGTGGAGATGCAACGTGGGAGATATCAATTATTTAGCGCCACTTTCTGAGTTAAATCAACACTGGGAATTTTACTTTATACACTGAGGAATATATTGTTCAATTACATAATGCCTGAAGTGTATGGGTAAACAGTAGTAGTAAGTACATTCTATTTCTAAAATATATTGGGCCATGAAAGTTCTACTGATTAACAAATATGGCCCAAATCACAGAGATGGAGGGGAGCACACACACCAAATATCTAAGGTATCCCCTTTTCTCCCCAATTTAGTCATTGTGCCAATTAATTCCTCCCCACACACATACACACACACACACACACACACATTTCATTTGCCAAGCTTCCCTCCCTTGAACTCGGGCCAATAGTGTTCGTAGACACTCGACAAAGCCAGATGCACCGCAGTGGATTTGAACCCCCAGACTCTACGGGGGTGGGCAGCTACTTTACCACTACAGTGGATTTGAACCCCCAGACTCTGCGGGGGTGGGCAGCTACATTACCACTACAGTGACTGCCTTTTAATTTGTTGTCAGATCTAAGAGACCTAGGAGCCAAGTGCCAGTGAATAACATATAAGATAGATGACCAATCAAGACCCTTGAAAAGAAATCAGCAAGATCTTATATTGAATTGTAGAATGGACGCGGAGCTAATGAAGAGCTAGGACTGGGGTGATGTGCTCACACGTTTTACTACCAGTCAGCAGCCTTGTATGGAGTCACAGAATTAGACTTACATTATGTTAATTGGGAAAGCGGTGGCACATGCAAACCGGGTACACACATTAAAAGAGTCAAATTAACACTTTCCTTTAAATGTGTGTAGACATGTTGGGTAATTTGACCAAGTTGTCTTTGCTTGTGGTCTGAAGTGGATTGAGTTAAACGTCTGTGTGTGTCTCCCCCAGCTTATGTCTTTAAACAGTTCAATAAGGCTGAGCCCACTCCACTGGGTAATCAAGTTAAACACTCCTGTAGGGGGCGAATAAAAAGCAACTCGCAACTACATCTGAAAGCATGGCATCAGGCCGGGAACGTGGGCCATAATGAAAAGCAGGGCAGATTCGAGAAGGAAACCAAACTGTTCATTAAAAACACTTGCAACTTCACAAAATATTGAAGCTGCAAAACGCTGTGTTGTTTTCCCTGGCTTAGACTTAGACGATTCCCTGATGTTGTATTGTCTGTATGGAACACAACCACCCTAAAGACTAATCATTGTGTATATTCCTGCACTATACCTGCATCGAGTGATCTTGGTACATAGAAGTTGATCTATTGAAGATTCTGACCTTCAAAGTACATAATTTTTGTTTTGATTGTATTGCTGTATTGTTCTTTCTGCTTTGGCAATGTAAACATATGTTTTCTCATGCCAATA